>NC_029789.2:64150307-64185689 GCF_000816755.2 Arachis ipaensis | reverse complement strand
TTGCACCAACGTTAGCCCCTAACTTTTTGGCTAACGTTGGCGCATGAAAAACACACCCTGGAGAGCAAAAGTTTGCGCCAATGTTAGCCTCTAACTTTTTGGCTAACGTTGGCGCCACAAGGCATACAAGGGGTATACTTCCAACATTAATAACTTGAGCTACAGAGCTCCAAATGAGGTGATTCAAAAAGAAATGGAAAGTAGGAATCAAGATCTTTCCAGGCATATATGGCACTGCATGGTGGACACTAAAATTGAGGGAGAAAACTGCCCCGAAATGTGCATAAACGAATATGGTGGCAACATGCAGTGAGGCCAACTGACCTCTGCACCTTCGACGGAGTATAACTCGAGCTGTAGAGCTCCAAATGATGTGCTTCCAAAATCATTGGAAAGTAGACATTCAGGGATTTCCAACAATGTATAATAGTATGGGGTGAACAATGCGTTTGAGCCTCCAGAACTGGCGTCTTCGTCCACGTTTGAGGCAAACTTTACCTCAAACGCTGCACACCAAGGCCAGCGACCTTGTCCTCTTCAAATGAGCATAACTTGAGTTGTAGATGTCCAATTGAGATGATTCCAATTGGGTTAGAAAGCTGAAATTCAGAGCTTTCCAACCATATATAATAGTCTATAGTTGGCATAAAATTGGCAACGTTGACAAGAGGACAAAGTAACACCCCACACATGCACACAAGGGGGCCAACGTTGGAGCAAAAGTTAGACCCCTAACTTTCGCCCCAACGTTGGTATCAGCAAAACAAGGGTGCTGATGTGAAAAGTTGGAGCAAAAGTTAGACCCCTAACTTTTACTCTAACTTTTACTCAAGCTTTCATGATTCCAACCCGGTTCAATTCGGTTCTTCTCCAAACTCCAAGAGCAATCAACCAAGGCCTCTATCAACCCAATTCCATCAAGAGCAAGGGCCCAATTGTCATCACTCAAAGGCACAAGAGATAAATAAAATAGGAATTTCATTTAATTGTAATTTGTTTTGAATTTCATTTTTATTTTGTAAAAATGCCTATATAAGGCATCATTCTCATTTTAGAAAGTAAGCCCGAATAGAGAGAATAGGGGGCGAGCTCCACTAGGGAGCATTAGGAATACAGAACTCTCTCTCTTAGTTTTCATTTTTGTTTTAAATCTTGGGTTGAGAATTGAAGAAATTCTATTTCAATCTCACCTTGAGAAATCTCTCTGTTTACTTGTCTACATAATTTCAGTGAATTGTGATTTGAATCAAAACTCTCTTTACTGCTTTCTTCTCTATTTTCTTTTGCAATTATTCTCTGTTGGATCAAGGAAGGAATTGAGATCTAGACTTGGTCTCTAGTCTCATCCAACCCCTGAGATCTTCAACCTCTCATTTAGATTTTGCAATTGAGCCAAGTTGCTCTCTGTTTTGATTTTAAAGTGATTTTCCAAATCTGTTGAACCTGCTGCATCTTTCACTTCTCTGTTTGATTTTTATTTACACTTCCGTGTTTGATTTCATGAATCCCAGTACCTAATTTCCTTTATTCTTCTTGCAATTTAACTTTCCAATTGTTCTAAGCTTTGATTTACTGCTTTCATTTAATTTCACTGCACCCAGTCCCCTTTACTTTCATGCAATTTATATTTCTTGCAATTTAAGTTTCAGCTATTTTACTTTCTTGCTCTTTAAGTTACTTGCAATTTTACTTTCTGCACTTTATAATTCCTGCAAGTTTACATTCTGTTGGCTTCAATTGTCATTCAAATCACTCAATGTTAGCTTGACTAAAATAATCACCCACTAAAGTTACTTGATCCATCAATCCCTGTGGGATCGACCTCACTCCCGTGAGTTTTATTACTTGATACGACCTGGTGCTCTTGCCGGTGAGTTTTGGGTGTTTTGGAGAAATTCGTTTCTCCGTAAAAATATCCCATCACCTATTCAGACTCGCCCTCCTTCTCCCCGTACTGATGATGCCGAGAAGGCTCCCGATCTTAGCTGATTTTTCTTGGATGTTTGCGTAGATAGCCCGACTTGTGGGCTTTTAAACTCTTTATTTTGTAGTTTGAATATTTTGCTGACCGTTGATACTCCTTCTGGTTGCTTGTTTGGCAACTTTTTATTTTGAAAAAACAACAAGTAGCTTTCAAGCTTTTGGGCCTGACCCTGAAGCTTGTTATAATATTGTATTTTATATCATGCTTGTTTGCTCTTGTCTTGGCACCTTTCTGGGTTTTGAGTGTCGATTGCTTTGTACTTATTGCTTGTAGCTTGGATCCTTTGAGGTCGTGGATGTGTAGATCCAACTTGTATTTCGGTTTTCTCATTCTTACTTGTATTTATTTCTAGCAATCCATAACCGATTTCTTTACGTTGGTCCTCTTTTCAGTTATCTTTGTAGTCCTCTTTTTTGGACCATCGTCAGGTCTCTTTCAGGGACTACTTTTATAACTTGTTTGTTGGGAGGCTGACTTCTTTACGTCGTCCCTTTCCAAGTTATTTTTGTAATCCTCTTTCTTGGACCTTTGTCAGGTCTCTTTCAGGGATTACTTTTATAACTTGTTTTTTGTAGGAGACCGACTTCGTCATGTCGATCCCTTCTAAGTTATTTTGTAATCCTCTTTCTTGGACCTTTGTCAGATCTCTTTCAGGGATTAATTTTATAACTTGTTTTTTGTAGGAGACCGACTTCGTCATGTCGATCTCTTCTATGTTATTTTGTAATCCTCTTTCTTGGACCTTTGTCAGGTCTCTTTCAGGGATTACTTTTATAACTTGTTTTTTGTAGGAGACCGACTTCGTCATATCGATCTCTTCTAAGTTATTTTGTAATCCTCTTTCTTGGACCTTTGTCAGGTCTCTTTCATGGATTACCTTCATAACTTATTTTTTATAGGAGACCGACTTTGTCATGTCGGTCTCTTCTAAGTTATAGCAATTCCTCTTTTATAGGGTTGGCCAGACTTCTTTCCAGGGATTTGCTGATAACTTGGGTTGACTCGGTCCGACTTTTTTTTAATGTCGGCCAGTCTTTAAGTTATTATTTAGCAATCCATTAAGACCTCGTCAGGTCCTTTCTCCAGATCACTTTCGATAACTTCTTGCATTATTCTGTTTTCATCTTTGCCGATTTGTAGAAAGTGGATTAAATCCTTGTTTAGTCGACCTTTAGATGAATTTGGTTTTTATCTCTCTTGGTCTTTATCGTGATTGGGCAGTGAATTTGTTTTTCACTTTTTGCCAATTTGTTGCTTTATAATCGGACGATGAATGTTTCAGATTAATACGTCTTGAAAACTTGTAGAATCGTCTAATATATTTTATTTAAAAGACAATGAAAATATGTACATATAGATTTTTTTATCCTTTTGAATTGGATAATTCTGGATCTCAACATGGTACCTTATTAAAAAACCTTCTCAGGAAAAAGAGTGCATCTCATGCTGGTATCCTTTATTTCTAACTATAGTACCTTCTTAAGTTGCAGGCATGCCACGATCTGGGGAACTCTCGCCCGTCGAGTTCGGATAATCTGTAGTAGCCCTTCCCAAGTACTTCTATGACTCGGTAGGGTCCTTTCCAGTTTGCCGCCAGCTTTCCTTCTCCGGGTCGAGTTGTTTCGATATCATTTCGGATTAGGATGAGATCATTTTCAGCGAAACCCCGTGGCACTACTTTTTGATTATATCTTGAAGTCATTCGGCGCTTTAGCGCTTCTTCTCCGATCCGAGCTCTTTCTTGGATTTCCAGAAGTAGGTCGAGCTCTTCTCTTTAAAGTTGAGAGTTGGCTTCTTCATTGTAGTGGACTACTCTAGGCGACCCTTCCTCAACCTCCACTAGGGTTATTTTCTCCACTCCGTACGCTAATCAAAATGGTGATTCATTTGTGGTGGAATGTGGTGTTGTTCGATATGCCCATAGGACTTGTGGAAGTTCTTCGGCCCAAGCTCCCTTTGCATCTTGCAGTCTCCGTTTCAGCCCAGCCAATATGACTTTGTTGGCTGCTTCGGCTTGTCCATTGGCTTGGGGATGTTCAACGGAGGTGAACTGGTGTTTTTTGTTCAAGTCGGCTACTAACTTTCTGAAGCCTGTATATGTGAATTGGGTGCCATTGTCTGTAGTGATGGAGTATGGAACCCCAAACCTTGTGACAATGCTCCTATATAGGAATTTCTGGCTCCTTTGAGCAGTGGCGTTGGCTAGGGGCTCTGCCTCGATCCACTTTGTGAAATAGTCTACCCCGACTATGAGGAATTTAACTTATCCCGATCCCTGGGGAAAGGGTCCGAGAAGATCGAGTCCCCATTTTGCAAATGGCCATGGCGAAGTTACGCTGATGAGCTCTTCTGGCGGGGCGATGTGAAAGTTGGCATGTTTATGGCATGGTGGACATGTCTTTACAAGTTCTGTAGCTTCTTTTTGTAGAGTTGGCCTGTAAAATCCCGCCCGGAGTACCTTTTTGGTGAGAGCTTGTGCTCCGAGATGGTTGCCACAAATGAGCGCTGTGTACTTCCTCTAAAACTTCCCTTGTGTTGGAGGTCGGCACACATTTTAACAATGGTATTGAAATCCCTCTTTTGTATAGGGTGTTGCTTATGATAGTGTAGTATTGTGCCTCCCGCTTTAACTTCTTTGCATCCTTTTCATCTGTGGGGAGTGTTTCTGTCTTGAGGTAGTTAATTATAGGGGTCATCCATCCTTGATCCTGTCCTATTATGGCTAGCATTTTTTCCTCTTCCGAGATTGATGGGCTTTGTAGCATTTCCTGGATGAGACTTCTATTGTTGCCTCCTGGTTTGGTGCTGGCTAGTTTTGAGAGTGCGTCAGCTCGGGCATTTTATTCGCGGGGTTTGTGGTGGATCTCATATTCCCCAAGTTGTCCGAGCTGTTCCCTAGTTTTATCCAAATACTTTTTCATGGTGGGATCCTTGGCTTGGTAGCTCCCTGTTATTTGTGAGGTGACTAGTTGTGAGTCGCTGAAAATGATGAGTTTTTGGGCTCCAACTTCCCTAGCCAGCTTCAAACCAGCTAGTAGTGCTTCATATTCTGCCTGGTTGTTTGAGGCAGGGAACCCGAATTTGAGGGAGAGCTCAATTTGGGTTCCTTGGTTGCTTTCGATTATCACACCTGCGCCGCTTCCGATTTTATTCCAAGAGCCGTCCACGTATATATTCCATTCTATGGGGGTCTCTGGGGTGTCTGTAAACTCTGTGATGAAGTCGGCTAAATATTGTGATTTAAGCTGTCCGAGCCTCGTATTGAAGGTCGAACTCAGACAACTCGATTGCCCATTGTAGGATTCTTCCTGCTAGATCTGTCTTCTGCAATATCTCCTTTATGGGTTGGTTGGTCCGAACCTTAATGGTGTGAGCTTCGAAGTACGGGCGGAGTCGTCGAGATGTTAGTATAAGAGCATAGGCAAACTTTTCTATTTTTTGGTAGTTCAGCTCGGATCCTTGTAACGCTTTGCTGATAAAGTACACGGGTTGTTGCCCACCGTCCTCTTCTCGAACTAGTGCTGAGGCTATTGCTCGACTCTCTACCGCGAGGTATAATATGAGTGGTTCCCCTTGTCGTGGCCGAGATAGGATGGCTGGCCGTCCTAGAAATCTTTTGAAATCTTGGAAGGCTTGTTCGCACTCCGTTGTCCATTCGAAGTTCTTTCCTTTCCTTAGAGTGGCATAGAAAGGAAGGGATCTTATCGCTGATCCCGCTAGGAATCTGGACAAGGCTGCCAATCTCCTGTTGAGTTGTTGTACGTCTTTGATACAAGTTGGGCTCTTCATGTTGAGTATGGCCTAGCATTTATCCGGATTTGCCTCAATTCCTCTTTCTGTGAGCATAAAACCCAAGAATTTGCCTGCTTCTACTGCAAAAGTGCATTTTGCAGGATTGAGTCGCATGCCATGCTTCCTTATAATGTCGAACACCTAGGCCAAGTCGGACAATAGTGTCTCTTCACTTTGTGTCTTTATCAACATGTCGTCCACATAGACTTCCATTATTTTTCCGATATGGTCCGAAAAGATGATGTGCGGAAAATGATCCGACACAAAACTCACCGGCAAGTGTACCGGGTCGCATCAAGTAATAATAACTCACATGAGTGAGGTCGATCCCACAGGGATTGAAGGATTGAGCAATTTTAGTTTAGTGGTTGATTTAGTCAAGTAGATCAAGAGTTGGTTGAGTAATTTGTGATTAACAGAAATTAAATTGCATGAAAAGTAAAGGGAGAGGGGTAAATTGCAGGAAATTAAAGAGAACAGAAAATAAAAGTGCTGAATCTTAAAGAACAAGAAATTAAATGGCAAAAACTTAAAACGCAAGAAATGTAAATTGCAAAATCTTAGAATGCAAGAAATGTAAATTACAGAATCTTAGAATGCAAGAAATGTAAATGGCTTGAATTGTAAATGGATCAGGGATGTGGGATGGCAAAAATTAAACAAGAGAGCAGTAAATCTCAACAAACAGAAACGTAGAAGATGGATCTAATTGAACCGGATCTTAAATGCAAATGAAAATAAACCTGGTGTAGCAATGTAACAAGGAAATTGAAATTGAAAGATGTAGATCTCAGGACTCAAGAGACTAGATAACCACTCAATTCTTCAACACCCAAGACTCTAAATCTCCAAATAGCTCAAAACCCAAAAGTTCTCTACTGTGAATACTCTGAAAACTCTTAAAGAAAACTCTCAAAGAAAAAGCTCTCTAAGACTTCAAATCCTAAGCTATTTATACACTTTCTTCAAATGATCATTAAGCCTTGAATTGGGCCTTTAGACTTGATGGAATTGGGTTGATAGTAGCCTCCGTTGATTGCTCTTGGTGTTGGAAAGAAATCCATTAGTGAACCGGGCCATGAACTATTCACGTTTGAGTCAACGTTTGAGGCAAACGTTGACTCAAACGTCACTTGTGTAAAATTATGCAGCTAGGCCAAGATGCTGTCATCCACGTTTGGCTCAACGTTTGAGGTCAAACGTGAGCTCAAACGTGGATCTCCCCATTCTCTCTTTTTGGCCAACGTTTGGCCCAAGGTTTGAGGCAAACGTTGGCGCAAACGTGGCTCACTCAATGCATCAAACAGAGGTGCTCTTCCTTGCTTTTATGGCGCCAACGTTTGACCTCACGTTTGAGGCAAATGTTGGCGCAAACGTTGGCTCTTCTCCAGGGTGTTCTTCATCTGCTTCTCATGTTTGAGTTAACGTTTGAGGTAAACGTTAGCTCAAACGTGAATCCCTCTTTTCAAGCCATTCTTGCAACCTTCTTCCAAGCTTTATTCCACCTATCATCAACCAACATTTACATCAAAGCTATGCTCTAACCATGAGAGTTATTCTTTTTCTTGTCATATAAGTAATTATGGCATAAAACTCATGAAAATGCATCAATTCATCCATAGTTGATTGAATCTAAGGAAACATGAAATTCCACCCAATTGGCTTACTTGTGGCTTAAGAAAGTGCATAAAACTAAATGAAAACAAAGGAAAAAGACTAGTGAAACTAGGCTAAGATGACTTGTCATCACAACACCAAACCTAAAACTTGCTTGTCCCTAAGAAAGAAAAGAATTATGCTCAAAGGTTCTTTCAATTAGAATGGATTTGAAGAATTGCATGTACTGTCCTGTGAGTGAAGTGATTAAGTGACAGTGGGGTGAACTCTAAATTATATGCTCATGCAAGGGTTTCAGTGCTCACTAGTCCCTACATCTTGGGAGTCTTAGGTCTTTAGAACTTTCATCCAAATAATATCATGGAGATCTCTTTATATGTAATCACCTTGAAGCAGCTTATAGTTTCTGTGCTTTGGCCTTGACTCTAAGTGTCATGTCTCAAAGCGGCTCTTTAGATAAGCTTTCAATCAATACTCCTAAACCACTTGGTTTTAAGGTATTAGGTGTTGAAGCACCCCTTAGGATTTACTTGCTCAAGCATCTCTTTTTGACACAGTTCGACCACAAGCATTTACTAGGATAACAACTCTTTGAGTTCTTGTTTCTTTCTTCTTTTCTGCCTAGTAATGCTCAGAGCCTTGGGCCATGTTCTTTTTGTTTTTGTATTTTCTTTATTTTCTTTTGTTTTGTTTGCTGCTTCTTAGATCAATAAATGTTTGAGAATCTCCACAACACTTCTTTGAACTCTATGTCCCGCCTATGAGCTCCCATGCAAGTTTTCATAAGCGTGCAACCTCAATACATAATCATACAACTAGAACCACCACTTTTCCTAATCTTTTGCTTGCCTCAAAATTGTTTAGTTCCTCAATCCTTCTTTTCAAAGAACTTTCATGTGATGCATTTTTGAAATATTGAGTGCAAACAAGTTTGGAGAGTATAGTGTTGTAAATGATCAAGCATCTTGATTATTGAATTGTAGAAAAACTCTACTAGACAGAAGGATGGGTTGCCTCCCAACAAGCGCTCTTTTATTGTCACTAGCTTGACATCCTCGATGCTTGCTCAGTTTAGATTCTGAGCTTCCTTCTCCTTGTCCCATTGTCCTCCTAAGTGAGGCTTTGCTCTGTGATGCTCATCCTGGATGAGTGATTCTTTTCCTTTAGCACTCTTCTCACTCATTTCTGCGAGGTTCTTAGCCAGTTGTTGCATTTGCTTCTCGATTCTTCTGACTGAGGCTTCCTGGTTCTTCATTGTCACCTCTTGGTGTTTCATCATTCTCTCTATTAAGATCTCCAGATTGGTGATCCTCTGAGAGTCTTGTGAGATTGGTTGGTTGTGGGGTGTTGGGGGTTGGAAGAGTGGGTAGTGTGGTGGTATGTAGTGATTGTTGTTGGTATGGTGGTGTTTTTGCAGGTTTGGGAAATTGGGGTTGTTGTAGTTGAAGTCCCTTTGTTCCTGCTATTGAGATTCCCTCATTCTTAGGTAAGAATGTGGCTTCCATGGTGGAAATTGTGCATTCACTGTAGTAGAATGTAGAAAATCGATTTGTCTAGTTATTGACTTCAATTGTTGCTGAGTTTGCTGGTGTAGCTGTTTGTTTTGATTCATGACTGCCTTTACTCCTTCAAGATTCATTACTTCCTTTTCTGGAATTGCATTCTGTGGTGTCTCAAATGAGTGTTGGTATTTGGCCTTATAGGTATCATGATTTACACTATCGAGATTGACAGCACCACAAGTCCTCAGAAAAATGGATAGGTGCTGTTTAGGATCCTCCAATGGACTTCCACCATAGGAACAATTGTTCTTGATTAGTGTAATGAGTTGCGGCTTCATGTTGTGGTGTTCTTATTTCTCAGAAACTCCTTCTTCAATGATATCCTTCCCTCTGGCCTCTCTTCTTTCCTGTGACATATGAACCAACAAACAGAACACACAGTGGTACTCTTGAAAATTGAGTATAGTCAGTTGAGACAAAACTTCAAACAGTTAGTGGGTTAGTCAAAAATTAAAGAAAAAGTGCTTGATCTAAACTACCACCTCACTTAATCATTGTCAATCTATTCAATCCCCGGCAACGGCGCCAAAAACTTGATGTGCGGAAAACGATCCGACAAAAAACTCACCGGCAAGTGTACCGGGTCGCATCAAGTAATAATAACTCACATGAGTGAGGTCGATCCCACAGGGATTGAAGGATTGAGCAATTTTAGTTTAGTAGTTGATTTAGTCAAGCAGATCAAGAGTTGGTTGAGTGATTTGTGATTAACAGAAGTTAAATTGCATGAAAAGTAAAGGGAGAGGGGTAAATTACAGGAAATTAAAGAGAACAGAAAATAAAAGTGCTGAATCTTAAAGAACAAGAAATTAAATGGCAGAAACTTAGAACACAAGAAATGTAAATTGCAGATCTCTACTGTGAATACTCTGAAAACTCTTAAAGAAAACTCTCAAAGAAAAAGCTCTCTAAGACTTCAAATCCTAAGCTATTTATACACTTTCTTCAAATGATCATTAAGCCTTGAATTGGGCCTTTAGACTTGATGGAATTGGGTTGATAGTAGCCTCCGTTGATTGCTCTTGGTGTTGGGAAGAAATCCATTAGTGAACTGGGCCATGAACCATTCACGTTTGAGTCAACGTTTGAGGCAAACGTTGACTCAAACGTCACTTGTGTAAAATTATGCAGCTAGGCCAAGATGCTGTCATCCATGTTTGGCTCAACGTTTGAGGTCAAACGTGAGCTCAAACGTGGATATCCCCATGCTCTCTTTTTGGCCAACGTTTGGCCCAACGTTTGAGGCAAACGTTGGCGCAAACGTGGCTCACTCAATGCATCAAACAGTGGTGCTCTTCCTTGCTTTTATGGCGCCAACGTTTGACCTCACGTTTGAGGCAAACGTTGGCGCAAACTTTGGTTTGCTCCAGGGGTGCTTCTCCTTGCTCATATGTGGCCAACGTTTGACCTCATGTTTGAGGCAAACGTTGGCTCAAACGTTGCCATCCCTTGCTCCTTCTTCAGCCAACGTTTGCCTCAATGTTTGAGGCAAACGTTGGTGCAAACGTTGGCTCTTCTCCAGGGTGTTCTTCATCTGCTTCTCACGTTTGAGTTAACGTTTGAGGTAAACGTTAGCTCAAACGTGAATCCCTCTTTTCAAGCCATTCTTGCAACCTTCTTCCAAACTTTATTCCACCTATCATCAACCAACATTTGCATCAAAGCTATGCTCTAATCATGAGAGTTATTCTTTTTCTTGTCATATAAGTAATTATGGCATAAAACTCATGAAAATGCATCAATTCATCCATAGTTGATTGAATCTAAGGAAACATGAAATTCCAGCCAATTGGCTTACTTGTGGCTTAAGAAAGTGCATAAAACTAAATGAAAACAAAGGAAAAAGACTAGTGAAACTAGGCTAAGATGACTTGTCATCAAAAGACTTTGTTCATTAGCCTTTGATAAGTAGCTCCCGTGTTTTTAAGACCAAAAGGCATTACGATGTAGCAGTAGTTTTCTTTTGGTGTTAAAAACGAGGTTCTTTCCTGATCAGGTGAATACATTGGGATTTGATTGTATCCAGAATATGCATCCATAAACGAAAGGTATTTATATCCTGATGAGGCATCCACCAGAGCGTCGATACTTGGGAGTGGATAAGGATCTTTTGGGCAGGCTTTGTTGAGATTGATGTAGTCAGTGCACATCCGCCATTTTCCATTTGATTTTTTCACCAAGACGACGTTGGCTAGCCATAGTGGGTACTTGACTTCTCTTATGAATCCTGCCTCCAGTAGTGCTTGTACCTGCTCCTCTACATCTTGGGATCATTCTGGCCCAAGTTTTCTTCGTCTCTACTGTACCAGCCAAGATCATGGATAGACCGCCAACTTGTGGAACATTAGTTTGGGGTCTATGCCTGGCATGTCCACCGCTTTCCATGCGAAGAGGTCGACATTATCTCGTAAGAACTCTACTAGTGATTCTTTTGCGTCTCCTTTTAGGATTGTGCCAATATTAGTTGTTTTGTCCGAGGTGTCTCCGATCTGAACTTTCTCTACTTCACCTTCGGGTTGTGGACAGAGTTCCTCTCGTCTCTGAACTCCTCCAAGATCAATTGTATGGAATTCTTCTCCTCTGCCTCTGAGGTTTAGACTTTCATTATAGCAGTGGCGCGCCATCTTTTGATCTGCTTTTATTGTAGCTATCCCTTTTGCAGTTGGGAATTTCATGCACAGATGTGGAGTTGAGACTATTGCTTCGAGTTGATTCAATGTTGTCCAACCTATTAAGGCATTGTAAGCTGAACTCACGTCGACCACTATGTAGTCTATTTTGAATGTTCAGGATTGGTTTCCTCTTAGCGAGATGTAACCAAGTGGTTGCACTGGGGTGTCTCCCAGTCCAAAAAGGCTGTTTGGGTATGCTCTAAGCTCCTTTTCTTCTAAACCAAGCTTGTCGAAGGCCGTTTTAAATAAGATGTCGGCGGAGCTCACTTGGTCTATCAGCATGCGGTGGAGATTTGCGTTTGCTAGTATGATGATGATGACCATGGGATCGTCGTGTCCCGAGATAATACCGGATGCATCTTCTTTGGTGAACGTAATTACAGGGATGTCAGGTTCTCCTTCCTTCCCCTCAACATGATATACTTCTTTAAGATATCTTTTGTGAGATGATTTGGAGATTTCTCCTCCTGCAAATCTGCCGTGTATCATGTGGACGTGTCTTTCTGGTGTACGAGGTGATTGCTCAGCTCGTCCGACATCTTCATCCCTTCTTCTCTTTCTTTGCTCATCATCTTGGGTGGCCAGAAACCGATCTAGTTTTCCTTCTCTCATGAATTTTTCTATGACGTTTTTTAAGTCGAAGCATTCGTTGGTGGAATGTCCTCGGACTCGATGATATTCACAGTATTCATTCCGATTTCTTCCTCCTCTTTTGCCTTTGAGTGGTCGAACTGGGGGTATCTTTTCTTTGTTACAGACTTCTTTGTAAATATCCACAAGGGACACCCGAAGAGGGGTGTAATTATGATACTTTTTTATTTTTTCCCCTGTTCGATCTTCCTTCCTCTTGGATTCTTTATCTTTATCTTGGTAGGTGAAACCGGATCTCGAGGCTTCTCGAAGTCGGGAATTTTCTTCCATGTTGATGTACTTCTCCGCCCACTCTTGCACCTCATCCAGAGATGTGGGGTATTTCTTTGATATAGATTGGCTAAAAGGTCCCTCCCATAGGCCGTTGATGAGGCCCATGATAGCGGCCTCTGTTGGTAGGCTTTGTATGTCTAGGCATGTTTTGTTGAATTTTTCCATGTAGTTGTGAAGCCTTTCCCAATCTCCTTGCTTGATTCCTAAGAGACTGGGGGCGTGCTTAGCCTTATCTTTTTGGATTGAAAATCTAGCCAGGAACTTTTTGGCTAAGTCATCAAAGCTTGAGCTAGATTTCGGAGGTAGGTTGTCGAACCATCTGATGGCAGTTTTGGTGAGGGTTGTTGGAAAAGCTTTGCAACGAACTGCATCCGAGGCATCGTTGAGGTACATTCTACTTCTGAAATTGCTGAGGTGATGGTTGGGGTCTGTGGTGCCATCATACAAAGTCATATCCGGAAGTTTGAAGTCTTTTGGGATTTTGGTCTTCATGATCTCCCTAGTGAATGGATCCTGATCCTTGCGAGAGCTGTCTTCAGGGGTGGATCGAGTAGTTTTGGCTTCGAGATCGGCTTCGATTTTTAGAAGTTTATCTTCCAATTCCTGGAGTCGCCTTATCTCTCTTTGTAGATCCTTTCTTGCTTCTCACTGATGTTGGGCTTCTTTCTCAAATTGCTTTAAACGATCTTGAAGCGCCTCTATCGGATTTGATGAGTTTTTGTCCCCGTTAGGGTCCGGAGTGTCTTTTGGTGTAGCGTCTGCATTTTTGTGCGGCGTTTTATCCTCTAGATTTGAATCATGGTCGTTGTCATGGTCGTCCGCCATGGTGATGGGATGACTTTCTGGTTCCCCAGCAACGGCGCCAATGTTCCGAGGGTTACCTGAAACTGTAGGTCGATCTCGGACGAGATCTTCTGTACTGGTCGGAGTTGACGTGTCCGGCTGGCGGGTGGCGGCCGGAGCTGGTGTGTCCGACTTGTTGGACTGATAGCGCTGCTAATCCTCTGTCACCGAAGGGTGGGGGGCACCTGCAAGGGATGAGTTATACCTGGGTGCTCCAGTGTATTTATAATAGTGTGGGATGAACTTCTTAGATAGATAAGTTAGTTATCTTATCTTATCTTATCTTTTGGCGAGGTCAGCTTATCTTCAATGGAACCGCCCTTATCTCTATAGGCTTGGGCTGCCTTTGGATATGGGTCGTATTCCTTGAGTTGGGCCCTTTTTTGGGCTCTCTTGTCGATTTGACCGAGCTCTTTTAGGAAGAGGTCGGATAGTCTGACCTGAAGAGGTCGGTCGCTTTGTCGCCAATCATTCCGGCTCGGATAGCTCGACCCAGGGTATGAACACTAACATTGCATGATTCCTGGAATTCTCATTAAAAATTTTGAAATCCTAATTTTCCTTTTCAAAATAATTTTCAAAAAATATACAAAAAATTAATAAAATCATAAAATCAAAAATAATTTGATGTTTCTTGTTTGAGTCTAGTGTCAAATTTTAAGTTTGGTGTCAACTGCATGTTCTAATCTTTCATAAAAAAATTTTCGAAAACTCATGCATAATGTTCTTCATGATCTTCAAGTTGTTCTTGATGAATTTCTTTGTTTTGATCTTTGCATTTTCTTGTTGTGCATCTTTTCTTGTTTTTCATATGCATTTTTAATTTGTTAGTGTCTAAACATTAAAAATTTTCAAGTTTGGTATCTTGCATATTTTTCTTTTCTAAAAAAATTTTCAAAAACATGTTCTTGATGTTCATCTTGACATTCAAAGTGTTCTTGGTGTTCATCTTGACATTCAAAGTGTTCTTGCATATTTTTCTTGTTTTGATTCATAATTTTTATGTCTTGTGTCTTTTGTGTTTTTCTCTCTCCTCATTAAAAATTCAAAAATCAAAAAAATATCTTTCCCTTATTCTCTCATAAATATTCGAAAATTTGAGTTGACTTTTTCAAAACTTTTTAAAATTTAGTTGTTTCTTATGAGTCAAGTCAAATTTTTAATTTAAAAATCCTATCTTTTCAAAATTTTTTTTAAAAAATTAAATCTTTTTCAATTTTCTTCTTAATATTTTCAAAAATTTCAAAATAATTTTCAAAAATCTTTTTCTTATTTTTGTTTCATATTTTCGAATTCATTGCTAAATTTTAATATTTTGATTCAAAAATCTCAAGTTGTTACTTGCTTATTAAGAAAGGTTCATTCTTTAAATTTTAAAATCCTATCCTTTAGTTTCTTGTTAGTCAAGTAATCAACTTTAATTTTCAAAAATCAAATCTTTTTAATTTCCCTTTTAAATCTTTTTTCAAATTAAATTTCAATCATATCTTTTTCAAAATCAATTTCAAAATCTTTTCTAACTTCTCACCCTTTCAAATTTGATTTTCAAATCTTTTTCAATTAACTACTTGACTTTTTGGTTTTTTTTTAAAAGTTTTCTATTTCAATCATATCTTTTTCAAAACCACCTAACTACTTCTCTCTCTTATTTTCGAAAAACCCCTCCCCTCTTTTTCAAAATTTCTTTTTAATTAACTATTTGCTTTAAATTTTAATTTGATTTAATTTTATTTTTTCTTTTTAAATTTTTGAATTCTAACTAAGAATTAAAATAAAAATAAAAATACTTTTATTTTATTTTATTTAATTTTCAAATTTTTCTCTTCCCCTTCTTCTATTCTTCTCTTCTTCTACTCACATAAAGGAATCTCTATACTGTGACATAGAGGATTCTATATTTTCTTTTCTGTTCTCTTCTTTTTCATATGAGCAGGAACAAGGATAAGAACATTCTTGTTGAAGCTGATCCAGAACCTGAAAGAACTCTAAAGAGGAAGCTAAGGGAAGCTAAAGCACAACTCTCTGGAGAAAATCTGACAGAAATTTTCGAAAAAGATTGAGACATGGCCGAACCCAACAACAACGCAACGAAGATGCTTGGTGACTTCACTGCACCAAATTCCAAGTTACATGGAAGAAGCATCTCAATCCCTTCCATTGGAGCAAACAATTTTGAGCTAAAGCCTCAATTAGTTTCTCTGATGCAACAGAATTGCAAGTTTCATGGACTTCCATCAGAAGATCCTTTTCAGTTTTTAACTAAATTCTTGCAAATCTGTGAGACTGTTAAGACCAATGGGGTTGATCCAGAGGTCTACAGGCTTATGCTTTTCCCATTTGCTGTAAGAGACAGAGCTAGAATATGGTTGGACTCTCAACCTAAAGATAGCCTGAACTCTTGGGATTAGCTGGTCACGGCTTTCTTAGCCAAGTTCTTTCCTCTTCAAAAGCTTAGCAAGCTTAGAGTGGATGTTCAAACCTTCAAACAGAAAGAAGGTGAATCCCTCTATGACGCTTGGGAGAGATACAAGCAACTGACCAAAAAGTGTCCTTCTGACATGCTTTCAGAATGGACCATCCTAGATATATTCTATGATGGTCTGTCTGAATTATCTAAGATGTCATTGGACCATTCTACAGGTGGATCCATTCACCTAAAGAAAACGCCTGCAGAAGCTCAGGAACTCATTGACATGGTTGCAAATAACCAGTTCATGTACACTTCTGAAAGGAATCCTGTGAGTAATGGGACACCTCAGAGGAACGGAGTTCTTGAAACTGATACTCTGAATGCCATATTGGCTCAGAATAAAATATTGACTCAGCAAGTTAATATGATTTCTCAGAGTCTGAATGGATTGCAAGCTGCATCCAACAGTACTAAAGAGGCATCTTCTGAAGAATAAGCTTATGATCCTGAGAACCCTGCAATAGCAGAGGTGAATTACATGGGAGAACCCTATGGAAACACCTATAATCCCTGACGAATGGATTTTCTATCTGTAAATAAATTCACAAATATATTATCGCATTGTAAGTATAGCTTCTAAACTAACAGAAAATCCTTTTGTACAAACGTTTGGTTGTCACAAATAACAAACCCCTTTAAAATTTATAACCGAAGTATTCAAACCTCGGGTCGTCTTCTCAAGGAATTGCAGGGAGGTGTTCTTATTATTGGTTATGAAAAATTGTGTTTTGGGGTTTTTGATTAAGATAAAAAGCAAGAATAGCAATGGCAGAGGAAATAAAATAATAACAATAAAAGCCTTGATTATGAGAGATTAATCGGAAGTTCTATCCTTGTTGGATTTTTCCCAAGATCAATTGATAATTGAAGGTTGCCTCTACTTAGTTATCCTTTACCAAGTAAAGTAAAAGAAAGTCAAGTAACTTGGAAGTCTGCTTCTATTCACAAGTTCTAATCCTCTCCCTTGGGAAGGATTAGCGTTAGTGACTAGAGAGCCAGCCAACAATGAACCCAATTATAATTTAACTCTTGAGTAATTCAACTCAAGGGTCTCCAAATATTAATCAATTCCAAAATCAAGTTAGGATCTAACTTAGAACATCAATTAATAACAAACAATAGAGGAAGTGATAAATCTGAAATACCTCAAAATGCATTAAATAAAAGAAATCAAGTTAAACATGAGAATTCATGAACCAAATTGGAAAAATAAATAAAAGGAACATTGAACCTGGAAATTGAGAAGAAATAGTTCTAAATCCTTTAAGAGGAATCCTAATCCTAAATCCTAAGAGAGAGAGGAGAGAACCACACTCTCTAAAAACTACATCTAAATTATGAAAAGTGAATAATGGAAGACATGTTAATGAATGGATGCATTCCCCCACTTTATAGCCTCTAATATGTGTTTTCTGGGCTGAAAACTGGGTCAAAAACAGTGCGAAAATCTCCTCCAGCGTATTCTGGTACGTACAGGTTGAGGGAAAGTGACGCGGAAGCGTCGTCCACGTGTTTGCGTGGATTGCGTTTCTGCCAGGTCACGCATCCGCGTGATCCATGCATTTGCATCACCTGGCTTCGGAGCAGCTATGGAAAATTATATATCAAATAGAAGCCCCAAACGTTAGCTTTGTAACGCAACTGGAACCGCGTCATTTGGACCTCTGTAGCTCAAGTTATGGTCGTTTGAGTGCCAGGAGGTCAGGCTGGACAGCTTTAGCAGTTCCTTCAGTTTCTTGTATTCCTTCCACTTTTGCATGCTTCCTTTCCATCCTCCAAGCCATTCCTGTCCTGTAATCTCTAAAAACACTTAACACACATATCAAGGCATCGAATGGTAATAAGAGAGGATTAAACATATCAAAATTAAGACCAAAGAAGCATGTTTTCAATCATAGTACAAAATCAGGAAGGAAAACGTAAACTCATGCAAATCATATGAATAAGTGTATGAAAGATTGATAAAATCCACTCAATTTAGCACAAGATAAACCATAAAATAGTGGTTTATCAATCCCTCATGGAGAAGTCATCCAAATTTCTCATGGAAGGATCAACAAAAGCCTCAACAAGGCTTTAATAATGGTGGAAGAAACAGGTTTAGCAATAGCAAGCCTTTTCCATCATCCTCTCATCAACACACAGAGAATTTTGAGCAGAATCCATCTATCTTAGCAAATATAGTCTCTGATCTATCTAAGGCCACTCTAAGTTTCATGAATGAAACAAGGTCCTCCATTAGAAATTTGGAGGCACAAGTGGGCCAGCTGAGTAAAAGAGTCACTGAAACTCCTCCTAGTACTCTCCCAAGCAATACAGAAGAAAATCCAAAGAGAGAGTGCAAGACCATTGATTTGACCATCATGGCTGAACCTACAAGGGAGGAGGGGGATATGAATCCCAATGAGGAAGACCTCATAGGACGTCCTCTGAACACTAGAGGGTTCCTCAATGAGGACCTGAAGGAATCTGAGGCTCATACAGAGACCATAGAGATTCTATTCAACCTGTTTCTGCCCTTCATGAGCTCTGATGAGTATTCTTCCTCTGAAAAGGATGAAGACATTACTGAAGAGCAAGTTGCTAAGTACCTTGGTGCAATCATGAAGCTAAATGCCAAATTATTTGGTAATGAGACTTGGGAAGATGAACCTCCCTTGCTCACCAATGAACTGAATGCATTGGATAGGCAGAAATTACCTCAAAAGAAACAGGATCCTGGTAAATTCTTAATACCCTGTATCATAGGCACCATGACCTTTGAGAAGGCTCTGTGTGACCTGGGGTCAGGCATTAACCTTATGCTACTCTTTGTAATGGAGAAACTTGGGATCTTTGAGGTGCAAGCTACCAGAATCTCATTAGAGATGGCAGACAACTCAAGAAAAAAGGCTTATGGACTAGTAGAGGATGTGCTACTAAGAGTTGAAGGCCTTTACATCCCTATTAATTTCATAATTCTAGACACTGGGAAGGATGAGCATGAATCCATCATCCTTGGAACATCCTTCCTAGCCACAGCAAAAGCTGTGATTGATGTGGACAGAGGAGAGTTGGTCCTTCAACTGAATGAGGACTACCTTGTATTTAAGACTCAAGGTTCTCCTTCTTTAACCATGGAGAGGAAGCATGAAAAGCTTCTCTCACTGCAGAGTCAACCAAAGCCCCCACAGTCAAACTCTAAGTTTGGTGTTGGGAGGCCACAACCAAACTCTAAGTTTGATGTTGGACCCCCACATTCAAACTCTAAGTTTGGTGTTGGGAGGTCCCAACAATGCTCTGAACATCTGTGAGGCTCCATGAGAGCTCACTGTCAAGCTGTTGACATTAAAGAAGCGCTTGTTGGGAAGAAACCCAATGTTATTTAATTATATCTATTTATTTTCCATTACTATTTTATGTTTTCTTTAGGTTGATGATCATGTGAAGTCACAAAAACAATTGAAAAATCAAAAACAGAATGAAAAGCAGTATTAAAAACAGCTCACCCTGGAGGAAGAGCTTACTGGCGTTTAAACGCCGATAAGAAGCATCAAACTGGCGTTTAACGCCAGAAAGAAGCATCAAGCTGGCATTAAACGCCAGAAACAAGCACCAGACTGGCGTTTAACGCCAGAACAGAGCATGGAATTGGCGTTAAACGCCAGAAACAAGCAGCAAGCTGGCGTTTAATGCCAGACATACATTCTAAGGGCGTTTTGCACGCCTAATTGGAGCAGAGACGCTAAGTCCTTGACCCCACTGGATCTGTGGACCCCAAAGGATCCCTACCTACCCCACCTCTTCTTCTCTCCTCTTCACACCTATTCATAACTCTCTTCCCCAAATACCCTTCACCAATCACCTCCATACCTCTTCCCCAAATACCCTTAACCACTCACATCCATCCACTCTTCCCTATAAACCCCACCTACCTACAAATTTCAAATTCTTTTCCCTCCCAAACCCAACCCTAATGGCCGAAACCTACCCTCCCCCCCCACCCCTATATAAACCCCTCAACACTACTCCATTTTCACACATTACAACACTACTCTAATTTCTCCTTTGTGCGAGTCTGGTATTGCCCTTTTTAGTTTGTTGAGAGGTCTTTTCAACCTTCTTCTGACTTTGTTTGTCTTCACTGCTCGGGCTTTTTAGTCATAATCCAACAACTTTTTAGGTAGTGTTCCAATGGGGAACCTTTTTATAGTTTGTTTGGACGACTTTTTAGCTCCGTCTTTGAGGCCGTGCTTTTTGCTTTTTAAGTAGTGTCTTTTTTCAACACTTTGTACTTTTCAGCGAAGCACTTCTAGCTTTGGTTTTTTGACCTTTCCTTGGCCTTTGTGAGATGTTTATAGAGTGTTGGTACTTTGCTGTCCGACCTCTTTTTGATTAGATCTTTTTTAGTCCGTCTTCGGTTTAGGCGGGATGACCTTTGGGGCTAACTTGTCCGACAACTTTTTAGTGTTCTTGGTAGAACTTTTTTAGTTGGTCTGAACAATTTTGATAGCCTTGTCGTGGAGCCGTGGCTTTTTGGGCGGAGTGATAAACCACTATTTTATGGTTTATATTGTGTTTAATTGTGCAGTTTTATCAAATCTTTACCCACTTATTCATGTGATTAGCATGCATTTATAATTCCTTCCTAAAAAAACTTCATGGTTGAAAACTTGCTTTCTAGAGACTTTTAATTTTGTATTTTAATTCTCCTTTATTCCATTCAATGCCGTGATCTGTGTGTTAAGCGTTTCAGGCTTTATAGGGCATGAATGACTTGGAGATTAGAAAGGAAGCTTGCAAAAATGGAAGGAGCACAAGAAATTGAGGAGATGACCAGCGAGAAGTGACGCGGACGCATGGCTCATGCAACCGCGCGACGTAGAGGAAATTGCAGTGACGCGGACGCATGGCTCACGCGACCGCACGGATTGGAAACTGCACAAGTGACGCCAAGACGTGGACGACGCGCACGCGTGGCAAGGCAAAACGCTAGATGACACGAACGCCTGGATGACGCGATCGCGTGACGTGCGCGATCTGCAGAATCTGCAGAATTCGCTGGGGGCGATTTTAGGTCCTGTTTTGACCCAGTTTTCGGCCCAGAAAAGTAAATTGGAGCCAAGGAACATGCAGAGACCAGAACAAAACATTCATTCTGCATAATTTTAGTTTTAGATCTGATTTTACTCCTCCTCTAGGTTTTCTCTCTACACATTCATAGTTTTGAGGATTTTGATTTTATTGCTTTTTGGACTGGGATATTGAGAAGAGTTATTACCTCCGTCAAGACCTCGTCATTCTAGTTTGTTTCCTTACCTGTCACTTACTCTTCCATGTCCTTTATTTACTCAGAGTTACTCGTGGATTATTTTTAGAATTTATTTATACAAGAACTATTTTTATTTTTAATTGATCCTTTTGATTATTATTTATCATGTCTTTCAATATTTCCCTTTCTTATTTCGTGGATTTTACAATCATAATGAGCGAGTAGTTCCATAACTTGATGAGGAGTTGATTGACAGGAAGACCTTGAGTTGGATGCTCAAGAGTAAAATTATAGTTGGGTTTCGCGTTGGGTCGCCCTCTAATCACTGACACTAGTCCTTCCCAAGGGAGAGGATTAGAACTTGTGAATAGAAATTGACTTTCAACTTGCTTAACTTTCCTTTACCTGGTAAAGGATAAGTGAGCAGGCAACCTTTAATTATCACTTTTATCTTGAGAGAACTCCATCAAGGATAGGGCTTCCAACTAATCTACTCCCGGTCATGGTTCTTATTTAAATTACATAAATTCTCTGATTTAATTTCCTGTTTATCAACTCAAACCATTTTTAGAAAATATCTAATTAATAAAATAGCACATCTTCATGCAACTCATTGGGAGACGACCTGGGATTCATACTCCCAGTATTTTAATTTTAATTTTGTGACAACCACTTCTAAATTGATAAGCGGATTTTTAGTTGGTTAAGAACTGTACTTGCAATGTATCTCTTATAACAATTTCTTAACTCGCCAATTTCCGCCACGTCAATTTTTGGCGCCGTTGCCGAGGAGTTGCAATAGAGTGCTAAGTTATTCATTGGAATTTATTTATTTGCATTTTATTTTATTTTGCTACTATGAGCTACATGTTTCTTTCATTAAATGACGCGTTCACTTCCTGATCCAAGCTTGCTAGTATTTGATCCTGAGATTGAAGGAACTATTTCACGTATAAGGCAAGCTCGGCGTCGGTTAGTCCTCTCTGAGGGCGAATCTGAAACGTCACTTGAGGAAGAAACAAGCCCCCGTTCTACTGATTCGGTTGATTCACGCGCAGGTGACATGGCAGCACCTAGGAGAGTTACTATCCAGGAGGCTGGAGCCCCTGATTTCACAATACAACCGTTTCAAGCGCATCACCCAGTAGTGGCTACAGATTTTGAAATAAAGACTACACTACTCAACTTGATGCCTAAGTTTCATGGCTTACCTGCTCAAGAGCCTATCAAGCACCTGAGGGATTTCCAAGCAGCCTGTTCTACTGTTAGGCGCGATGGTGCAGATGAAACTTCTATTTTGTTAAAAGCTTTCCCATTCTCTCTTGAGGGAAAGGCGAGAGAGTGGTACTACACTCAACCCGCAGTAACTGTTTTCGACTGGGATACGCTTAGAAGAGAATTTTTGGAAAAATTCTTCCCAGCTGAAGTTATTGATAAACTGAGGAAAGACATTTCCATGATTGTCCAGCACGAGTCCGAGACTCTCTACGAATACTGGGAGTGCTTCAACAACCTTCTGGAAGTATGTCCCCACCATATGATTGACAAGATAGTGTTGCTCGGCTACGTCACACAGGGCATGAGGCCCCAAGATAAGACCACATTGGAAAGTGCTAGCAATGGGTCTATGAAAAAGTACAAGACCATTGATGAGGCATGACAATTGATCAGTGACTTGGCTGAGTCTACAAGGAATCACAGGCAGAAACAAGGCCAGTCAAAAGCTGTTGCGGAGGTATCTTCTAGCAAGGAAACTACTGCTCTGACTCAGAGTATATGTGAGATGACCAACTTACTGAAGCAGATGCAGTTGAGTCAACAACAAGCACAACAAAGCCAACAGTTAGTCCCATAGAGAGTGTGTGGGATCTTTGCTGATTACAGCCATTATACTGATGAATGCCCGCAGCTCCAGCAGGAAGACAACACTGTGGCAGCCACTCATAACTTCTATGACCGCCCCAACCAAGGGTACAATCAAGGTGGCAGTTACAACCATGGGTGGCAGGACAATCCCAACCAAGGTTGGAGGGATAATTCCAACCAGAATTGGAGAGACAACAATAACAGAGGAGGTAGAGACAATCAAGGAAATCAGAGGTGGAATAATAACAACAACAGGCAGCAGAACCAGAACCATCCTTACAGAGCACCTCACTTGAGGCAATCCCAAGGACCACAGCACAACCAACAGCAGACCTCTCAGATCACTTATCCATCTTCATCTTTTAATGACGAGTTACTACAATCTATTGATCGAAGACAGCAGGCCATGGAAAACAACCTTACTTCTACTCTAAATGGTCTGAACTCTACCTTGCAAGCTCTTATCTCTCAAATTGGATCACTAAATAACTCCAACAACTAGCCTTTGAGCTCCAGTGGAATCCCCTCTCAACCATTGCCCAATCCAAAGGGTGGCATCAATGCCATCACCCTAAGGTCCGGAACCACACTGCAAGAGAGGAATCAGGAGGAGCCAAACCCACTAGAACACGCCTCAGCTGAAGAGGTGGTGGAAGTAGAGGATGCTGAAGAGGAAGAGGACATACAAGACATGGTTGAAGAAGAAGAAGTTCAACCACAGAAAGAAGCACCAAAGGATGCAGGCGCTGCAGAAAACGTCCTTTCTATTCCATTTCCACAAATTGCGAGGAAGCCCAGGAAGCAGATGGAACTTGACCCCAAAATGGTAGAGATATTCAAAAAGGTTGAGGTAACTGTTCCCCTTTTTGATGTTATTCAGCAGGTACCTAAATACGCAAAATTTCTAAAAGATTTATGCATACATAAAGACAAAATTAATGAATTAGAAACTATTCCTTTAGGTAGCTCTATATATGCTTTAATGGGAGGTATACCTGAAAAGTGTAGTGATCCAGGTCCATGTATGGTTAATTGTACTATTGGTGGTGTGATATTTTCTGACTGCATGTGTGATTTAGGAGCATGTGTTAGTATAATGCCTTTGTCTATATATGATACTTTGAGGCTCCCTCCCTTAAAAAGGTCAGCACCTCGTTTTGTGTTAGCAGATAAAAGCATTATTACAGTGGTTGGAGTTGCTGAAGATGTATTAATGAGCATTAAGAGACTCACATTTCCCATTGACTTCTATATTCTGGAAATGCCCCCTAATGACTAAGGACGGCCATCATCAATCCTGCTTGGAACACCATTCCTGATGACTTCAAAGTTCAAGCTGGATGCATTTTCTGAAACTTATTCCTTTGAAATAGATGGCAGAATAGTGAAACTCAGTTTAAATGGAGCTATGAAGCACCCTCTGGATGACCTTTCAATCTCCCAGTATGACATCATAGTTGAAACCGTGGCTGAAGTTCACCAGGAGGAGTTAGAAGAGAAGTACACCGGATAAGATCCAAGTGTGGGGACACTCTTGGAGGAAAATGAGGGCACTTTGCCATTATCACCAACCCCAGATAATCCAGAGCCTGACAATGAGCAGAAATTAGAATTAAAGCCCCTCCCTCCACACCTAAAGTATGCTTACCTTGAGGATAAGCAGAGATTTCCAGTTATCATTGCAAGGGAACTCACTTCCCAACAAGAAGAACATCTACTCAATGTGCTGAGGAAACACAAGAAAGCAATTGGATGGAGCCTGGTGGATATAGTAAGCATCAGCCCTCAAGTTTGTGAGCACAGAATATTCCTGGAAGAGGGAGAAAAGCCTGTCCGTCAACCTCAGAGAAGACTGAATCCCACCATCTTAGAAGTTGTCAAGAAAGAAGTGACCAGGCTACTTGAAGCAGATTTCATTTACCCCATCTCAGATAGCGAATGGGTCAGTCCAGTACAAGTGGTGCCCAAGAAGTCTGGAATCACAACAGTAAGAAATGAGCATGGAGAGCTTCTGACAACTAGAGTGCAGAATTCTTGGAGAGTTTGCATTGACTATAGGCGTCTTAACCAAGTCACTCGCAAGGATCATTACCCCTTGCCGTTCATTGATCAGATGCTTGATCTCCTGTCAAGTAAATCCCATTATTGCTTTTTAGATGGTTATATAGGCTATTTTCAAATTCATATAGCTCTTGAAGATCAGGAAAAGACTACTTTTATATGTCCTTTTGGGACTTATACTTATAAGAGAATGCCCTTTGGCTTGTGCAATGCACGAGCTACTTTCCAAAGGTGCATGATGAGTCTTTTATCTGACCTTATTGAGAACTGTATGGAGGTTTTTATGGATGATTTTAGCATTTATGGTGATTCATTTAGCCTTTGCTTGGATAGTTTATCTAGAGTATTAGATAGATGTGTCAGTACAAACCTTGTATTGAATTTTGAAAAATGTCACTTTATGGTAAAACAAGGGATTGTACTTGGACATGTTGTATCTAATACTGGCATTTTTGTAGATCCAGCAAAGGTGGATGTTATTTCTAGTTTAACTTACCCCTCCTCTGTGAGGGAAGTCCGTTCGTTCCTTGGCCATGCAGGTTTTTACCGGAGATTCATTAAGGACTTCAGTAAGGTAGCACTACCCTTATCCAGACTACTGCAGAAAGATATTGAGTTCGAGTTCAGTGAGGATTGCAAACAAGCATTTGATAAGCTAAAGACTGCCCTGACTCAAGCTCCAATTGTGAGAGGACCTGACTGGAGCCAGCCATTTGAAATCATGTGCGTTGCTTCCAACCATACAGTAGGAGCAGCGTTGGCTCAGCGTGAAGGTAAGGATCCTTTTGTAATTGCTTATGCATCTAAGACTTTAGACACAGCTCAGTCTAATTACACTACTACTGAGAAAGAGCTTCTTGCTATTGTTTTTGCTCTGGATAAATTCCGAGCCTATTTACTTGGTACTAAAGTAGTAGTGTACTAAGACCATACAGCTCTAAAGTATTTATTAGCTAAAAAGGAGTCCAAACCAAGGCTTATATGTTGGATACTGCTACTACAAGAATTTGATTTAGAAATTAAGGATAGGAGTGGTAACCAGAATCTAGTGGCAGACCACTTGAGTCGCCTTGAGCACATTAAGGATACCGCCACTCCTATAAATGATAATTTCCCATTTCATGACTTACAAGTAGTATCTGAAGTAATCCCTTGGTATGCACCTGTAGCTAATTATCTAGTTAGCCGCATGATAAGCGGATAATTTATACGCTTTTTGGCATTATTTTTACACAATTTTCAGTATAATTTAATTAATTTTTAGTATATTTTTATTAGTTTTTAATTAAAATTCACATTTCTGGACTTTACTATGAGTTTGTGTGTTTTTTTGTAATTTCAGGTATTTTCTGGCTGAAATTGAGGGACTTGAGCAAAAATCAGATTCAGAGGTTGAAGAAGGACTGCAGATGCTGTCGGATTCTGACCTCCCTGCACTCAAAGTGGATTTTCTAGAGCTACAGAACTCCAAATGGCGCGCTCTCAATTGCGTTGGAAAGTAGACATCCAGTTCTTTCTAGCAATATATAGTAGTCGATACTTTGCCCGAGTTTAGATGACGCAAACTGGTGTTCAACGCCAGTTCCATGCTGTATTCTGGAGTTAAACGTCAGACACAGGTTGCAAAGTGGAGTTAAACGCCAGAAACAGGTTACAAACTGGCGTTCAACTCCAAGAGAAGCCTCTACACGTGTAAAGCTCAATACTCAGCCCAAGCACACACCAAGTGGGCCCCAAAAGTGGATTTCTGCATCATTTACTCATTTCTGTAAACCCTAGTAACTAGTTTAGTATAAATAGGACTTTTTACTATTGTATTTACATCTTCGGATCAGATCTTTGATCAGTTTTATGATATCTTAGACCTTTATAGGGGCTGGCCATTGATGCACGGAAACTTGTCTCTCAACAGATTTCCCTCGGCAAGTATACCGAATTGTCGTCAAGTAAAAACTCACAATAGAGTGAGGTCGAATCCCACAAGGATTGATTGGTCAAGAAACTTTAATTGGAGGAATGTTCTAGTTGAGCTAAGCAGAATTTGATATGAGAATTGCAGGAAATTAAATGGTGGGAAAGTAAATGGCAGAAAATGTAAATGCTGGAAATAAAGAGCTGAATATAAATGACAGAAAGTAAATTGCAGAATCTTAAATGGGGAATGGGGAATTTAGCATGAAAGTAAATGGCAAAAACGAAAGAGAATGGGTAAGATCAAAAATGGGGAATTCATTGGGCTTAGGAGATGTTGCATTCTTCGGATCAGGTTCATTTTCATCTCTTCCTCAATCAATGCATTCATTGATCTCCTTGGCAATCTTAAGTGATTGAATTCCAATTCCTTGGTAACTCAATCTATCAAATCTTGATCAATAGCCAATTCCTTTGTCTGATTGCTCATGAGAAGAGATGAGGTACGGTCACTGATTATACCACATGTATTTCCAAATCAAAGTATTGGGAGAATTATATGTCACCATATCCGCCCAAACCGCAATTTGGTCCAACTTGAGAAAGCATTTCTAGCATGATCTCTTCATTCATCTTCCAAGGTTCAGAAGAGATCCAAGTATGAATAATTTCTTTTCCAAGACAACTATCCAATTGGATGAAGATTGAAAGCTTTCAAGTAAAATAAAGAGAAAAGAAAGAAGAAGAATAATGAAAACTATTATTGTTCCATCAAATTACAACAGAGCTCCCTAACCCAATGAAAGGGGTTTAGTTGTTCATGGCTCTAGGAGTGAAAACCAAAGATGGAGAGTACATTCTGAAGTAAAACTAGAAGTTGCAGAGAAAGTAAAATTATACAGAGAGTAGTCCTCTCAATCCCCCAAAAGCTCCTCTCTAGTTCAAAACTACCTATATATATACTACTCTTCTGATCTTCCAGTTGGCTCTTCAAGTCTTGGATATGGGCCCTTGGATCTTGAGTTGAAACAGTTTGGAATCTTCAGTGGGCTCAGCTTTACTTGCAGAGAAAGTAACGTTGGCTCATCATTCCTTTCCTCCACGTTAGCTTCCACGTTAATGCAATTAACGTGGCAACTAACGTGGCTAATAGAGACTTAGTCCAACGTTAGTGACAAAGGTGAGTGTCACTAACGTTGGCTCTTCATTGCTTCTCCCACGTTAGAGTTCGCGTTAATGTAGTTAATGTGACTCTTAACGTGGCTAAGTGTGGGCATCACAACACCAAACTTAAAGCTTGCTTGTCCCTAAGCAAGTACTGAAACATGAGAATGATGAATGAATTGTCAAGAGAAATGAATCATTATTGTGGAAGTCATGTCCTTGGTTTTATGAGGTTTCATGCATAGCAACTTAGGTTCATTCCTTTATTGGCTTTCAGACCTTTACCATGCCCTGGGATACTCACTTGATTGCACCCTTTGAGACTTTTATTTGTTAATCCCTTTGTCTTTCCACGGTTTATTGCATCCTTAGGCTAAGTGTTCTGTGAGGGGGCGACTCTTTAAGATAAGCTTTCAGCCAACACTCCCGAACCAGTTGGTTCAAGGTGCTAGGTGTTGAAACACCCCTAAGGACTTACTCCCTCAAGTCTCTCTCCCCCATACATGCACACCACAGGCACATGGTTTGTTATTTTCTTTCCTTGAGGCCTTAGTGTCCAGCACCTCTTTGGGTTACTAAATGTTCTGTAGCAAGGTTGCTCTTGATAGTGGATTTTCAGTTGATAATCCCGGGTTAGTTAACCCAAGTTACCAAGAGATGAAGCACTCCTAAGAACTTATTCAGCCAAGCAGATCCTTGGTACAAGAGCACCACAGACATATCCCTCAAGATTCAAGCCCTTGGTGCCTAGCCTTATTTCTTATTACTTTTCTTTCTTTGTCAACTCTTATTGTTCTTTTCCTTTTTCTTATTAGGATCTTGTTATTTAGCTAGTCTCATGGGGTGTGTTTCAAGCATATGATTCAGGACAGATAGTTGCCTTCCTACCTTGTTGGTGAACCAACTTAGCTAAGTGATTACTACACCACAAATTTAAGGACCTACTCCACAACTTGAACATCACTCTGGTCTTTCATACCATCTCTTTTTATTTGGTTTAAAAGGACAAACATACAATAAGCAAGATGCAGATGAAAACAGGTAACTTGAACCAGCACACATATGACAAAAGCAGGGAAAGAAATTATTAAATTCTAGTGGTTTAAGCTAAAGAGTAACTATTAATCAGGGGCACATTCAAACTTCCAATTTTTAACATTTCCAAGCACAATGAATCAAGTAACAATACAACCTTTTGGTGGTGCTTTCTGTTTATCTCTTTGTTGTCATCATCCATAGCTTCTACGTCCTTCTTCGCCTCCTTGGGTGGTGGTGCACTGTTTTTCCAGAAGGTTGATTGAATTCCTGCAAAGTTATTGGAAGTTGCTTGTTCCCCAAGCACTTGAGGGATGGTTAGCATGCATGTATACTTATGATTTTCTGAACTTCATTTGGTGTGCGAACACCAAACTTAGTTCCTTGCCTAATGCACAGATTGAATACATGCAGAGAACCTCATGTGCTTTTATTAATAAAATGACTGTAAGATAGAAACTAAACTATTGTTAAGTGGTTTCCCTGATTGGTTAGGGCTAGCACTTTCCATTGAAGAGGTGTAATGTGATTCTAACTGAAATCTTTGGTGGAACACCAAACTTAAAATTACACATTCACTCTTGGATTGTTTTGGTGTGCAACACCAAACTTAGCTCCTCACAATACGGGGACTTACTTATAGCCTTCATTGAAATGATCATGAAAAGAAAACTACCTTAGGTTGGGTTGCCTCCCAACGAAGCACTCTTTTAGCGTCGCTCGCTCGACGATTTCTCCATCAGTTGAGATGATATTTCATTTTGGGACTTTCCCCCATGTTGCCCATGTAGTGCTTGAGCCTTTGTCTGTTCACAGTGAACGTCCTCCTTGAACTTTGCTCCATGATTTCTATGTGTCCATATGGCGAGACCTTTGTGACAAGAAAAGGTCCTGACCACCTTGACTTGAGTTTCCCAGGGAAAAGTCTTAATTTGGAGCTGTAGAGGAGCACTTGCTGTCCTTTCTCGAAGCTTATGGGTTGCAGATGGAGGTCGTGCCTTCTCTTTGCCTTTTCTTTATAAATTTTGGCATTTTCATAGGCTTGAGATCTGAATTCCTCCATTTCCTGCAGCTACAAGACCCCCTTTTCACCAGCAACAACGCTATCAAAATTTAGTAGCTTGAGAGCCCAGAGGGCTTTGTGTTCCAACTCCAATGGTAAATGACAGGCCTTTCCATACACCAATTGATATGGGGACATCCCGATTGGTGTTTTGAATGCCGTTCTGTATGCCCAAAGAGCATCATCCAGCTTTTTCGACCAATCCTTTCTTGATGCTCCTACAGTCTTTTCCAGAATCCTTTTTAGCTCTCTGTTAGATATCTCGGTTTGCCCACTGGTTTGGGGTGGTAAGGTGTGGCAACCTTGTGTTTCACTCCGTATCGTAGGAGGAGAGCTTCTAGTAGTCTGTTACAAAAATGGCTCCCTCCATCACTGATGAGTGCTCGTGGGACTCCGAACCGGCTAAAGATGTTCTTTCTGAGGAAGTTCATGACTACTTTGTTGTCATTCGTTGGGGTTGCAATAGCCTCTACCCCCTTGGAGACGTAATCCATTGCTACCAAGATGTACTTGTTTGAATATGAGGTTGGGAATGGTCCCATGAAATCGATTCCCCACACGTCAAACAGTTCCAGTTCTAAGATGAAATTTTGTGGCATCTCATTTCTTTTGGGTAGGTTTCCAGCTTTTTGACATTCATTGCAGTTCTTTACTAGTTCTTTGGCATCCTTGAATAGGGTGGGCCAAAAGAATCTGCTTTGTAACACCTTGGCCGCAGTTCTATCCCCTCCAAAATGGCCTCCATAGCACGAGCCGTGGCAGTTCCACAAGACCTCCCGTCCCTCTTCTTCCGAAATACATCTTCTCAGGATTCCATCTGAACACTTCTTGAAGAGATATGGTTCATCCCAAACAAAATACTTTGCGTCATTGATGAGCTTTCTTTTTTGATGTTTGTTGATTTCTGGAGGTAAAGCCCCAGTTGCCTTAAAATTGGCAATATCTGCAAACCAGGGTGCTCTGTGAATCGTCATCAACTGTTCATCTGGGAAGAACTCATTTACATTTGTATCATGTGTTCCTCCTTTATCATGAGGGATTCTGGATAGGTGATCTGCTACATTGTTCTCTACTCCTTTCTTGTGTCTGATTTCAATATTGAATTCCTGCAATAATAAGATCCATCTTATTAGTCTTGGTTTTGATTCTTGCTTGGCAAAAAATATTTAAGTGCTGTGTGGTCTGTGAAGACAATCACTTTGGCACCAATGAGGTATGATCTAAACTTGTCAAATGCAAAAACTATTGCCAGCAACTCCTTTTCAGTAGTGGTATAATTTCTTTCATCAAAGATAAATGGTGTATCAGATACAAGGAGATTGCTTAAAGGCTTGGCTATCTTTGAAAAATCTTTAATAAACCTTCTATAAAAGCCAGCATGTCCTAGAAAACTCCTAATTGCCTTAACATCACTTGGTGGGAGTAATTTTTCAATGAGTTCCACTTTAGCTCTGTCCACCTCAATGCCATGGTTAGAAACCTTATGGCCAAGAACTATTCCTCCTGTCACCATAAAGTGACATTTCTCCCCGTTCAAAACCAAATTATTCTCTTGACATCTTTTCAATACCAGGGCAGGTGATTTAGGCAATTAGGAAAGGAATCTCTGAATACTGAGAAGTCATCCATAAAGACTTCGATGAATTTTTCTATCATATCTGAGAAAATGGAGAGCATGCAGTGTTGGAAAGTTGCAGGCGCATTGCATAGCCCAAATGGCATGCACCTGTAGGCAAACACTCCATATGGGCAAGTGAAGGAGGTTTTCTCTTGGTCTCTTGGATCAACCACTATTTGGTTATATCTTGAATAACCATCGAGAAAATAGTAATATGCATGTCCTGCAAGTCTTTCCAGCATTGGATCCATGAAAGAAAGGGGGAAATGATCTTTTTGTGTAGCTTCATTGAGTTTTCTGTAGTCTATGCACATCCGCCATCCTGTGACGGTCCTTGTAGGGATTAGTTCGTTCTTCTCATTGGGGACTACAGTGATTCCTCCTTTCTTTGGGACAACTTGCACAGGGCTGACCCAAGGGCTGTCTGAGATCGAATAGATCACCCTTCCTTGCCACAACTTCATGACTTCTTTCTGTACCACTTTCTTCATGACTGGATTCAGCCTCCTTTGGGGTTGAATGGATGGTTTGGCATCATCTTCCAACAGTATCTTATGCATGCATATGGCCGAACTGATTCCCTTCAAGTTAGCAAGGGTCCATCCAATGGCCTCCTTGTGCCTTTTTAACACTTGGAGTAGCTCATCCTCTTGTTCTTGGCTGAGAGATGAGTTTATGATCACTGGATAACTTTCATTTTCCCCTAGATATACATACTTGAGAGTGGGTGGCAGTGCCTTCAGTTCAAGTTTGGGTGCTTCTTTTTTTTCATTCTTCTCCTCTATTGTGTCCTGAACCTGAACCTCAGCTGTTGCAGCTTCTTCGCTTGATGCTGATTCCTCCTCTTCTGTTAACTCTTCAAGTTCTTCTTCTTCAAAAGTCTCTTGTACCACATCTTCCAGTGAGTCCAACCTCATACATTCTCCCAATGGTTCCTGTGGGTAGTTCATGGCCTTGAACACATTGATCATCATTGTTTTATTGTGTAGTCTAAGGGTAAGTTCGCCCTTTTGGACATCGATGACAGCTCTGGCAGTAGCTAAGAATGGTCTACCCAAGATGATAGAAGCCTTAGCTCCTTCCTTCATGTCTAACACTACAAAATTTACTGGAAAGATAAAGTCTCCTACCTTCACTAGCAAGTCTTCCACTATGCCGTGAGGAAACTTGAATGATCGGTCTGCCAGTTGCAAGGCCATTTTTGTTGGTTTGGCCTCCTCAATCTTCATTTTTCTCATCATAGCTACAGACATCAGATTTATGCTGGCTCCTAAATCACATAGAGCCTTTTCCACTGTTATTTCTCCTATAATACAGGGAATCTGGAAGCTCCCAGGATCCTTCAATTTCTGGGGCAGTTTATGCTGAATGATAGCACTACATTCTTCGATTAGTATCACAGTATCATTGTTCTTCCGGCTTCTCTTCTTGGTCATCAACTCCTTCAAGAACTTGGCATAGAGCGGCATTTGCTCTATTACTTCAGCAAAGGGTATGTTAATCTGTAGTTTCTTGAAAATTTCTAAAAATCTGGAGAACTGGCTGCCATCCCCCTTCTTCCTCAATTATTGAGGATATGGGGCTTTCAGAATATATGGCCTCAGCTCTTCTCCCTTTGGATGTGCATTGGAGGTGGGGACTTGAACTTCATTTTGTTCCTCCTTTCTTCCAATTACATCTTTCTCTTGTGGTTGCTTGGAAGTCTCCTTCAATTTCTTTCCACTTCTGAGGGTGATAGCATGACACTCCTCCCTCCGGATTTGGTTCAATGTTACTGTGAAGGTCATGGCTGGGAGCTTGCTGAAATAGGTAGCCAATTTGTGTCTCAAGTTTCTTGATGGCAGCGTCTTGATTATGCATGTTGGATCGCACTTCCTCTCGGAACACCTTACTATCTTGGATTTCCTTGCATATGCCTTCAAGTAGAGTCTCAATCCTTGATAGTCTTTCTTCCGATGATGGAGAGTTGAGATTGGAGGGATGAGAAGGGCCATTTTGGCTTTGGTATGGATGCTGAGATGTGTTGTTAGGTGAGTGCTGATATGATCTCTGTGTGGGATGTTGGTGAGCTGCATTGTTGTTGGGGTTGTGGCGTCTCTGATCTTGGCCTTGGTCTTGTTGATTTCCCCACCCAAAGTTTGGGTGGTTCCTCCAACCAGGATTATACATTTTGGAGTATGGGTCATGGTTCTGCCTAGGTGAATTTCCAATGTAGTTGGCTTGCTCCTGACTACCCTCTACTTCTTCATTCACTCCTTCTTGAGTTGCTGCTGAAGTGGTGATTGCTGCTACTTGATTCCTCTCCATCTTCTTGGTGAGGTCAGCCAATTGCTTGGTAATCATCTTGTTTTGAGCTAGCAGTGCATCCACATTGTTTAGCTCCATCACTCCTTTAGTGTTGCCTCTTTCAGAAGCTTAGAAGTAGTCATTCTCAGCTACAGTCTCAATGACATCTATGGCTTCTTCAATGGTCTTCTTCTTGTTCAGAGATCCCCCGGATGAGTGGTCTACTGCCTTCTTTGATTCATAAGAAAGACCTTCATAGAAAATGTGTAACTGCACCCATTCATTGAACATATCTGGCGGGCACCTTCTTGTCAAGTCTTTAAACCTCTCCCATGCTTCATATAGAGTCTCACTATCTTGCTTCCTGAAAGTTTGAACCTCAGCTCTCAACCTGTTGATTCTTTGAGGAGGATAGAATCTTGCTAAGAACTTGTTTACCATGTAACAACCCTGATTTTCGAGTACATGAGATCTTTTCTGAAAGTACGGATTTCTCCAGAAGATCAGTAAAGGAAACACCTATGTTATATCATCAAGCATCTCAATCCTCATTATCATTATGTAATCCTTAAGCTAGAACCTCCTCTGAGGCAAGCTCGATAATGCAATCGGGAAGAACCTAGTTTTTGAACCGTATTGGTTGGCAGTTTTGATTCTGATTTTCGTAAATAGTCTCTGTTTGATGAACCGGACTCGATTCATGAGAGAAGAGATATAGTATTATAATATTATCATTATATTAGTATTAGAAGCTTCTTGAATAATATTATAAGGTTACCTGGTCAGTTTTAGTTAAAAATAGAAAATCGGTTTAACCGGGTTTACAGTTTACTAGTGCAGCTTAGCACCAGCACTCCCTGATGACTTTAGCAATGCTAAGGCCTCATTATTCATGTTTTATTCTCATAATAAATATGTTACTAGTGTCATTTATGCTAGTAGCTCAGAAAAATAATTTTTAGAGATGTTTTTGCAAGTGTTCCGATCATCTAGTTTTAGTAGTTATACACCTGAGATATTTTAATATTATTTTAACCCACCTCCAAGCCAACCAATCACAAGTCACCTTACACCCCCAAGACCTCCAAGGCTGTCTCATTTCATCATTTTGGCCGAAAATAACAAGAGAGAAAAGAGAGAAACTTTCATGAACACTTAATCTTCAAAGCTTGATTTCTTCTGAACTAAAACTCAAATCAAAACTCCGATTTCACCAAAATGATCCTCTCTTCTTCCTCTACATAACCATGTAACTTATCAAGG
>NC_029789.2:64145142-64149729 GCF_000816755.2 Arachis ipaensis | reverse complement strand
AACCATGCAAAACATGTGTTTTCTTGATGTTCTTCCTTAGGAATCATGCTTAACTTGACTTGAGGGCCAAGAAACGTGAATTTCCAGCAAGTCTAAGGTGAGATATCTCTTTCTAACGTACTGAGTGAGATTTGGTCAGTTGAGAGTTTTTGGATTTAAAGTTGTTCTTGATGTGATTTAGGAGGAAAAAGTGCTTAAGGACCACCTGAAAGTTTAACCGAATTAGGAGCAGCAAAACCAGGTAGGGATTGACAAATTTAATCTTGATTGATTGTGTTTGAGTTGTGTGATTATGATATGGTTTGGCTGTGCTTGAAATTGATGATTTATATGAGTGATTCTTGTTGAAATTTTGGTGAAAATTTGATGAAATTTGATGATATTCAACTTTGAAATTATGTTCTTTATGGCTGCTGGAAAAACGAACCCTAGAGCTTAAATTGAGGTTCAATTTGTGTTAAAATCATGTAGAAAAGATGGGGCTTTAGTGGCTGGAAATTTATTTTGAATTTTGGTAAAAATCAGTAAAATTTTAATGACAGAAAAATAGACAGAGACTAGTGAACGAACTAGGGCAACTTAGTTAGTACTTGAGTTGTGACTAGGGTTAGGTGTTATATGAAAAGTTAAACTGTTTCAGTATAGACTTAATGAACCTATTTCTGTAAGCCGAAGTTCACTTACAGAGGTGCTATTTCTGTAGGCCGAAGTTCACCTACAGAAAGTTATTGTGATTAAACCATTTCTGTAAGCCGAAGTTCACTTACAGAGGTGTTATTTCTGTAGGCCGAAGTTCACCTACAGAAAGTTGTTGTGTTGTGTTTATATTATTCTTGTAAGCCGAAGTTCACTTACAGGGGCACTATTTCTGTAAGCCGAAGTTCACTTACAGAGGTGCCATTTCTGTAGGCCGAAGTTCACCTACAGAAAGTTGTTCTGTTGTGTTTAGACTATTCCTGTAAGCCGAAGTTCACTTACAGGAGTGCTGTTTCTGTAGGCCGAAGTTCACCTACAGAAATAAAGCCATATCTAGGACTAGTTCCTGGGTAATGTCAGGTTGCAGGGTGTAAACCGACACGTGAGCTCATGGCCTGCATAGGACAGACATGCATCATACTTGGTTGTGCATTTCCTCTGTTATGATTGTTGTATTAATGTATGCTTTCCTTGTTTTTATTCTATTCTCTGTGTTTGTATTTTACTTTCTTATATTCTTCTGTTTGTGATCTGTTTTTAGTTTACTCTATTTTCTCTATTCATCTGTCTTCTATTTACTGCATCTCTATATTCTGCTATATGTCTGCTAAGCGACACAGATTAATGAACTTAACTAATAACCCCGGCCCTACTAAGAACTCCCCAGTTCTTACCCCTTCTCTCTCCCTTCCCCCTTCAGATGGAAGCATGAGTACCCTTCCATAATTCGCTGACGATCATTCCCAAAAAGGATTCCGCTCTAGGTAGTCTTCTGAGTCTAGAGTGAACTCTGTTTCTGTTTATATGTATATACTGTGAGACCAGCCAACGTCTGCACCCCGTTCGTATGCGCACTTTAACCTAAATCCTGTGTACGAGATTCCTATTGTGTGGCTACTTCATGAGGTACCAGAGAGACGTCATATGGCAACGTCTGATCGTGCAGAGGAATAGCAGATGATGTTCTATCTTTTGATGAAGTTTCACCTGACTTGAGTTGTGAAGACTTAGAACGTACTTTCCCTCAGTTTAGTAGTTTACAGGGACTAGGTGAGTATAGAGTCTAGGCTAGCCTGGGCGCCAGCTTAGGGACTTCTTGAACGGGTCAGGGCCTAGGATATTGTATGTATATATATGTATATAGTTATTATCTAGCTATATCTAGAGGTGTTCTAACTAAAAGTCTATACTCTAATAAAGCCTGAATCACTGAATGTTGTTGACTACCTGTGATATATTTATGTGTGGTTGTTTATAACTGTTTTATCTGTTATCAGTTCTGAATTGATTATGAATGATTCTGTTTATTAATTCAAACATTTTCAATAAAAAAATTCCTCGCAAATTAACTACGCTTTTAACAACGAACAGGCTCATATAATAAATAATAGATAATAATTAGGAAGACAAGTTGGTAGCTCTCAGTTTCTAGTATGATCATGACGTACCAGAAATTGGGTCGTTACATACCACATCTTCCCAGGTTGTTAAGCTCTCCTTCGGGAAGGATTCTAGCCATTTAGATGCCTTGTCCTTGAGTGAGAAGGGGAATAAAAGTAGTCTGTAGGTGTCAGGATGAACACCATTAGACTTCACAGTGTCACATATCCTCAGGAAGGTGGTTAGATGTTGATTGGGATCTTCTTGCACACTTCCTCTGAATGAACAGTTGTTCTGAACAAGGGTGATAAGCTGTGGCTTTAGTTCAAAGTTGTTGGCATGTATGGTTGGCTTTTGGATGCTACTTCCACAGTTTCCTGGGTTTGGATTGATGTAGGATCCTAGAACTCTTCTCTCTTGCCCAGCATGATGCACTAGGCCTTCTCTGCCATGGTTGTGAGCCTCTTCTTCATGATGGTTCTCCATATTCTCATTCATGTCTGGTTCAAAATACTCCTCTTCTTCCTCCGTACCAACTACTCTCTTTCCTCTTGCTTCCCTCCTTAATCTAAGGAAGGTCCTTTCAGGTTCAGAATCAAAGGAAGTTGAAGCCCCGCTTCTTCTACCTGTCATACACCCAACAAGGCAAAAGCAAGAAGGGGGTAGATGCAGAGAGTATTCTTGTTAGAAATGTTGTTAGTGTGAGCGGTGCAATATATCAAACAGTTAGTGGGTTAGTAAACTGAATTGTAAACAACTAAAAAAAATGATAGGGGGAAAAGGAAGAAAACAGCTAAACTGAAAGTGAATTACTCAAATGAAATCAAACAAAATAAAAAAATTGCTCAATCTAGTTATCCACCAATTTAATCATTGTTGATGCAAAATCAATCCCCAGCAACGGTGCCATAAACTAAATGCACGGAAACTTGTCTCTCAACAGATTTCCCTCGGCAAGTATAACGAATTGTCGTCAAGTAAAAACTCACAATAGAGTGAGGTCGAATCCCACAGGGATTGATTGGTCAAGAAACTTTAATTGGAGGAATGTTCTAGTTGATCTAAGCAGAATTTGATATGAGAATTGCAGGAAATTAAATGGCAGGAAAGTAAATGGCAGAAAATGTAAATGCTGCAAATAAAGAGCTGAATATAAATGACGGAAAGTAAATTGCAGAATCTTAAATGGGGAATGGGAAATTTAGCAAGAAAGTAAATGGCAGAAATGAAAGAGAATGGGTAAGATCAAAAATGGGGAATTCATTGGGCTTAGGAGATGTTGCATTCTCTGGATCAAGTTCATTTTCATCTCTTCCTCAATCAATGCATTCATTGATCTCCTTAGCAGTCTTAAGTGATTGAATTCCAATTCCTTGGTAACTCAATCTCTCAAATCTTGATCAATAGCCAATTCCTTGGTCTAGTTGCTCATGAGAAGAGATGAGGTGCGGTCACTGATTATACCACATGTATTTCCAAATCAAAGTATTGGGAGAATTATATGTCACCATATCTGCCCAAACCCCAATTTGGTCCAACATGAGAAAGTATTTCTAGCATGATCTCTTCATTCCTCTTCCAAGGTTCAGAAGAGATCCAAGTATGAATAGTTTCTTTTCCAAGACAACTATCCAATTGGATGAAGATTGAAAGCTTTCAAGTAAAATAAAGAGAAAAGAAAGAAGAAAAATAATGAAAACTATTATTGATCCATCAAATTACAACAGAGCTCCCTAACCCAATGAAAGGAGTTTAGTTACTCATGGCTCTGGGAGTGAAAAGCAAATATGGAGAGTACATTCTGAAGTAAAACTAGAAGTTGCAGAGAAAGTAAAATTATACAGAGAGTAGTCCTCTCAATCCCCCAAAAGCTCCTCTCTAGTTCAAAACTACCTATATATATACTACTCTTTTGATCTTCCAGTTGGCTCTTCAAGTCTTCGATATGGGCCTCTGGATCTTGAGTTGAAGCAGTTTGGAATCTTCAGTGGGCTCAGCTTTACTTGCAGAGAAAGTGTGAAGTAGGCATGGACTTTGGCTAGGACGTTAGTGGCATTAATGTTAAGTGAAAATGTGGGTTCGAGAACGTTAGTGACAATCACCATTTGCACTAACGTTCCTAGCCCAAGATGAGTTACGTTAACTTCAACGTTAGTGGCACTAACGTGACCACTAACGTTGCCTCTTGATCCATCGCGAGCGTTATTGGCGTTTACCTTTGCCAATAACGTTGTCCTTGGCCCCTTCTTCCCTACGTTAGAGTCCACGTTAGTGTAGCTAACATGACTCTTAACGTGGGTATGCCTCAACTTCGAGAGCGTTAGTGACAGTTACCTTTGTCACTAACGCTCCAAACACACTTCTTCCCACGTTAGAGTTCACGTTACTTAGGTTAACGTGACTTCTAACGTGGTAGTGATAGCCATCTCCAACGTTAGTGACAAAGGTGAGTGTCACTAACGTTGGCTCATCATTCCTTTCCTCCACGTTAGCTTCCACGTTAATGCAATT
>NC_029789.2:64133656-64136111 GCF_000816755.2 Arachis ipaensis | reverse complement strand
GCTCTTAACGTAAGCTTGCCAATCCTTCGAGAACGTTAGTGACACTTACCTTTGTCACTAACGTTCCAATGTGCCCCTCTTTCTCACGTTAGAGTCCATGTTAACTAAGTTAACGTGGCTTCTAACGTTGGTAGTGATAGCCATCTCTGACAAAGGTGACAAAGGTGAGTGTCACTAACGTTGGCTCATCATTCCTTTCCTCCACGTTAGCTTCCACGTTAATGCAATTAACGTGGTGGCTAATAGAGGCTTAGTCCAACGTTAGTGACAAAGGTGAGTGTCACTAACGTTGGCTCTTCATTGCTTCTCCCACGTTAGAGTTCACGTTAATGTAGTTAACATGACTCTTAACATGGCTAAGTGTGCCCCTCTCCCCAACGTTAGTGGCATTCAGTTTTACCACTAACGTTGGAGCTTTACTTCTCTTCCACGTTAGCTTCCAAGTTAACTACGTTAACATGGACACTAACGTGGGCTATGATGGCTCACGAAAGCGTTATTGGTGTTCACTTTTCTTGTTAACGTTGTAAGCTAGCCTCCTTTCCATGTTAATGGTCACGTTAGTTGGACTAACGTAGCTATTAACGTGGCATCTTCCTTGCTTCCTTTGTCCTGAAATCAAGCAAATAAAGTGCATCAAAGCTAGGTTCTAACCCATGAGATCATGCATCATTCAATTTATCATTCAATTCTTGCATAATTCTCATGAAATCATATAAAATTCACAATGTTTGCTTGAATCAAGATGTAAATGATTATTTACCCAAAACTTGCTTATTTCCTAAGAAAGTGCATGAAACTACCTTAAAACCATAAAGAAAAGGTCAGTGAAACTGGCCAAAATGCCCTGGCATCAGCCATTCAGCCATGCCTGGACCTTCATCACTTATGTATTTTCAATGGTAAAGTTTCTACACACCGTAGATTAAGGTGTGGAGCTCTGGTGTTCCTCATGAATTAATGCAAAGTACTATTGTTTTTCTATTCAATTCAAGCTTATTCCTATTCTAAGATATCCATTCGCACCCAAGAAAATGATGAATGTGATGATTATGTGACGCTCATCATCATTCTCACTTATGAACGCGTGCCTGACAAACACTTCCGTTCTACATGGAAATAAGCTAGAATGAATATCTCTTAAATATCTAATACAGAGGACCGAGTCCGAGATATTAGAATTTTCGTGGTATAAGTTAGAACCCATGGACGGCCATTCCTGAGATCCGAAAAGTCTAAACCTTGTCTGTGGTATTCCGAGTAGGATTTGGGAAGGGATGGCTATGACGAGCTTTAAACTCGCGAGTGCTGGGCGTAGTGACAGACGCAAAAGGATAGTAAATCCTATTCCAGTATGATCGAGAACCGACAGATGATTAGCCATGCAATGACAGCGCATTAGACCATTTTCACAGAGAGGATGGGATGTAGCCGTTGACAATGGTGTTGCCCTACATAAAGCTTGCCATGGAAAGGAGTAGAAATGATTGGATGAAGACAGTAGGAAAGCAGAGGTTCAGGAGGAACGAAAGCATCTCTATACGCTTATCTGAAATTCTCACCAATGAATTACATAAGTATCTCTATCTTTATTTTGCGTTCTATTTATCTTTTAATTATTAAATCTCCATAATCAATTGAATCTACCTGACTGAGATTTACAAGGTGACCATAGCTTGCTTCAAGCCGACAATCTCCGTGGGATCGACCCTTACTCACGTAAGGTTTATTACTTGGACGACCCAGTGCACTTGCTGGTTAGTTGTGCGGAGTTGTGATAAAGAGTTGAGATTACAATTGTGCGTACCAAGTTGTTGGCGCCATTGATGATCACAATTTCGTGCACCAAGTTTTCGGCGCCGTTGCCGGGGATTGTTCGAGTTTGGACAACTGACGGTTTATTTTGTTGCTTAGATTAGGAAAATTTTTTCTTTTTGGTTTAGTGTCTTCTATTATTGTTTTTAGTTGAATTTTTTTTTTAATCCTTATTTTCTCTTTTTAATTTTTTCGAAAATTTTTATAAACTAATAATTGAGTTTTTCTGTTTGAGTTTAGTGATGCCAAGGCATCATAGGCTAGTTTCACTAGCATTTTTCTGTTAGTTTTAGTTGTTTTATGCATTTTCTTGAGCTTAAAGTAACCAAAAATGGTTAAATGAAGAACAAAGTAATGAACCATCCAAACAATATGATTTAGATGCAAATTCCATGAGTTTTAGTTATAATACTTAAATGCTATGAATGGAAGATTTCTCATGAAATTTTGCAAGACTTTGATGCAAGTGTTTGGATGATTTCAGGGAAGAAGAGGCTAGGCAAGGAAGCAACAAAATCAATAAAGGAAGCTTGAATATCACATGTGGAGTTTAAGTTCCAGTTTAAGCCTAAACTAGAGCTTAAACGCCAAAAATCATGAAGGATAAGAAATGCTGGAATTGAAGTTTAACCTCCAGTTT
>NC_029789.2:64121418-64132505 GCF_000816755.2 Arachis ipaensis | reverse complement strand
CAATAGCAACTCCAACCAATGATAATAAGGTAGTCATGAACTTCCTCAGAAAACACATTTTTTGCCGTTTTGGGGTTCCAAAAGCAATCATCAGTGATGGAGGAAGCCACTTTTGCAACAAACCATTAGAGGCATTGCTCCTAAAATATGGAGTCAAACACAGGATAGCCACACCATACCATCCACAGACAAGTGGGCAAGCCGAAATATCTAACAGAGAACTCAAAAGAATCCTGGAAAAAACTGTGGGAACTTCAAGAAAGGACTGGTCGATTAAGCTAGATGATGCTCTTTGGGCATATAGGACAGCATTCAAAACACCAATTGGAATGTCTCCTTACCAACTAGTATATGGAAAAGCTTGCCATCTGCCACTGGAGTTGGAGCACAAGGCATACTGGGCCTTGAAACTTCTGAACTTGGACAACAAAGCCGCTGGAGAAAGAAGGATGTTGCAAATTCAAGAGTTGGAAGAATTCAGAGCGGAAGCTTATGAGAATGCCAAAATTTACAAAGAAAGAGCAAAGAAGAAGCATGACAGCAACATAGCCCCAAGGAAATTTGAAGAAGGGCAAAAAGTATTGCTCTACAATTCTAGGCTGAAGCTATTTCCAGGGAAGCTAAAATCAAGGTGGTCTGGACCATTCCTTGTCACCAAGGTCTCCAATTATGGACAAGTAGAAATCATGGAAGAAAAGTCACAACGAACCTTCAGTGTTAACGGTCAAAGACTCAAACATTACTTGGGAGATGTGGAGGAGAAGGACAAGGTTAAATATCACCTCAACTGAGGAAGCTGACCGTCAAGCTAATGACGTTAAAGAAGCGCTTGTTGGGAGGCAACCCAACCTGAGGTAATACCTTGTTGCTGTTTCTTTTATTTGTTTCAATAAAAAGGGTAAAGTAGTTTCTGTGCATTGCAAAGAATTAAGTTTGGTGTTTCACACCAAACAATGAATTCATGGATCAATAAGTCAAGGGGGAATGTGTGACTCTAAGTTTGGTGTTCCACCATAAAGATCAACTGAACACAACAACCTTTGAATTATATGAAAAGAACAACTATTCTAAGCAGTCACAGAAATGCTTAAAACCCTTAGTAGCAACATCATTCCAAGATAACTCAAGGATTCAAAGAACAGAGAGAAGTAAGTGGGAGACTAAGTTTGGTGTTCACACACCAACCTAAGAATCCGATACTTACCCACATATAGTTGAGCTAACCAGTCAAGTGCTTGAGAAGCAAGCAACTTCAGCACTCTTTGCAGGAAAAGAAACAAGAATCTTAAAGCATGAAGCAACATTTAGGAAGAAGAAGGAGAAATCAAAGTGTTTCCTGACAACAAACTTAAACTTACTTTGGTATGAAACCCAATTGAATATCATGGTTTATGGGATTGGGCCTGAAGGATTGATGAGTTTGAAACCTCAATTTATTGAGTCATGTGTCATTATTTGATTATCACTAAGTTGGCTCAATAAATGTTACAGGATTTGGATCAACAACCTCATCAAGATTATGGATCATAAACCCAAGGCAAAAGGAAAGCAAGGAGAGGCCTCAAAGCCCAAGAAGCACAACTGAAGCTCAATATAGAAAGTGTATAAATAGGATAGAAGTTAAGTTAGACGGGCCGAATTGCTCACTCAACCAATCCTTGTGGGATTCGACCTCACTCTATTGTGAGTTTTTACTTGACGACGATAACCGGTGCACTTGCCGGAAGGAATTTTGCCGATCGTTCAATTTCCTAAATCGTAGCATAACAAGTTTATGTGCATCATTTAGTTTTATATTTTTAGTTTGGTGTCAATTGCATGTTTTTTTTTTTACTTTCTTTTAAACTTTCGAATTTGTGTTCATTGTTCTTTCTTAATCTTCAAGTTGTTCTTGTTTGTTTTCCTTGTTTGATCTTTAGCTTTTCTTGTTTTTTAATTTTTCTTGTTTTTCTTGTGCATTTTTGAATTATTAGTATCCAAAAAAAGAAATAAGATATTTTATACATTAAATACCTTTATTAAAACACTTTAAATTTATAACTCAATTGGCTAGAGCGTTGTGTCTATGTTCTTGTGAATAGTTACTCCTTTGAGTCTTTCTTTCTAAAATCTTTTCAAAAATAATTTTTCTTTGATTAAATCTTGTGTCAAGTTATAAGTTTGGTGTTTTCTTGTTAGTTCTTATTTAATTTTCGAAAATTAGTTTTTGGTTTTATAAAAATTTTAAGTTTGGTGTTCTTTTTTTATGTTCTTGAGTCCTTTGAGTCTTTGACTTTTTGTTCTTCGTGTTCTTGTGAATCTTCAAGGTGTTCTTAAGTCTTTCTTGTATTTTGATCTTAAAACTTTTAAGTTTGGTGTTCCTTGCTGTTTTTCCTCCAAATTTTCGAAAATAAGGAGCATTAGATCTAAAAATTTTAAGTTTTGTATCTTTTTATTATTTTTCTCTTTCCTCATTGAATTCAAAAATATATTTTTCCTTTATTTTAATTGATTTTTCGAATTTTCCTTTTAAAAATTCAGATTTTATTTTAAAATTTTTTATTTTATCTTATCTTAGTTTTAAAATTTCAAAATTCAAATCTTTTTTAAAAAAAAAACATATCTTTTTCAAAATCTTATCTTTTCTAATCTCAAATCTTAAAATCAAATCTTTTTCATATCTTTTTATTTTATTTTCTTACAAGTATCTTAAATTTTAAGACATATCTTTTTCAAAACTTCCTAACCAATTTCTCTCTCTTCAATTTTTTTCGAAAATCCTCACCCACATCCTTTTCAAATCTTTTTAATTAATTAATTTAGTTTTCAATTTTATTTTATTTATTTTTCTTCAAATTTTTGAAATCATAATCAATTTTTCATTCATTTTCTTTTCTTTTATTTTATTTTAATTTCGATTTTCAAAAAAAAATTAATAAAAATAAAAATATTTTATTTGCAATTCACAACATCTCTCTTTCTCCATCATGGACCTAAGTGGAAATGAACAGTCCAGAAGGACTCTGGGGTCATATGCTAACCCCACTACTGCTTCATATGGGAGTAGTATCTGTATACCCTCCATCGGAGTCAGTAATTTTGAGTTGAATCCTCAGCTCACCATCATGGTGCAGCAAAGTTGCCAGTATTCCAGTCTTCCACAGGAAGAACCTACAGAGTTTTTGGTACAGTTTTTACAAATTGCTGACATAGTACATGATAAGGAAGTGGATCAGGATGTCTACGGATTATTACTGTTTCCATTTGCTGTAAAAGATCAAGCTAAAAGGTGGTTAAATAACCAACCCACAGCAAGCATAAGGACATGGAAACAGTTATCAGACAAATTCCTGAATCAATATTTCTCTCCAAAAAGGAAGACACAGCTAAGGCTGGACATCCAAGGCTTTAAACAAGAGGATGATGAATCCCTTTATAATACCTGGGAGAGGTACAGAGGGATGCTAAGGAAATGCCCCTCTGAAATGTTTTCAGAGTGGGTGCAATTAGACATCTTCTACTATGGGCTTACAGAAAGAGCTCAGATGTCCCTAGACCATTCAGCTGGTGGATCTATACACATGAGGAAAACTATTGAAGAGGCTCAAGAGCTTATTGATATAGTTGCCAGAAACCAGCATATGTACATAAGTAATGGGTCCTCCATAAAAGAAGAAGCCAAAGCAGTGTCTACTGAAATTGGTCCTCCAGAACAAGTTGCTAAACTCAATCAACAAATGTGCTTTCTAACAAAATAGCTAGCAGAATTCAAGGAGATGCTACAAGACACTAAAAATGCTAATAAAAATATGGAGGCACAATTGAATCAGACAAAATAGCAATTATCAAAGCAGATAACAGAAGAGTGCCAGGCAGTTCAATTAAGAAGTGGGAAAACACTAAATACCACACTTCAGAATAGCAGAAAGCCAAGGAAAGAACAACTGACAGAGGATGAGCAAAATATCATCTAAAATCCCTCTGAGGACAGTAAGAGCCCATAGAGGAATGATTCTGGCGCTCAAACGCCAGAAAAGGATGGAGAGCTGGCGTTAAACGCCCAACCCATGCTCAGTTCTGGCGTTCAAATGCCAGGAACAAGCAAGGAGTTAGCGTTAAACGCCCAAAGAAAGCTCAGTTCTGGCGTTCAAATGCCAGGAACAGGTAAGGAGTTGGCGTCCAACGCCAATCCAACTTCCACCCCTAGCATTCAAATGCCAGTGAGGGATCAGACACACACAAGTGCTGATAATAACCCCTCTAAAAAGGCTTCCCCAACCACTCTGTAGGAAATAAACCTGCAGCAACCAAGGTTGAGGAATACAAAGCCAAGATGCCTTATCCTCAAAAACTCCGCCAAGAGGAGTAGGATAAGCAATTTGCTCGCTTTGCAGACTATCTCAGGACTCTTGAAATAAAGATTCCATTTACAGAGGCACTTGAGCAAATACCTTCTTATGCCAAGTTCATCAAAGAGATCTTGAGTCATAAGAAGGATTGGAGAGAAACTGAAAGAGTTCTCCTCACTGAAGAATGCAGTGCAGTCATTCTGAAAAGCTTTCCAGAAAAGCTTAAAGATCCTGGGAGCTTCATGATACCATGCACGTTAGAGGGTAATTGCACCAAGACAGCTTTATGTGATATTGGGGCAAGTATCAATCTAACACCTGCATCCACTATCAGAAAGCTTGGTTTAACTGAAGAAGTCAAACTAACCCGGATATGTCTCCAACTTTCTGATGGCTCCATTAAATACCCATCAAGCGTGATTGAAGACATGATTATCAGGGTTGGGCCATTCGCCTTCCCCATTGACTTTGTAGTACTGGAAATAGAGGAGCACAAGAGTGCTACTCTCATTCTAAGAAGACCTTTCCTAGCAACTGGACGAACTCTCATTGATGTCCAAAAAGGGGAAGTAACCCTGAGAGTCAATGAGGATGAGTTTAAGTTGAATGCTGTCAAAGCCATGCAGCATCCAGACACACCAAAAGACTTCATGAAAGTTGATCTTATTCACTCTTTGGTAGAGGAGATCAACATGGCTGAGAGTCTCGAATCAGAGCTGGAAGATATCTTTAAAGATGTTCAGCCTGATCTGGAGGATTCAGAGGAATTGAAAAAGCCTCTGGAAATTCCTCAGGAAGAGGAAAAACCTCCTAAACCCGAGCTCAAACCATTACCACCATCCTTGAAATACGCATTTCTGGGAGAAGGTGACACTTTTCCAGTGATCATAAGCTCTGCTTTGAATTCATAGAAAGAGGAAGCACTACTTCAAGTGCTAAGGACACACAAGACAGCTCTTGGGTGGTCCATAAGTGACCTTAAGGGCATAAGCCCAGCTAGATGCATGCACAAGATCCTATTGGAGGATGATGCTAAGCCAGTGGTTCAACCACAGAGGCGGTTAAATCCAGCCATGAAGGAAGTGGTGCAGAAAGAGGTCACCAAGTTACTAGAGGCTGGGATTATTTATCCTATTTTTGATAGCCCCTAGGTGAGCCCTGTTTAAGTTGTCCCCGAAAAGGGAGGCATGACAGTGGTTCATAATGAAAAAAATGAACTGGTTCCTACAAGAACAGTTACAGGGTGGCGCATGTGTATTGATTACAGAAGGCTCAATACAGCCACCAGAAAGGATCATTTTCCTTTACCATTCATAGATCAGATGCTAGAGAGACTAGTAGGTCATGATTTTTAGTACTTTTTGGATGGCTATTCAGGTTACAACCAAATTGCAGTAGATCCCCAGGATCAAGAGAAAATTGCATTTACATGTCCATCTGGAGTATTTTCCTACAGAAGGATGCCATTTGGTCTGTGCAATGCACCTGCAACCTTTCAGAGGTGCATGCTCTCTATCTTCTTTGATATGGTAGAGAAATTTTTGGAAGTCTTCATGGATGACTTTTCAGTCTTTGGAGACTCATTCAGCTCCTGCCTTAACCATTTAGCACTTGTTATGAAAAGATGCCAAGAGATCAACCTAGTTTTAAATTGGGAAAATGTCACTTTATGGTGACCGAAGGAATTGTCCTTGGGCATAAAATTTCAAACAAGGGAATAGAGGTGGATCAAGCTAAAGTGGAAGTAATTGAAAAATTACCACCACCTGCAATGTTAAGGCAATCAGAAGCTTTCTGGGGCATGCAGGATTCTTTAGAAGGTTTATAAAGGATTTTTCAAAAATCGCATAACCTCTGAGCAATCTGCTAGCTGCTGACATGCCATTTGTGTTTGACACAGAGTATCTGCAGGCGTTTGAAACTCTGAAAGCTAAGCTGGTCCCAGCACCAGTTATTTTTACACCAGACTGGACATTACCATTTGAATTAATGTGTGATGCCAGTGATCATGCCATTGGTGCAGTATTGGGGCAGAGGCATAACAAGCTTCTGCATGTCATTTATTATGCTAGCCGTGTTTTAAATGATGCCCAGAAAAATTACACAACCACAGAAAAAGAATTGCTTGCAGTGGTTTATGCCATTGACAAGTTTAGATCATACTTAGTAGGATCAAAAGTGATTGTGTACACTGACCATGCTGCTCTTAAATATCTACTTACAAAGCAGGATTCAAAACCCAGGCTCATAAGATGGGTGTTGCTTCTACAAGAGTTTGATATAGAAATAAGAGACAGAAAAGGGACAGAAAACCAAGTGGCTGATCATCTGTCACGGATAGAGCCAGTAGAAGGGGCGTCCTTTCCCTCTATTGAGATCTCTGAAACCTTTCCTGATGAGCATTTGTTCGCCATTCAAGAAACACCATGGTTTGCAGACATTGCAAACTATAAAGCTGCAAGGTTCATACCCAAGGAGTACAGCAGGCAACAAAAGAAAAAATTAATTACTGATGCAAAGTACTACTTGTGGGATGAACCCTATCTCTTTAAGAGATGTGCAGACGGAATAATCCGAAGGTGTGTGCCTAGAGAAGAAGCACAGAAGATCTTATGGCATTGCCATGGGTCACAATATGGAGGCCATTTCGGAGGTGAGCGAACAGCCACCAAGGTCCTCCAATGTGGCTTCTACTGGCCTACCCTCTATAGAGATTCCTGAGAGTTTGTACGTAACTGTGATAGTTGCCAGAGAGCTGGTAATCTACCTCATGGTTACGCCATGCCTCAACAAGGAATCTTGGAGATTGAGTTTTTTGATGTATGGGGTATTGACTTCATGGGGCCTTTCCCACCATCATACTCAAACACTTATATTCTGGTTGCAGTCGACTATATATCCAAATGGGTAGAGGCCATTGCCACACCCACTAATGATACTAAGACAGTGCTGAAGTTCCTCCAGAAACATATCTTCAGTAGGTTTGGTGTCCCTAGAGCACTAATTAGTGATGGGGGCACTCACTTCTGCAACAAACAACTTTACTCTGCTATGGTCCGGTATGGAATTAGTCACAAGGTGGCAACTCCATATCATCCACAAACAAACGGGCAAGCTGAAGTCTCTAATAGAGAACTAAAAAGAATCCTGGAACTGACTGTAAGTACCCGTAGAAAGGATTGGGCGAGAAGCTTGGATGATGCTCTGTGGGCTTACAGAACAGCATTCAAGACTCCTATAGGGACCTCTCCATACCAGCTTGTGTATGGTAAGGCCTGTCATCTGTCCATAGAACTGGAGCATAAGGCCTACTGGGCAACCAGATTCCTAAACTTTGATGCCAAATTAGCTGGAGAAAAAAGATTGCTCCAGCTGAATGAACTAGAGGAATTTAGACTCATTGCTTTCGAAAATGAAGCAAAAAGGTGGCATGACAGAAAGCTGTCATCTAGAGTCTTTGAACCAGGATAGAAGGTTCTGCTATTTAACTCTAGGCTCAGGCTATTCCCCGAGAAACTAAAATCCCGGTGGAGGGGACCATATGTGATTACAAGTGTGTCACCATATGGCTATGTGGAGCTTCAAGACATTGATTCTAATAAGAAGTTTATTGTTAATGGACAGAGAATCAAGCATTATCTTGAAGGCAATGTTGAGCAAGAGTGCTCAAGGCTGAGGCTAGATTAAAAGCTCAGTAAGGTCCAGCTAAAGACAAAAGAAGCGCTTGTTGGGAGGCAACCCAATGTTATTTAATTATATCTATTTAGTTTCCATTGCTATTTTATGTTTTCTGTAGGTTGATGATCATGTGAAGTCACAAAAACTACTAAAAATCAAAAACAGAATGAAAAACAGCATTAAAAATAGCTCACTCTGGAGGAAGAGCTTACTGGCATTTAAACGCCAGAAAGAAGCAACAAGCTGGCATTTAACGCCAGAAAGAAGCATCAAGCTGGCATTAAACGCCAGAAACAAGCACCAAGTTGGCGTTCAATGCCAAGAAAGGGGAAAAATGGCGTTTAATGCCAGAAACAAGCAGCAGTCTGGCGTTAAACGCCAGGATTGCACACTAAGGGCATTTTGCATGCCTCAATGGAGCAGGGATGCTAAGTCCTTGACCCCTTAGGATCTGTGGACCCCACAGGATCCCCACCTACCTCACCATTCCAATTCAAACCATTTCCCTCCCATACCCACCCATTCACACACCTCCTTCTCCTCCACTTCTCCTTCTACTCACTTTTATCTTCTTTTGCTCGAGGACGAGCAAACCTTTTAAGTTTGGTATGGAAAAAAGCGTTGCTTTTTGTTTTTCCATAACCATTTATGGCACCTAAGGCCGGAGAGGAAAAGGAAGGCAGTTGCTTCTACCCCCGAGTCATGAAAGATGGAGAGGTTCATCTCAAGGGTCCATAGTTCAGTGGTAGAGCATTTGACTGCAGATCAAAGAGCTATGAGGAAGGAGCAACAAAGACAAGGAAGAGACATAGAGGAGCTCAAGAGCACCATTATTTCTTCAAGGAGAAGAAGACGCCACCTTCACTAAGGTGGACTCATTCCTTAATCTCCTTGTCTATTTATTTTCTGTTTTTTGGTTTTTGAGCCTTATGTGTTATTTATGTTTGTGCCTTTACTACATGATTATTAGTGTCTAAGTGTCTATGCCTTAAAGTTATGAATATGAATCCATCACCTCTCTTGAATGAAAAATGTTTTAATTACAAAAGAACAAGAAGTACATGGTTTCGAATTCATCCTTGAAACTAGTTTAATTATTTTGATGTGGTGACAATACTTTTTATTTTCTGAATGAATGCTTGAACAGTGCATATGTCTTTTGAAGTTGATGTTTATGAATGTTAAATATGTTGGCTCTTGAAGAATAAGGAAAAAGGAGACATGTTATTTGATAATATGAAAAATCATAAAAATGATTCTTGAAGCAAGAAAAAGCAGTGAATACAAAAGCTTGTGAAAAAAAAAGAGAAAAAGAAAAAGAAAAAGCAAGCAGAAAAAGCCAAAAGCTCTTTAAACCAAAAGGCAAGAGCAAAAAGCCAATAGCCTTTAAAACCAAAAGGCAAGGGTAAATAAAAAGGATCCAAGGCTTTGAGCATCAGTGGATAGGAGGGCCTAAAGGAATAAAATCCTGGCGTAAGCGGCTAAACCAAGCTGTCCCTAACCATGTGCTTGTGGCGTGAAGGTGTCAAGTGAAAACTTGAGACTGAGCGGTTAAAGTCGAGGTCCAAAGCAAAAACAGAGTGTGCTTAAGAACCCTAGACACCTCTAATTGGGGACTTCAGCAAAGCTGAGTCACAATCTGAAAAGATTCACCCAGTTATATGTCTGTGGCATTTATGTATCCGGTGGTAATACTGGAAAACAAAGTGCTTAGGGCCACGGCAAGACTCATAAAGTAGCTGTGTTCAAGAATCAACATACTGAACTAGGAGAATCAGTAACACTATCTGAATTCTAAGTTCCTATAGATGCCAATCATTCTGAACTTCAATGGATAAAGTGAGATACTAAAACTATTCAAGAGGCAAAAAGCTACAAGTCCCGCTCATCTTATTGGAGCTAAGTTTCATTGATATTTTGGAATTTATAGTATATTCTCTTCTTTTTATCCTATTTAATTTTCAGTTTCTTGGGGACAAGCAACAATTTAAGTTTGGTGTTGTGATGAGCGGATAATTTATACGCTTTTTGACATTGTTTTTACACAGTTTTTAGTATAATTTAATTAATTTTTAGTATATTTTTATTAGTTTTTAACTAAAATTCACATTTCTGGACTTTACTATGAGTTTGTGTGTTTTTCTATAATTTCAGGAATTTTCTGGCTGAAATTGAGGGACTTGAGCAAAAATCAGATTAGAGGTTGAAGAAGGACTGCAGATGCTGTTGGATTTTGACCTCCCTGCTCTCAAAGTGAATTTTCTGGAGCTACAGAACTCTAAATGGTGTGCTCTCAAATGCGTTGCAAAGTAGACATCTAGGGCTTTCCAGCAATATATAATAGTCTATACTTTGCCCGAGTTTAGATGACGCAAACTGGCGTTCAACGCCAGTTTCATGCTGCATTCTGGAGTTAAACGCCAGAAACAGGTTGCAAAGTGGAGTTAAACGCCAGAAACAGGTTACAAACTGGCGTTCAACTCCAAGAGAAGCCTCTACATGTGTAAATCTCAATGCTCAGCCGAAGCACACACCAAGTGGGCCCCAGAAGTGGATTTCTGCATCATTTACTCATTTCTGTAAACCCTAGTAACTAGTTTAGTATAAATAGGACATTTTACTATTGTATTTACATCTTCGGATCAGATCTTTGATCAGTTTTATGCTATCTTAGACCTTTATGGGGGCTGGCCAGTCGGCCATACCTGGACCTTCATCACTTATGTATTTTCAACGGTAGAGTTTCTACACACCATAGATTAAGGTGTGGGGCTCTACTGTTCCTCATGAATTAATGCAAAGTACTATTGTTTTTCTATTCAATTCAAGCTTATTCCTATTCTAAGATATCCATTCGCATCCAAGAACATGATGAATGTGATGATTATGTGACGCTCATCATCATTCTCACTTATGAACGCGTGCCTGACAAACACTTCCGTTCTACATGCAAACAAGCTAGAATGAATATCTCTTAGATATCTAATACAGAGGACCGAGTCCGAGATATTAGAATCTTCGTGGTATAAGTTAGAACCCATGGACGGCCATTCCTGAGATCCGAAAAGTCTAAACCTTGTC
>NC_029789.2:64045607-64121360 GCF_000816755.2 Arachis ipaensis | reverse complement strand
CTTCATGGAGGCTTCATGGTTCTTGGTTGTCATTTCTTGGTGTTTCCACATTTTGTCTATCAAGGTTTCCAAGTTGGTGAGTCTTTGAGATTCAGGTGATGCTTGTGGTGGGTTGTGAAATGTGGATGGTGGATGGTAGGCATTTTGGTTGGTGAATGCAACCCGGTTCAATTTTCACTTATTCCATTGTCCTCTCTTCACTCCTAGCCATTCCTCTTTGCTTCAACCTTTCTCCAAGCCTTCTTCACCTATCATTGATCAACCAAACTAATCAAAGTTTTGCTCAAAATCATGAGGTATTCAATCTTCCACAATATGCAACAAATATAGTTCAAAACCTCATGAAATGGCATGAATTCACATATGGTTGGTTCAATCAAGGGAAACATGAAAATCTACTCAATTAGCTTGCTTGTAGCTTAAGAAAGTGCATAATTCTAATGAAAACAAAAGAAAAAGACTAGCTAAAATGGGCTAAGATGACTTGTCATCACCTGACAAACACTTCCGTTCTACATGGAAACAAGCTAGAATGAATATCTCTTAGATATCTAATACAGAGGACCGAGTCCGAGATATTAGAATTTTTGTGGTATAAGTTAGAACCCATGGACGGCCATTCCTGAGATCCAGAAAGTCTAAACCTTGTCTGTGGTATTCCGAGTAGGATCTGGGAAGGGATGGCTGTGACGAGCTTCAAACTCGCGAGTACTGGGCGTAGTGACAGACACAAAAGGATAGTAAATCCTATTCCAGTATGATCGAGAACCGACAGATGATTAGCCATGTAGTGACAGCGCATTGGACCATTTTCACAGAGAGGATGGGATGTAGCCATTGACAACGGTGATGCCCTACATAAAGCTTTCCATGGAAAGGAGTAGAAATAATTGGATGAAAACAGCAGGAAAGCAGAGGTTCAGGAGGAACGAAAGCATCTCTATACGCTTATCTGAAATTCTCACCAATGAATTACATAAGTATCTCTATCTTTATTTTGCGTTCTATTTATCTTTTAATTATTAAATCTCCATAATCAATTGAATCCGCCTGACTGAGATTTACAAGGTGACCATAGCTTGCTTCAAGCCGACAATCTCCGTGGGATCGACCCTTACTCACGTAAGGTTTATTACTTGGACGACCCAGTGCACTTGCTGGTTAGTTGTGCAAAGTTGTGATAAAGATTTGAGATTACAATTGTGCATACCAAGTTGTTGGCGCCATTGATGATCACAATTTCGTGCACCACCGCACCTTTCCTCCAAACTTTACTAAGCATCAAAGAGACAAGCTGAAAAGTGAGTCCAAATATTATATATGGGATGACCCCTATCTATGGAGATGTGGCACTGACCAAGTAATTAGACGGTGTGTGCCTCAATCAAAATTCTAGTCCATTTTAGAGGCCTGTCACTCATCTGAGAGTGGAGGATATTTTGGCCCTCAAAGAACAGCTAGAAAAATTTTAGACTGTGGATTCTGGTGGCCTACCCTTTTTAAGGACGCTGCTGAGTTTTGTAAATCTTGTTCCCCATGCCAAAGGTTTGGTAATATATCCAAGAGGGATAAGATTCCTCAACAGGCTATGCTTTTCTGTGAAATTTTTGATGTTTGGGGCATTGACTTCATGGGTCTATTCCCAAATTCTAATGGTTATTTTTATATATTGTTAGCTGTAGATTATGTTTCTAAATGGGTGAAAGCAATTCCTACCCGCACTGATGATGCTAACACTGTTGTTTCCTTTGTGAGAAACCACATTATTTGTCGCTTTGGATCACCACGAGCAATCGTGAGCGATCAAGGCACCCATTTCTGTAACAGGAGACTAACAGTATTACTGAAGAAGCATGGGATAGTTCATAAAGTGGAAACAGCCTACCATCCCCAGACTAATGGGCAAGCTGAGGTGTCTAACAGAGAGATAAAGAGTATATTGCAGAAGATAGTCAAACCTAATAGAAGAGACTGGAGCACCAGGCTACAAGATGCACTCTAGGCATACAGAACTGCATACAAGACACCTATTGGGATGAGTCCCTTCTGCTTAGTTTATGGAAAGGCCTGTCACCTCCCAATAGAGGTAGAGCACAAAGCCTTTTGGGCAGTAAAGGAATGCAATATGGAATTTGAGAAGGCCGGAACTGAGAGAAAGTTGCAACTCCAAGAATTAGAGAGCCTATGCCTAGAAGCTTATGAGAACTCAATACTGTACAAGGAAAAGATGAAGGCTGTGCAAGATAAGCACATCAAGAGGAGAGAGTTCCAACCTGGGGACTTTGTCCTCCTTTACAACTCTAGACTGAGACTCATGCCAGGCAAGTTAAGATCAAGATGGGAAGGTCCATATAGAGTAGAGAAGGTTGAGCCATACAGAGTTTTCCACCTGAGTCATCCTTCAAGCTCTGAATTCATCAAAGTTAATGGACATCGCCTGAAGCTATATCATGGTGCGAAGCCAAAACCCAGGGAGCTAGAGATCTTCCTCTTGGAGGATCCACCCACAGCAGAAGACTGAGCTAGTGGAGCGTCCAACTTAAGGACGTTAAAGCAAAGTGCTGGGTGGGAGACAACCCACCATGGTATGATCGTTCCTTTCTTTATTCTTAGTTTTCTTTTTTCAATAACTCTTCTCTTTATTAGCACATTTAGTTTGCATCTGTTTTTGCATATTTTTATTTAAAAAAAGAAAAGAAGGTGAGCACGAGACGCGACAGCGTCGCCGACGCGTCCGCGTCACAGGTGGCTCAGAAAGAATAAGAAATCGAACAGAAAGTCAGGCGAGAGTGTGGCTGGAGGCGTGCCTATGGCACAAATCGCCCCACGCGACCGTGTCGCTGACGCGTCCGCGTCACCCACGCGGACGCGTAACCTGAAAATCGACGTACAAAAGGGTGCATTGCCGAAAGTTTTGCTAGAGTGGTGCTGGATTGGTGCTGGATGCACAGTTCCTACCACGCGAACGCGTGCCCCACGCGTTCGCGTCATCTCCCAAAATTGGCCACCCACGCGATCGCGTCCACCACGCGACCGCGTCACCCTGGAATTTGGCAATAATGAGTTTTGAACAGAAAGTTGTGCGAGCGCGAGGCTGCCCTCGCGCCAGTTGCACAAAACGAGCCACGCGTCTGCGTGACCGACGCGACCGCGTCGACCCATCTAAGCGACATCCGCGCGAACGCGTACCCCACGCATCTGCATCGCTTGCGCCGCACAGCTTAACCTAATCTGCCAAAATATCTTATCTTTCTCTTCTCCAAATCCTATTTTTTCTTTTCCCTCCTTATTTCTTCCTTCTTCCTTCTTCCTTCTTTCTCACTCTCTACTTTTTCTCTCTCTCACCACCATTAACAAGGTTTTTCTTTTCTTCTTCCCTCCTTACTTTTCTATTCTTCTTCTTTTTATGTTATCTTTTTTTTTCTTTTCCTTTTCCTTGCATTATCCATGTTTTCTTTTTCTTTATTTTTCTTTTAATTGGTGTTGGAAATTTTTTGGGTCACTATTATTTCCTATGATTTGCTTGTGTATTATTCAGGAATTGTTTGACAATTATATATTACTTTTTAAAAGGGTTGCTTGCATGTTCAATTTAATACTTTCAATAGCTTATTTACCATGCATGCTATGTGTTTATGAAAACGCCTGTACGGCATTATGCACTATTTTTTAGATTTCTTTTAATCTACCACTCTATATGCTTGCTTTTCACAATACCCTCTTTTATATTTTATTAGTTCAATATAATTGTTAATACAAACAGATTGTTAGTATGACATTCTTGGTAATCTAACTTAGACATTAAATGCTTGATCTATGCTACTCATGCCTTTGCCTGCATGCCAATAAACACCTTGCATTTATTTGTCATCATATGCACTTGCTATATTTCCATTGTTGTTTCTCACATGTAGTCATGACCATGTGTTAACATCATTCATCTTTTAATGTGCATTGATTACCACCTTCCCCGTCCTCTTCCTTGCTCCAAACCTTGACATTTTAACAAACTTTCTCTTTTCTTTCTTTTAGGATGGCCACCAAGAAAGGCAAGGAGAGAGCTACTCCCAAACCACCAGCAAGAAGAGGTACAAAGAGAGCATTAGTGGCAGAACCATCTTCGACTGCAGTTAAGCCCTCAACAAAAAGAATCAAGAGGATTATAAAGGTTGATGAAAAGGAGAAAGCCTTCCCAGCAAAGGACACTGCGCGATTTCCTAATCGCTTCTGTGAGTAGATGTTCCCCATCCTGGCAGAAAGGAGTTACAACAACGAATACCTTCTTATCCTCTCGACCCGTATTGCTGGATTTGTTGAGCTGCAAATTAAACGAAGACAATGGGGTTTCCTATGGAGACAGCCACGGCAGGTTAATCTTTCTTGGGTAGTCGAGTTCTACTCCAATTTCCACCTGCCAACCCTGCAGTCTGTCTATGTCCGTCAGTAGCAAATCCCTATTACAGAAGAGGCCATTCAATGAGCTTTAGATCTTCCCCCCTACTCCAGAAGGACTGGATGTATTTCAAGAAGCCGCACTCAAGCGCCAGATGTACCAATTTGACTGGACGCTGTTCTCAGAGTTATCGCCCTACCTGGCAGCAGATGGATCTACGGATACCATCGTTCCCGTCCTAACGGAATATTGGCTTTCGCACTTACCTTGGAGGCTCGCGTATCGGCACAGATTATGTCCCATTACGTCTTTCCGAGCACTCACGAGTCCTCCTTCACTGCAGACATGGCCGTTCTACTATGGTGCATCCTTACAGATCAACCTCTGAACCTACCAAGACACATCCAGAATGCTATGGGACACGTACAAATCGTGGGCAACTTACCTTTTCCTGCCTTGGTCTCAGATCTTGTCTCAGCAGCCGAAGTCTGCTACAGAGCTGGGTACACTAAAGCCATGCTTCCACGGGATGATCAGTATGTCTCTAACGGGAAATATATCAGACCTCCAGCAGCCACTACAAGCCAGCCTACTGAACCGGCTAAAGACATTCCTCCTTCAACACCACAAGCACCTACAACCAATCAACTGCTCCATCAGATACTTGAAAGGTTGGATCGGCAGGAACACAAAGCAAAGCTAAGAGAGCGCCGTAACAAGAGCCGATTCACATACCTCAAGGAGCTACTTAAGGGAAAATACAGAGACTCAGACACCCCGGACTCCACTTTCTTTACCAGCACAGGGAGCCATGATGGCCCCGACTGTGGAGATACTGCTACCAGCCCACCCTTGTTCCTGACAGATGGCACCGAGGATAGTGCAAAGCCTTAAGTGTGGGGAGGTCGGTCAGTACCTGACTTCCGGAGGTAAATTCTCTTCCCTAACACCAATAAAATAGGATATTTAGTTAGTTTTTCTTTTGTAGAATAGGATAGATTGCATAGTAATAGATTAGTTGCATGCATGTTCTACTTGATTGAAAAGACAATAAGTTTCTTCTAAGACCCTATTTTTAGAACAAATTTCACTAATTTTAATCAAAACTTTTGTGTTAAATTTGCTTGAAGTTGTATTTGGAACATGGTGAAGGGTATTTACGAATTTGATTAATTAATATTATTAATATTATTGATATTATTATTAATATTAATAAACGGTTACTAACCGTTTAGTACCATTTGGTTGAAAGGACATAACCTTTTAAGGATTGTGTGTGTTCTAAACATTGTGTCTATTGGCTAAAGGGACACAACTCTTTAAGAGTTGAATATGTTCAAAACATTGTATCTATTGGCAATAGAAAAGACACAACCATTTGTATACGTAACTAATCATAATTGCTACGTGCAATATGTATAAATAAGTCCTTGTCCACTATTTCAGAAAGCAAGTACTAAGTGTACAAATTACTCAACTATTAAGAGATTTTCTTTGTTCAAGAGAGTTGAGAATTTCTTACTATTGCTAATTAAGAAATTCTTAGGTTTCATTGTATCCTGGGAGAGTATTGTCATTAACCCTATAGCAACTAAGTGTGGGACAAATATCTCTCTAAAGAAAGCGATCTAATCGTGCCTTGAAACCATTACACAAATATAAGATTTTGTCATCTTCTCATACTCATATACCCAACAATTTTAGAGAGATATTTTTTTGAAGATGGCACAAGATCAAAACACTACGTTCAAAGTCATGAATCAAGAGTTTGTCAAATTAGATCACTTTGATGGAACGAACTTCAACCGTTGGAAAGACAAGATGATGTTTCTTCTTTCAGTTCTCAATCTTGCATATGTGATTGACCCAAAGACTACACCAATTGCTGATGCCGCTGAAAATTCCACACCGGAAGAGAAAGAAATGATTGTTCAATTGAAAAAGAAACGTGATGAAGATACTTTTGCATGTCGAGGTCATATTCTCAATACTTTATCCGACCGACTCTATGATCTCTACATGTCAATTCAATCACCATTAGAGATTTAGAAATCTTTGGAAGAAAAGTACAATACCGAACGACAAGGAACAGATAAGTTTATTATGATGAAATATTTTGAATTTATTATGAATGATACTATGCCTGTCATGGATCAAATTCATGAATTACAAATCCTTGTAAGTAGACTTCGTGATCTACAAGTGGTGATCCCTGAATCATTACAAGTTGGAGCAATTATTTCAAAATTGCCTTCATCTTGGAATGGTTATAGGAAGAAAATTTTAAATCTTGGTGAGGACTTCACAATTGAGAAATTACTAAGGCATATACGTATAGAGGAAGAAACTCGAAAACGTGATGCTGTGTATCTTTCTCAAAGTTCTAAAGTGAATCATATTGGTGAAAACAACACCAATAAGAAGAAAAGAAAGTTCTCTAAAGATTCAAAGCAAGATAAGAAGAGACAAAGAGAGTGTTATCACTGTCACAAGAAAGGACACTATATCAAAGAATGTAGAGTTCTGAAAAGGGAAGCACCAAAGACCAACTTAGTGGAAGAAAAGGATCTAATTGCTATGGTTGTAGAAAAAGTACAAAACATGCATATTGGCATGGTTACAGAAGTCAACATAGCAACACAAGGAAAATCACTTGAGTGGTGGTTAGATTCTGGGGCTACTGTTCACGTTTGCAATGATCGCAACCAATTCAAAACATATGAAGAAGTGAACAATAGAGAAGTCTTGATGGGCAATGACAACTCAGCCAAAGTTTGTGGTCAAGGAAGTGTGGAATTAAATTTTACATCTGGAAAGAAATTAAGTTTAATAAATGTACTTCATGTTCCAGATTTGAGAAAAAATTTAGTTTCTGTTAGTCTCTTGTGTAAGAAAGTATTCAAAGTTGTAATGGAATCCGATAAAGTGATCTTGCTTAAGAAAAGTTGTATTCATAGGAAAAGGATATTGTACTGAAGAATATTGTACTGAAGGCATGTTTAAACTTAGTATTAATAAAGTGAATGTTTCCTTGTATGTTGTTGATTCTTGTGATTTATGGCATAGTAGATTAGCACACTTAAATTACAAATCAATTGAATATATGCAAAAGAATAACTATATTGATCTTAGTAACAAGGATTTTAATAAGAAATGTGATATTTGCAAACAATCTAAAATTAATAAGAAACCTTTTCCTAAGGTCGAAAGAAATACACATTTATTAGAATTGATTCATAGTGATATTTGTGAGCTAAATGGCAATATTACTAGAGGAGGAAAAAGATACTTTATAACCTTCATTGATGATTGTTCTAGATTTACTTATGTGTATTTGCTTAGAAATAAAGATGAAGCTTTTGAAATGTTTAACAAATATAAAATGGAAGTAGAAAAAATGCATAATAAGAAAATAAAAGTTTTTCATAGTGATCGAGGTGGAGAATATTTTTCTAATGAATTTGATCACTTTTGTGAATTACATGGTATTGTGCATGAATCTTCCGCTCCATATACTCCGCAACAAAATGGTTTGGCGGAAAGGAAAAACCGTACCTTAGTGGATATGGTTAATTCAATGTTACTAAATGCAAAATTACCTTACAATTTGTGGGGTGAAGCATTATTGACATAATGTCATATCCATAATAGGATACCATCAAGACATAGAAAGGTTTCTCCTTATGAAATTTGGAAAGGAAGGAAACCTAATTTAAATTATCTTAAAGTGTGGGGGTGTTTAGCCTTTTATCGAGTTCCTGATCAAAAGAAAACCAAATTGGGGCCAAGAGCCATAAAAGGCACTTTTATAGGATATGCTCAAAATTCTAAAGCATATAGAATATTAGACTTAGTGTCTAATGTAGTTGTTGAATCAAGAGAAGTAGAATTTATTGAAAATAAATTTATCAATGATTCAACTTCTAATTCAAAGTATCTCCAAAATGATACTAATATTTCACAAGAAATAAATAATCAAAATAATAAACGTCTAAACGACAAAGAGATGATTGAACCAAGGAAGAGCTTGAGAGTAAGAAAAGAAAAGGACTTGGGTCCAGATTTTATTTCTTCTCAGGCTATCACCTTTTTGGTAGAAGGAACTAGGAATTCTGTAACAAACAAGATTCCTATTGTGATGAACATAGAGGGTGATCCTCAAACGTTCAAAGAGGCTATGGCTTCAAGGGATTCTGCTTTCTGGAAAGAAGCAATAAACGATGAAATGGACTCAATATTATCTAACAATACTTGGGTCTTGGTTGATTTACCTCCAGGATCAAAGCCTATAGGATGTAAGTGGGTATTTAGAAGAAAGTATAACACTGATGGTTCATTACAAACCTTTAAAGCAAGGTTTGTGGCCAAGGGGTTTAGACAACAAGAAGGTCTAGACTATTTTGATACCCATTAGAAAAAATTTAGAAGGAATTTGTGTAACGAAGGAGTATCTAACTTCTAAATTCAAGATGAAGGATTTGAATGAAGTTGATACAATATTAGGCATAAAGGTGCATAAGAATGAAGTTGGCTTTACTTTAAGTCAATCTCAATATATTAAAAAGGTATTGGAAAAGTTTGATGTTCTCACAATTAAGGAATCCAATACGCCGTATGATCCTAATCTTAAATTAGAAGGAAATATGGGAAGACCTATAGCACAATTAGAATATGCTAGTGCTATAGGAAGTTTAATGTATGCAATGCATTGTACTAGACCAGATATAGTATTTGTTGTGTGCAAATTATCAAGGTTTACAGGAAAGCCTAGCAATCAACATTGGAAAGCTTTAACAAGAGTTCTTGGTTATCTCAAGAAAACCATAAACTTGGGATTACATTATAGTGATTATCCCACAGTTTTAGAAGGTTATTCCGACGCAAGTTGGATTATAAATCTTAGTGATAACAAATCCACTTCAGGATGGATTCTCACCATAGGTGGTGGAACAATAAGTTGGGCCTCAAAGAAACAAATATGTATTACACATTCTACTATGGAGGCTGAGTTTGTAGCTTTATCAGCCGCAGGTAAAGAAGCGGAATGGTTAAGAAATTTGTTATATGATATAAAGTTGTGGCCACAGCAGACGACAGCCATTTCAATCTTCTGTGATAGCGAATCAACCATGTCTCGAGCATATAACAAGGTTTATAATGGAAAGTCTAGATATATAAGTTTAAGACATGAGTTTGTGAGGCAACTAATAGATGATGGTGTAATTACCATTACTTATATAAGATCTCAAGGAAATTTAGCAGACCCTTTGACTAAAGGTTTGTCAAGGGATAAAATCAAAGAAACTACTGCTAAAATGGGATTAAAACCTATTATTGCTAAATGATGGGAACCCAACCTTATTCTAGTAGACCACTAGTTTCAAGGTTTAATGGGTAATAACAAGTTATTTAGCAATTGGAGCACTAAGGTATAGGATTTAGTGCTATTTACAATAAATTAGGAGGGTGAGTTTAAACTCTTAATGGAATGATAATATTATCTATCAAAAGATTCCACCTATATGAATATAAGAGTGGTGCCGCTCTAATCGAGAATTTTAGAGGTTTATTCTCGTAAATATTCATGAAACCAGGATGAGCACAAGGCCATATAAGTGCTTAAAATTGTAAACTCTTGAACTTGGAGGGTATAAGTAATGTGTGTGATTTTTGGTACTAGCATATGGAGTATAGGTTAAATCGATTAGACACCTATTACTTCATTAGAACTTTAAAATTTACACTAAAAGAATGTTTAATCTTAGTGACACATTCTTTATGCATATACTTGTATGACATTTAAATTTTGTAAATAGTGGGGGATTGAAGGGTATTTACAAATTTGATTAATTAATATTATTAATATTATTGATATTATTATTAATATTATTAATATTAATAAACGGTTACTAACCGTTTAGTACCATTTGGTTGAAAGGACACAACCTTTTAAGGATTGTGTGTGTTCAAAACATTGTGTCTATTGGCTAAAGGGACACAACTCTTTAAGAGTTGTATATGTTCAAAACATTGTATCTATTTGCAATAGAAAAGACACAACTATTTGTATACATAACTAATCATAATTGCTATGTGCAATATGTATAAATAAGTCCTTGTCCACTATTTCAGAAAGCAAGTACTAAGTGTACAAATTACTCAACCCTTAAGAGATTTTCTTTGTTCAAGAGAGTTGAGAATTTCTTACTATTGCTAATTAAGAAATTCTTAGGTTTTATTGTATCCTGGGAGAGTATTGTCATTAACCCTATAGCAACTAAGTGTTGGGACAAATATCTCTCTAAAGAAAGCGATCTAATCGTGCCTTGAAACCACTACACAAATATAAGATTTTGTCATCTTCTCATACTCATATACCCAACACATGGTTTTTGAGCTAAAGAACACACAACCTGTGAGATTTGAGCCTTTATACATGGTTACATTATTTAACCATAATTATTTTATTCTTGTGTGTTTACTTCTCTATGATTGTACTTTATATTTTGTTTCATCCTATATGTCCAATGTTTAATATATTTATATTCTTGCATATGATTGAGGCCATTATTTGTTTAGCTCACTTATCCCAAATAAGCCTACCCTTTCAATTACCTTTGTTAGCCACTTTGAGCCTTTAAATCCCATTTGTTCTGTATTTCACCACATCACTAACCTTAAGCGGAAAAACAATTATATATCCTAATTGAATCTTTAGTTAGCTTAAGATAAAATTGTGTGTCAATTAAGTATGGGAAAATTGTGGGAACAAAAGATAATAAGAGAATGTGTCGTGATAATATAATGGGAATTTGGGTGCCTACTCATGTAAAACTATAAAAATTAAAAATCTATGTGCATTGATAAACTACGTTTATATTTATGTTCAAAAAAAATCCAAAAAATATTCAATAATCAAATAAGGGGACAAAATTACCCCAATATTAAGTTAAAAATTCAAAGATCAATGCATGTATGATAAAATTAAAATAAAAGTTGATACATGAGTAAGGAAAGTGAAAAAAAAATTTGGGTAGCTAAGTGTGAAATTTAAGCTATAAAGAATATATATATATATATGTGTGTGTGTGTGTGTGTGTGTGTGTGTGTGTGTGTGTGTGTGTGTGTGTGTTAGGTAAAAGCTTGGGTTAATTAAAGATTCAATTTATAAGCTTATTTAGCCATATATGTACCCTTACCAATACCTTGGCCCCATTACAACCTTGAAAAGACATCATGATGTTTGCATTGGTATATTAATTGTTGTTGATTGGTTAGGTGAAGAACAAAAAATTAGAAAGCATGATTAGAGAAGGATGGAGTGATTACCCTATACACTAGAGAGATTAGAGCATACATACATCATCAGTGAGGGTTCAATGCTTAAGTTCTATGTTCCTTGCTTTCATGAGCTACCTTCTTGCATTTTTATCTATTCTTACTGTATAAGAATTGAATTAGTGGAATTTGATTTGTGATTGTCTTGAAGAGCTTATTTACTTTTGACCCAGTGGACAAGAATCATATAGTTGCATTCACATATATAGGTTGCATTGCATTGCATGAGTTTTACATGTTCCTACTCATTTATTTTATCTCCTTCGACTAAGCATGAGGACATGCTAATGACTAAGTGTGGGGAGGTTGATAAAAACCACTATTTTATGGTTTATATTGTGTATAATTGTGCGGTTTTATCAAATCTTTACCCACTTATTCATTTGATTAGCATGCATTCATAATTCCTTCCTAAAAATACTTCATGGTTGAAAACTTGCTTCCTAGAGACTTTTAATTTTGTATTTTAATTCTCCTTTATTCCATTCGATGCTGTGATCTGTGTGTTAAGTGTTTCAGGCTTTATAGGGCATGAATGACTTGGAGATTAGAAAGGAAGCTTGCAAAAATGGAAGGAACACAAGAAATTGAGGAGATGACCAGTGAGAAGTGACGCGGACGCATGGCTCACGCGACCGCGCGACATAGAGGAAATTGCAGTGACGCGAACGCATGGCTCACGTGACCGCGCAGATTGGAAACTGCACAAGTGACGCGAAGGCATGGACGACGCGCACGCGTGGCAAGGCAAAACGCTAGATGACGCGAACGCCTGGATGACGCGATCGCCTGACGTGCGCGATCTGCAGAATCTGCAGAATTTGCTGGGGGTGATTTTGGGTCCTGTTTTGACCCAATTTTCGGCCCAGAAAAGTATATTAGAGCTAGGGAACATGCAGAGACCAGAACACAACATTCATTTTGCATAATTTTAGTTTTAGATCTGATTTTACTCCTTCTCTAGGTTTTCTCTCTACACATTCATAGTTCTGAGGATTTTGATTTTATTGCTTTTTGGACTGGGATATTGAGAAGAGTTATTACCTCCGTCAAGACTTCATCATTCTAGTTTGTTTCCTTACCTGTCACTTACTCTTCCATGTCATTTATTTACTCAGAGTTACTCTTGGATTATTTCTAGAATTTATTTATACAAGAACTATTTTTATTTTTAATTGATCCTTTTGATTATTATTTATCATGTCTTACAATATTTCCCTTTCTTATTTCGTGGATTTTACAATCATAATGAGCGAGTAGTTCCATAACTTGATTGGGAGTTGATTGACAGGAAGACCTTGAGTTGGATGCTCAAGAGTAAAATTATAGTTGGGTTTCGCGTTGGGTCGCCCTCTAATCACTGACACTAGTCCTTCCCAAGGGAGAGGATTAGAACTTTTGAATAGAAATTGACTTCCAACTTGCTTAACTTTCCTTTACTTGGTAAAGGATAACTGAGCAAGCAACCTTTAATTATCACTTTTATCTTGAGAGAACTCCATCAAGGATAGGGCTTCCAACTAATCTACTCCCAGTCAAGGTTTTTATTTAAATTACATAAATTCTCTGATTTAATTTCCTGTTTATCAACTCAAACCATTTTTAGAAAATATCTAATTAATAAAATAGCACATCTTCCTGCAACTCGTTGGGAGACGACCTGGGATTCATACTCCCAGTATTTTAATTTTAATTTTGTGACAACCACTTCTAAATTGATAAGTGGATTTTCAATTGGTTAAGAACTGTACTTGCAACGTATCTCTTATAACAATTTCTTAACTCGCCAATTTCTGCCACGTCACGGAGCTATGTCCCTTTTAGCCCACATTTTTCGTTGGTCCGACTTCTCTTGTCGGTCCAAGCTGTAGCTTTCGTTGGTCTGACTTCTTCTTGTCGGTCCAAGCTGTAGCTTTCGTTGGTCCGACTTCTTCTTGTCGGTCTCTTTTAAGTTATTTTTAGTAATTCTCTTTTTGGACCTTTATCAGGTTTCTTTTAGGGATTACTTTTTATAACTTTTCGTTTGGAGCCGACTTCTTCACGTCGGTCCCTTCTAAGTTATTTCTAGCAATCCTCTTTTTGGACCTCTGTCAGGTCTCTTTTAGGGATTACTTTTTATAACTTTTCGTTTTGGGGCCGACTTCATCACGTCGGTCCCTTCTAAGTTATTTCTAGCAATCCACTTTTTTAGGGCTGGCCAAGCCTCTTTCCAGGGATTTACTTTTTATAACTTTTGGTTTTTGTGGTTGACCGGTCTGACTTCTTCTACGTTGGCCGATTTTTAAGTTATTTTTAGCAACCTATTTTATTAAGACCTCGTCAGGTCCTTTCTATGGATCACTTTCGATAACTTCTTGCATTATTCTGTTTTTGTCGCCTTTTCATCTTTGCCGATTTCGTAGAAATTGGGTTTGATCCCCGTTGGTCGACCTTTTGATGAATTTAGTTTTCTTCTTTGTTGGCCTTTACCGTGATCGTGCAGTGAATTTGATTTTCACTTTTTTTCGATCTGTAGCTTTATAATCGGACGATAAATTATGCTTTCACTTTTTTTCCGACCTTGTCGAAATTTGGCGATGAATTCTGCTTTCATCTTTGCCGACTTTTATTGTGATCGGGTGGTGAATTTGGTTTTCACCCCGCCGACCTTGTCGTGATCAGGCAGTGATTTTTGCGCTCAAATTAATGCGTCTTGGTAGGAAACTTTTTTGGGGAATATGCAAACTTTATTTAAATAATAAAAGTAAGATATGAATAAGAGTGTGTGCACGTTAGTGCTTACCCTTCTAGGTCAGGCAATCTTTTAGATCTCGGCCTGGCGCCCTTCTTAGGCTGCAGGCATGCCATGACCTTGGTAGCTCTCACCCCTCGAGGTCAGACACTTTGTGGTGACCTTTCTCCAGTACCTCTGAACACTTGGTATGGTTCTTTCCAGTTGGCTGTTAGCTTCCCTTCTCCTGACCAACCTATTCCGATGTCATTTTGGATTAGGATGAGATCGTTGTTGGCGAAACTTCGCTGGATTACCTTCTGATTGTATCTTGAGGTTATTTGACGCTTTAATGCTTCCTCCCTAATCCGAGGTCTTTCTAGGACTTATGGAAGTATGTTGAGTTCTTCCCTTTGGATTTGGGAGTTGACCTCTTCATTGTAGAGGATCATTCTGGGGGATCCTTCTTCGATCTCTACTGGGATCGTTGCCTCCATTCCATAAGCCAATCAGAAGGGTGATTCCTTTGTGGTGGAGTGTGGAGTTGTCCGATATGCCCATAGGACTTGTGGGAGCTCTTCGGCCCAGGCTTCCTTTGCATCTTGTAATCTCCGTTTTAGTCCAGCTAATATGACTTTGTTGGCAGCCTCTGCTTATCCATTGGCCTGGGGGTCTTCTACGGATGTATATTGGTGCTTTATTTTCAAGTCAGCCACCAACTTCTTGAAACCTGTGTCCGTGAATTGAGTGCCATTGTCTGTGGTGATGGAGTAAGGAACCCCAAACCTTGTAACAATGTTTCTGTACAAGAATTTCTGACTTCTTTGAGCAGTGGCGTTAGCTAGGGGCTCTGCCTCAATCTATTTTGTGAAGTAATCCACCTCTACAATGAGGAACTTGACTTGTCCCGATCCTTGGCAAAATAATCCGAGGAGGTCGAGTCCCTACTTTGCGAACGGCCAAGGTGATGTTATACTGATGAGCTCCTCTGGTGGGGCAATGTGGAAGTTAGCATGCTTTTAATGTAAAGCTTTGACTTTGTATTTGGGTTTTTGCTCTGTTGTTGCCTCCAAAGGGTGCCCCTGGACTTTCGTGTGAGTCCTGGGGTTTCCCTTTTACTGCTGTATCTGACACCTGATGTTTTGCTGTTATTGTTCGAGTAGTTTCCTTATTTGCCCGAGTTGTTTGGTAGTAACCCCAAAGTTGACCTATGTCTTCTCGAGAAACCATTACTGAGATGTCTTACTAAGATCCCGGATGGCATGTCTAATTGGCTGGATTCCATAGTTTTAATGCGTGTTACTGTAGCTAACCCTGAGTACTGTGTACGACTTAGGAGGTTCCGTAGAATTTGTAGGGATAAGGATGAGGAGAAGAATTATGAGTTGGTGTCGCCGGACCCTGAGGAGAGGGTTTTGTTTTCCTTCCTTGACTCCGGGGGAACGACCGTTTTTCTATGCTTATGAGTACTTTTTCAGTCAGTTGAATATTACCATCCCTTATACAGCCTTCGAGATCGACTTGTTGTGGTATTGTAATGTAGCCTGGATGAGGCTTCTATTATTGCCCCCTGGTTTGGTGTTGGCAAGTTTTGAAAATGCATCAGCTCGGGCATTCTGCTCTCGAGGTATGTGTCGGACTTCATATTCCCCGAAATGTCTGATCTGTTGGTGCTGGCGGGTTTTGAAAGTGCATTAGCTCGGGCATTCTGTTCCCAAGGTATATGTCGCACCTCATATCCCCCGAATTGTCCAAGCTATTTTCTGGTTTTGCCCAGGGTCCCCTGAATTGCCCGAGTTGTTCTCTGGTTTTGTCTAGGGTCCCCCGAATTACCCGAGGTATTTTTTCATGGTGGGATCCTTAGCTTGGTTGCTCCCTTCTATTTTTGAGGTGACTACTTGTGAATCACTGGACACGATAAGCTCCTACCTTCTTAGCCAGCCTTAAACCAGCCAGTAGTGCTTCGTATTCAGCTTGGTTATTTAGCTCGATTTGGGTTCCCTGATCGTTTCCTATAATTACACCTGCACTACTCCCGGTTGTGTTTGAAGAGTCGTCCGCGTAAAGATTCCATTTTGTGGAAGTTCCCGGGATGTCAGTGTACCTTGTAATAAAGTTAGCCAGATAATGTGATTTGATGGCTGTCCAAGCTTCATATCGAAGATCAAATTCGGATAACTTAACTGCCCACTATAGGATTCTTCCAGCTAAGTCTATTTTCTGTAGGATGCCTTTTATGGGCTGGTTGGTCCGAACTCTGATAATGTGAGCCTGGAAGTATGGGTGGAGTCGTCGAGTCGTGAGTATGAGGGCGTAGGTAAACTTTTTCTATCTTTTGATAGTTTAGTTCAGCCCCTTGTAGAGCTTTGCTGGTGAAGTAGACGGGTTATTGCCCACTTTTGTTTTCTCTGACTAGTGCTGAGGCTATTGCCCGACTTCCCACTGCGAGGTATAATATGAGTTCTTCACTTTCCCGTGGTTTGGTAAGAATGGGTGGTTGCCCCAGAAATTTTTGAAATCTCGGAAGGCTTGTTCGCACTCCGTTGTCCTTTTCAAACCTCTCTCCCTTCGTTAATATACCTCTTTGAGGTGTCTTTTGCAAGAAGATTTAGAGATCCCTCCTCATGCAAATCCTCCATTTATCATATGAACATGTCTCTCAGGGGTGTGAGGTGGACGTTCAACTCGTCTGACCTCTTCCTTCAACTTGTCTGACCTCTTTGGTGTGAGGTGGACGTTCAACTCATCCGACCTCTTTGGTGTGAGGTGGACCTTCAACTCATCCGGCCTCTTTGGTGTGAGGTGGACCTTCGTCCGACCTCTTCGGTCTGAGGTGGACTCTCAACTCGTCCGACCTCTTTGGTGTGAGGTGGACCTTCAACTCGTTCGACCTCTTCGGTGTGAGGTGGACCTTTAACTCGTCCAACCTCTTCGGTCTGAGGTGGACTCTCAACTCGTCTGACCTCTTTGGTGTGAGGTGGACCTTCAACTCGTCCGACCTCTTTGTGTGAGATGGACCTTTAACTCGTCCGACCTCTTTATTGTGAGGTGGACCTTCAACTCGTCCGACCTCTTTGGTGTGAGGTGGACCTTCAACTCGTCCGACCTCTTTTGTTTTTGATTGGGCGAGGTGGTGGGATCTTCTTAGTGTTGCATATTTTCTCGGTAAACATCCACAAGAGACACCCGAAGAGGGGTGTAATTGTGGTATTTTCTAGGCTTCTCACTGGGTTGATCTTCTTTTTTCTTGGACTCTTTATCCTTGTCCCGTAGTGGGTTAGGAGAATTCGGTTTTTGAGCTCTCTCCTAGTCAAGAGTTCTCCTCCATGTTGATGTATTTCTCTGTCCGTTCCTGTACCTCGTTTAGAGATGTCGGGTACTTCTTGGATATTGAGTGGCTGAAAGGTCCTTCTCGTAGGCCATTGATGAGAACTATGATAGCTGCTTCTGTTGGTAGACTTTGTATGTCCAGGCACGCTTTGTTGAATCTTTCCATGTAGTTGCAAAGACTTTCCCGATCTCCTTGCTTGATCCCTAGTAAGCTCGGGGAGTGTTTGGTTTTGTCCTTCTGGATGGAGAATAATGGATTGCATCTGAGGCCTTCATGAGATACATCCTGCTTCTGAAATTGCTAAGATGATGGCTTGGATCCGATATGCCGTCGTACGGGGTCATGTCGGGAGCTTTGAAGTCCTTTGGGACTTTAGCTTTCATGATCTCTTTTGTGAATGGGTCTTGATCTTTGTGGGGGCTATCTTCATGACTTGATCGAGCGGTTTTGGTTTTGAGATCGGCTTCAAGCTTTAAGAGCTTGTCCTCTAGCTTTCGACGTCGTCTTGTTTCTCTCCGAAGGTCTCTTTCGGCTTCCCGTTGCTGTTCAGCTTCTTGTTCCAACTGTTTAAGGCGATTCTGTTGCTCACGGGTGGCTTCCAAAATTTCTGTGTTTGGGGGTTGCTTATCTCCCCCGTTTTGAGGTGTGTCTTTGGAGGTGGTATCCGTGTCTTTGTTTGGCGTTTTGTCCACCAAACTAGAGTTGTGATCGTTGTCATGGCTGTCCGCCATGGTGATGGGATGACTTCCAGGTTCTCCGGCAATGGCGCTAATGTTCCGTGGATTACCTGAAATTGTAGGTCAATCTCGGACGAGATCTTCTATGCTGGTCGGAGATGACGTGTCCGGCTTGTGGGCGATGGCCGAAGCTGCCGTGTCCAACTTGTTGGACTTGTTGATGATGCTGATCCTTCGTCACCGGAGGGTGGTGGTAACTGCAAGGGACTCCGATGCTTAAGTTAGCAAGGGTATTAAGCAGGTTTTTAGTAGAATCAGAGTATGAGTTATACCTGGGTGCTCCAGTGTATTTATAATGGTGTGGAGTGACCTTTCTGGAGATAAGATAGTTATCTTATCTTATCTTATCTTTAAGTGAGGTCATCTTATCTTTTGGGGAACCGCCCTTATCTTTCTAGGCTTTAACTGCCTTTAGATTGGGCTGTGTTCCTTTATTTGGGCCTGCTTGGGCCTCTTATGGCGATTTGTCCGAGCTCTTTGTGAAGAGGTCGGTAATGGGCCAGCTTTCCAAGAGGTCGGTCATGGGCCAACCTTCTAAGAGGTCGGCCAACCCGGTCCTTTATAGCTCGAACCGATGTATGAACAAATTCTAACCCAAAAATCATCATCAAATATGGATTCATCAACCACAGAGCTCATAATGTCATCTCGGAGTCCACCCTCATACTTGAACCATTTTCACTCCCCAGAGCCTTCTAGAACACCTTGGCAAACCCTCAAAAATTGACATAGCTCCTCAAACTTGTTGATGTATTCAGCTATAGTCATTGAGCCTTGCTTCAGTTACATCAGCTCTAACTCTTTAGCCGCCCTAACCAAGTTCAAAAAGTACTTTTTGTAGAATTTGACTATGAAAGCGTCCCAAATTATCATCGTATTGCCTGGTTATAGTACACGACGAGTTTACCTGCCACCTGAACTAAGCTTCCCCCATCTGCTGATATGTAGCAAATTTAACATACTGATCCTCAGACATGTGTTGCGCTTGCAGGGCTCTTTACATAGCCTGAAACCAAGTACCTACCTCTGTGGGGTTCGTCATCCTTTTAAAGATTGGTGGGTTTACATTCAGGAAGTTCGCTAAAGTCAATGGTCCATTGCCACCATTTTCGCCATTACCATTCCCAGCTTGTTGGCCAAGTACCTAGGCAGTGGGCTGCATAGTAGCAGCCATGTTCTCTAGTAGAGCCATGAAGTTCACGAGGTTATTTTCAAGCTAAATTGGGTATTAATGACTCAAGTTTACCTAATTTCTCTTTCCAATCCAAGAATGCTCAAAAAGCTACTCTAACATCCAACCAAGCATTTTGTCAAACACTTGGAAGGCATAAAAGGAAAGCATGGGAAATTTGCAAGAATAATAAATCTACAACTACCCAAAGTAAGAAATTAACAATAGCAACTAAAGGAAACATAAAAAAGACATGGAAACATTAAATTGCATTAAAAGGAAATCCAAATCTAACAAGAGTTCATCAACATAAAAAGAGGCATAAAAGGAAAATTAACAATGCTAACTAAGAGAATTAAGATGTAGGAATAAGAAATTGCAAGGAAAATGAGATGAAAACAAGAAATTAAACCTAAATTTAAAAAGAAAATTAACCTAAGAACCCTAATTCTAGAGAGAAAAGGGAGCTTCTCTCTCTAGATCTAACCTAAGGCATGCTTCCTACACTAACTAATTGCTCCCCCCTTGACCCATCTTGAATTCTGCATGAAATAGCCTCAGAAATGAGTTGGACTTGGGCCTGGAAAGCTCAGAAATCGCCCCCAGTGAATTCACTTTACGTGAGTCACGTGCCGCTCGTCACGCGTGTGCGTAGACGACGCGTGCACGTCGCTGGCGAATTCCCTCCTCACGCATACGCGTGGGTGACGCCTGTGCGTGGCCATGAGTGTTCTTCTCACGCGTACGCGTGGGTGACATGTGCGCGTGGCCTTCAATTCTCCAAATGCTCATTTCTTCATGAATTCTCCACTTTGCATGCTTTTCTCTTTACTTCTTCCATCCAATACTTGCCCTATGAATCTGAAATCACTCAACAAACATATCAAGGCATCGAATGGAATTAAGGTGAATTAAATTTAGCTATTTAAGGCCTAAAAAGCATGTTTTCACTCTTAAGCACAAATTTAGGGAGAATTATAAAATCATGCTATTTCATTAAATAAATGTGAGATAAGTTGATAAAATCCTCTAAATTAAGTACAAGATAAACCACAAAATTGGGGTTTATCAAACCTCCCCACACTTAAACTAAGCATGTCCTCATGCTAAACTCAAGAAAGAGACAAAGGGTATCAACATTTATTCAATGCAAACTATCTAAATGCAATTTATCTACATGCAATCTATCTATATGCATTCTATCTAAATGCATGCAATTACTTGGTCAAAATAAATCAACTTCTAAGAAAGCATATATATGAACATGAGGGCTAAAGGTATCTCAATGAGATCAAATCCACAATTGATTTGAGTTATTGAAATGATTGTACAAACTTGCAAGAAAAGAGATGATCATGGGTGAAAACATGTAATTGAGCAATCGAACCCTCACCGGATGTGTATCCGCTCTAGTCGCTCAAGTGTATAGGGTTGATCCACTCAATTCTCCCCTAATCTTCCTTTCTAGGATTTAATTTTTATCTAACAATCAACAATTATTCAATGCATGCATACAAATATCATGAGGACTCATTCATAGGTTGTGATGGGGCTAGGGTCAAGGTAGGATTGTATTTGGTTAGGTGGACTAGAATTTGAATCTTTGATTGACTTAAACTTCCCATCTAACCTACAACAACCTATTCTAAACAAACCTAACTACCCCTAATTCTCACTTTTTCGCACACTCATGCATTCTCTTTTTTATTACAACCCATATGCATTGATTATTATTGAACTTCACTTTGGGGCATTTTGTCCCCTTTTTATTGCTTTCTTTTTCTATATATTTTTCTTTCTTTTATTTTTTTCTTTTTCTTCATTTTTTTCAACTAAATTATATACAAGAATGTCAATGCATATGGTTTAAATATTTAATGCATGAGTATGTACCCAATTCCCAAAATTTTCAACAAAACTACAAAATACACTTTTATTTCACCCAATGTTCCCAAGTTTCCCACACTCAAATGATACACACTCTCACAAGCCTAAGCTAATTAAAGATCCAAATTAGAGGACATTTATTATTTTTCACTTTAAGGCTAGTAATGTGCTAAAATTAAGAACAAATAGGTTTAGCATAGGCTCAAAGTTGGCTAACAATGGAAGATAAAAGGTAAGGCTATTTGGGTAAGTGAGCTATTTGAAACGATGGCCTCAATCATATAAGTGCATTCATACACAAAATAATGGACATAAAGAATCAAACAAATCAAATATTACAATCATAGGAAGAGAATAATACACACAAGAATGGAAAGAAGTGGTTATATAATATAACCACACAATTGGGCTCAAAACTCACATGCTTATGTGTTTTTAGCTCAAAAACATGATCCAAAATATATAGTTCAAGCAAGTTCTAAAAAAAATTTACTCAAATCAATTGGGGTGCCCTATAGATAAAATTCTTGGAAAATTTTATTATTTTGGCTAAGCTTATTATATATATGTGCAAAATAAGAAAGTGCAACAAAAAATCCTAAATGACGTAAAGAAAATAAAATGCGAAAGTGTTGGGATTAAAAATTGTCACCCAAAAATGCCGATCGGTCGAACGACCTCCCCACACTTAAAAGTTTGCACCATCCTCGGTGTATTCAAAGATGAGCAAGGGGACACGGCGACTCTCCGGATTGCCACCTTTACCTGGTGGATCAACCAGCTGCTGCATGTTCTTTCTCCTGCTTCTGATTTTGCATATGATGCATCACTCATGAAAGATAGAAAATAGCACAATAAGAAGAGAAAATGCAAAAGCAAGGAAGCATAAATTGTTGGAATGAGGTAAATCACTATAATTGAGTGAATTAGTGTGACATTGATGAAAAATAGGTCTATAAGTTCTAAGATTGCGCACGGTTTAGAACTCACACCCTAGCATTTAAAGCTGTGTCACAACTACACAAAGAAAGTATGCACTTCACTCATTCTAGTGTGCTTGAAATACTTCAAAGTAACTTGTGGATTAAGATAAGCAAACAAAACATAAAGAATCATAAAATCACTCAAGCAAATAAATAAGCAATTGTGAATTGGATAAATGTTTTCACTATGAATCTGAAATCACTCAACAAACATATCAAGGCATCGAATAGAATTAAGGTGAATTAAAGTTAGCTATTTAAGGCCTAAAAAGCATGTTTTCACTCTGAAGCACAAATTTAGGGAGGATTATAAAATCATGCTATTTCATTGAATAAATATGAGATAAGTTGATAAAATCCCCTAAATTAAGCACAAGATAAACTATAAAATTGGGGTTTATTAGATATCCTAATTTGCATATATACACATATCCAGAGTATGCCCAGCAGCATAGTCAGTCTGTTCCTCGGGCTCTAAAGGAATGAACTGCTCTGATACCATAATGTAACACCCTACCACACATAGCCTTACGCTTAAGTTGTAAAGCAGAGGTGACGAGGTATTACGACCTCTAAAAGAAAAAGACGTATATAAGTATAATTGAAAGAAATTGTAAATAGGAGCCTTAAAAAAGAAGCTAAGCAAAAGCATAACAAAAGATCACATCACTCACGTCCGGTTAAGCGTAAAACGGATTAAAATGGTTGAAAAGAAGGATAAACATATATAAAGATCTGAGTTCCAAAAGATATAAATATCAAGCTCAAGACTCAACCTGCAAAGCTAAGGCAGCTAGAGTTTACATAAATAAATAAAAAAAATAAATAAATAAATAAAGAAATAAATATATATATATATATATATATATATACACACACACATATATACAAACCAAAAGACATCCCAAAAGATTAGATTGTAAACCTATTTCTCCAATTCAACCTCTAAGAGGGACATACACAAATATATGCATGGCGGAGAATATAACTACATATATATACATAAACAAAATACAAAACACCAAGCCCCAAGATAGTTCTTCGCTTTCAAGAGATTCCAGAATCCTTAACGAGGTGCCTTTCGACCTGCATCTTAAAAATAGCAAAATTTGTATGGAATGAGAATCGGGGGTTCTCAGCATGGTAAAGGTACCCACAAAGATAATATATAAGGTCCCAAGAAAGCCAAAGGAATTTATAAAACTCCGAGACTCAAATCAAACTTAAAATTTATTTTAAACCAGAAATCTCGGTATTCTATTTAAGGGATTCTAACTCTAATCTAACTATTCACTTCCTGTTTCCTTTAAATCTCCCAACCACCATATATAAAACAACCCTCATCACACCTCTACCACATAAGGGGTCACTCAGAAAATAAACACATACAAAACAGACAAAGAAAGCACAGATATAGATAGCAGTTACAACAAACAAATCAGATAGTAATTAACTACAGATAAGTAATTAGGCAAGCCAAAACAGAGGCAAACTCATATAAAACATACAAATGCATATGAGAAATGCCTAATCCTACTAGCTATGAGCTTATGTGTTGGTTAAACTACCAAAACCTGACACACACAATAGCTAACCCGGATATGGTCTCTAGGTTGCACATCCCCAAGAGAATCATAAACAAAGGAGAGTGCCTTTCCACCTTCTCTTAGAGATATCACGAAGGAATGTGTCTTTCCACATCAAAGGAGTGTGCCTTTCCACCTTGCAATCCGAGAAAAATTTGGGAAAAAATAATACGAAGGAGTGTGCCTTTCCACCTTTCCCACATCTATCACGCATTGAGCAAGCGAAACTATGCCACCTTCTTGCCAGGCAACCAATAAACTTTCCATTCATAGTCACAAATCAAACCTCATCATTCTCAATTATGTCTCACTCATCACTTTCAATATCTCATCATGTTAATCATTCATTTCTCAAATCTCCTTCAATACCAATTCTACCTTCCTTAACATACTTACCCTTGCTCTATAGCCTAAAACCTAGTTATTGAACTTTAAACAAAATTTCAGAGGTTTGGAAAAGTCATATGAATGGTTGATAGTTCAAAAATTGTCAATTTTAAACAAAACAGTGGTTTCAAAGGGTTACAAGCTTGTCAGGAAGGTCGAACAGTTAAAAACAAGGTTTTAGTAAAAAATAGGGCATCGTGCGTACGCACGCACCAGACGAACTTCCCTTCGTGTGCATATGCAACATAGTGTTCATACGTACAACTTACAAAATCCCTAGGGTGTGCGTACGCATACCCCCTCGTGCATATGCACATGTCTCATCAGCGCTCTGGTCTGTGCATGCGCACGACAATCTGTGTACGCACGCAACCAGAAATTTTGGTTTTCTGCAAAATTTTGTTTTAAAATCCAACCTTTAAACGCACATAAGTTTTTTGTTAAATCATTTTTAGTTCGTTCTTTAAACATCATAAAACTTCATGGATCTAATTTTCATTCAAACAAAATCTCATAAAATTTGGGGGTTTGAAAGCAATGTTATAGCCCGTCGAAGTTGGTCAAAAATTATATTCTTACCAAAAACTCAAACCTCAAGTTTTCCAAACATTTTAATTTAACAACCAGCCAAATCTTAACCAAATTTGTCTCAAGCTGTGATGCCAGGGCATTTTGGCCAGTTTCACTGACCCTTTCTTTATTGTTTTTAGGGTAGTTTCATGCATTTTTTTAGGGAATAAGCAAGTTTTGGGTAGAATTTCACTTACATCTTAATTCAAGCATAGATTGTGCACTTTACATGATTTTCATGAGGATTTTGCATGAATTTAATGACAAATTGGATGATGCATTTCCCATGACTGGGACTAGAGCTTTGATGCACTTTATTGCTTGATTTCAGGACAAAGGAAGCAAGGAAGAACCACGTTAGCAGCCACGTTAGTCTAACTAACGTGACCTCTAACATGGAATGGGAGCTAACTTGCAAAGTTAATGAGAAAAGTAATCGCCAAAAACGCCCTCGAAGCCATAATAGCCCACGTTAAGAGTCACGTTAACTAAGTTAACGTGAACTCTAACGTGGAAGAAAGAAATAAAGCCAACATTAGTGACACTTACCTTTGTCACTAACGTTGGACCAAGCTCACAATTGGCCACGTTAAGAGCCACGTTAACTCAGTTAACGTGGACTCTAACGTTGATAAGCAAAAGAGAAGCCAATGTTAGTAACACTTACCTTTGTCACTAACGTTGAGCTAAGCCACAATGAGCCACGTTAACTCCAACGTTAACTAAGTTAACGTGGAAGCTAACGTGGAGGGAGCAAGAATCGCCAATGTTAATGACACTCACCTTTGTCACTAACGTTGGAATGAGCCAATGTAAGCAACGTTAACGTTAGTGAAAAAGGTGATTGTCACTAACGTTCTCGAACCCACACTCTCACTTAACGTTAACGCCACTAACGTCCTGAGCTAAACACCCTGCCTACTTCACACTTTCTCTCTGCAAGTAAAGCTAAGCCCACTGCAAAAGATAATTGCTTCAAACTCAAGATCCAAAGGCCCATATCCAAGACTTGAAGAACCAACTAGAAGATCAGAAGAGTAGTATATATAGGGGTAGTTTTGAATTAGGAAAAAGCTTTTTGGGGGATTGGAAATTGGGAACTACTCTCTGTATAATTAACTTTCTCTGCACTTCTAGTTCTAATTTTCATGATGTATTCTCCATCTTTGTTTTCTATTTCCAAAGCTATGAACAACTAAACCCCTTTCATTGGGTTAGGGAGCTCTGTTGTAATTTGATGGATCAATACTAGTTTTCATTACTCTTCTTCTATCTTTTCTCTTGATTTTACAAGAAAGCTTTCAATCTTCATCCAATTGGGTAGTTATCTTGGAAAAGAAGCTATTCATACTTGGATCTCTTCTGAACCTTGGAAGAGGAATGAAGAGATCATGCTAGAAATGCTTTCTCATGTTGGACCAAATTGGGTTTGGTTGGATATGGTGACTATAATCCTACTAACACTTGATTTGGGAATGCATGTGGTATAATCAATGACTATACTTCATCTCTTCTCATGAGCAATTGACCAAGGAATTGGCTATTGATCAAGATTTGAGATATTGAATTGCCAAGGAATTGGAATTCGATCACTTAAGATTGCCAAGGAGATCAATGAATGCATTGATTGAGGAAGAGATGAAAATAAATTTGATCCGGAGGATGAAACATCTCCTAAGCCCAATGAATCTCCATCTCTGATCTTACCCATTCTCTTTAATTTCTGCAATTTACTTTTATGAGCATCTTCCCCATTCCCATTTAAATTCTGCAATTTACCTTCCGCCATTTACTTTCAGCTCTTTACTTTCGGCATTTACATTTTCTGCTATTTACTTTCTCGCCATTTAATTTCCTGCAACACTCAAACCAAATTCTGCTTTGCTCAACTAGAACATTCCTCTAATTAAAGTTGCTTGACCAATCAATCCCTGTGGGATTCGACCTCACTCTATTGTGAGTTTTTACTTGACAACAATTCGGTACACTTGCCGAAGGGAAATTGTTGAGAGACAAGTTTCCGTGTGCATCAAGCCTTCTCATGATCGCCAAACACTATTCCATAAATTCTCAATAATTTTGTTACCCAAGGATACCAATATTTCATTATCAACTCAACATCAAAATCATCGTATATATGCATAAACAGCAATGGCATTAAATTCGACCACTTCACTATCAAATTCAGCATCATACTCATTTCACACATACACACACATTAATCCCAATAAATTTAACCATTCAAACATTCAATCCTATCCTAAGACAACTAACCTAAGTTTTCACGAAACATTATAAATTAACTACGAGAAATCAAAATTATAACTTTGCCGATTCCTACCTAAGCAACAAACGCCATGATAAACCCCATTTTTAGGGTTTATCTTGTACTTAATTTAGGGAATTTTATCACCTTTTCTTACATTTATTCAATGAAATAGCATGGTTTCATGATTGTCTCCTAATTTGTGTTTAAGTGTGAAAACATGCTTTTTAGACCCTTAATTGCTAATTTAGATTCACCTTTGATTACACTAGATGCCTTGATATGTTCATTAGTGAATTCAGATTGGAAAGGCAAGGAATGGATCAAAGGGATGGAGAGGAAAATCATGCAAGTGGAGAACTCATGAAGAAACAAAGATTTGGGATGCTGAGATTGACGCGCACGCGCAGCAGACGCGCACGCGTGGAAAGTGATGTCACAAGGAGACACGTACGCGTACAAGATGCGTACGCGTGGATAGCAAATTGTCAAGCGATGCGTACGCGTGACCCACGCACACGCGTCGGTGCTCGCACGTGACCCACTTAAAGTGAATCCGCTGAGGGCGATTTCTGGGCTTCCCAGGCCCAAATCCAACTCATCTCTGATGCTATTTAACCCAAGGATTGAAGGGGATCAACACCTTCCATCATATTAGTTTTAGTTTAGTTTAGTTTTGCAGGGAAAGTTAGTTTCTAGAGAGAGAAGCTCTCATTTCTCTCTAGAATTAGGATTATATTAGGGTTTTAGTTCTCTTCTCTTAGATCTAGATCTACTTCTACTCTTCCTCCAATTTTTCTTTTGCTTTATGTATTCTTATGTAGATCTCTATTTCTTTTTCAATGTAATTTATGATTTCCATATCTTTTTATGTTGCTTTGATTTTCTATTATTGATCTCTTGCTATTGTAGTTAAATCTCTCTTTAATTCTTGTAATTCATGTAGTTTACTTCTATTGCCTTTTATGTGTTTGATGAAATGCTTCTTTTAGTCATGAGTTAGATTTTGTTCCTCTTGACCTAGGAAGAGTAATTAGTGATTCTTGAGTTATCTAATTCTTTTGTTGATTGATAATTAGAAGTTACTAATTGACTTGAATGCCACTAAAGCTAGTCTTTCATCATGATTTGGCTAGGACTTGTGGAATCAAGTTAATTCATCCACTTGACTTTCCTTCATAGTTAGAGGTTAACTAAGTGGGAGCAATGGACGATTCTCATCACAATTGATAAGGATAACTAGGATAGGACTTCTAGTTCTCATACCTTGCCAAGAGCTTTTCGAGTTGTTAGTTTATTTCCTTTGCCATTTACACTTCTTGTCTCTTATCTCAAAAAACCCCAAAACATACTTCATAGCCAATAACAAGACACTTTATTGCAATTCCTAGGGAGAACGACCCAAGGTTTGAATACTTCGGTTATTATTTTTAGGGGTTTGTACTTGTGACAAACAATTTTTTGTATGAAAGGATTATTGTTGGTTTAGAAGATATACTTGCAACGAGATTTCAATAGTGAAATTCTATACCATCAATTTTTCATTCATCAAAATGGCACCGTTGCCGGGGGATTGCAATGGTGTTATGTTATTGGTTATTGTATATACGTGAATATTGTGAATAGCTTGATTTTTGAATAGCTTTAGGACTTTGTTTCATTCTTTCTTATTAGCTTTTGTTTCTATTTTCTCTTTTCATTATGAATTCTCACTTTGGCTATGAGTTTGGTTCTCACTATGTTGTAGGAAATGAAAGCTTCAATGAGGATGTGTATCAAGGATGGGACAATCAAAGGTGGGAGGAGCCATATCCATATGATCAATCTTCATGGCAACAACCTCCACTAATACACTATGAACAAGAGCCACTCTATTATGCATATTAATCCAATAGTTATGGTGAACCCCCTTGTGACTTTCAAGAACCACCGCCATATGCCTATGAGCCATACCCTAAACATAACCCTCAACCATACTCACAAGCCCCTTTTCACCAACCACCTTCATATGACTCTAATCCATATCCACCATTCCAACAACCATATAAGCCATATGAATCATACATAGAACTACCACCATTCCAACCTCAACACTTTCAAGAACCACCCCCCTTAATACTATTACCAAGATGAACCACCTCCAATGTATGCAAATTTTCATCCACAAGATGAATTCGACTTTCCACTATAACCCTCCATGGAAGAATATTCATGTCCATCGATCCAAGAGCCATATGATCCTAATCATGTTATCCAAGCGGAATAAGAGTCAAGTGATCATCTCAAAGAAGCATTGAATCAACTTCAAGCAACCATGGAGCGTGTTGTGCAACAAGCGGAAAAAGTGGAGAGTGTTGAACCGCCATACTACTACCAAGAAGAACCATCTTACTGTTATGAGCCCTTTCTCCAAAATGATGAATCCCCCTATCCACCCCAAGCTCCAATGGATGATGATTCTCTCATGTTGCTACTTCAAGGTCAAAGGGAAATACAAAGGGAGGTACTAGAATCCATTGCTGCCATGGATGAGATGGTGAACCGATTAGCCTCCCAATGCTTGAGCATTCAAGGAACTCCTATGGTCACATGTGGAGAATAAAGTGAAGAGCATAGCATGAAGGAGAGATTGGAAACTCTGGTGAAAAATGAGGAATGTTGCTTTGCGTTAGAGCAATTGAAGGAAGCTATGATTGTTAGAGAAGAGGAAGAAGTGGTTAAAGGCATGGGTGGAGTAGAACAAGAGGTGGATTTCAAGCTTGAGCAAGAGGTGGAAGTAGTCAAAGAAGAGCACAAGGGAGTGACAATTACAAAATCATTGGGACCACCCCTTCCTAAGTCACCATCCTACACAACATTCAAGTGGGTAAAATTCCTATCTCTAAGCTTTACTTTCTCACTTGAATATGGTTTGATTGAAAATGATGGTCAACTTAGAGCTCTTTGTGGAGTTAAACGTAGGAGAGAGTTGCGTAGTGGTTGGAAATGTCACTCTAAGTTCATGATGGTTACATGCTCAAAGTCGAATAGTAATGGTTGGTGTAGAACTAAATTACATGGGTCTAGGAAGTTGTTTGGAAGCTTCCTTGAGAATTCATCTTGCTTGCCACCCGGATTGACTAATAATGATCAACTTCAAGACGGGTGTGAAAATAAAGTGTGGGATCCTGGATTACAAGAAGAGGATCAACTTTGGGAGCCCGAGGCTTGTGACGGACTCCATCAAGACTTGGTGCAACTCATGAGAAATCTTGGGGCACAATGGAGAACCAAGCATTGGTAGGAGTTCCAAGAAGAATTTAAGCACAAGCCACCTTGAGAGGAGCTCTCCATAACTCCAACTTAAGGACAATAAACAAAAGTGCTAGGTGGGAGACACCCCACCATGGTAAAATCTTTCCATTTTTTCTTTTGTAAATATTGGTAAATTTAGTTTAATTTCATGTTTTGATTAGTTTGTTGAGTTTTATTGGTAGTTTGGTATGTTAAATAAGGTTTTATGGTGTTTTGGTAGCTGATTGGAGGTTTGGAATGCTTGATTTGGTGAAAAAACATGAAAAATTTCGAAAAATAGAGCACCAACCCACGCACACGCGTGCCTCACGCGTACGCGTACCCTAAGCATTTTCGCCAATCCACACGTACGCGTGGATCCCAAAATTCCACCCCCAGCCATTTTCCAGAGAGTTGCGCCAACATTGTGCCTGAGGCACAAAAAATCAATCCACGCGTACGCGTACATGACGCGTACGTGTCACCTCTATGGTTTGCCATGCACGCGTATGCGTGACCCACGCGTACGCGTCGTGTCCATTTCACCTCAACCCACGTGCACGCGTGACTACGCGTACGCGTGGGTAGCCTTCTTTCATCATCTCCTTTTCTTCTCCTCCTTCCGTTTCTTTCCTTCTCCTACCCCTCATCCAACACTTCCAAACACCATTTTTAACCACTTCTTTTAGTTAGTTAGTTAGTTAGTTAGTTGTTTAATTAGTTAAATTTTCACCTCATTTTCTCCTTTTTCATACTAAGTGTTGGAGTATTAATCTTGTTTACTGTTCATTGCTGCTAATCATTGATAAGATGTTATTTTAACATCATTGTTGTTAATATTCATTGTTGGTCCATTGTTGAGGTTATATTTTGTTACTTGGTTTTGAGTTTTTCCTGTTTGATATCTTTTCATACCAAGTGAATGAGAATTGCCTTCAAGCATGTTAGATCTTTTTGAATTGCATGATTTGGCCACCATGTGATTTGAATCTTTTCTTTGGTTGGGCAATTTCTCGATGGATGATGTGCATTTACCTTAATGCATTATGCTTCTTGGTCATATGCATCCATGTGTAATATATTTGCTTGAATGCTTTCATGCTTCTTTATTGCTTGTTTGGTTGTTTTACCCCAAAAGTTTAGAGCATCTCAAGCACCCTAGGATGAGTAAAGTGCATGCTTTTTTTGTGACATCGCTTTTTATGCTAGTGTGTTCTAAACTGTGCGCAATTTAGAATTCACACACCTATTTGTCAATAATGTCACATTAATTCACTCACTCAATTCTAGTGATTTACCTCATACCAACCATTTATGCTTCCTTACTTTCTTATTTTCTCATCTTACAGGGTTATTCTCTATTTTTCATGAATGATGCACCATAAGCAAAAATAGAAGTGGGAGAAAGAACACGCAGCACCGGTTGACCCGCCAGTTGAAGGTGGTAATCTGGAGAGTCGCCGTACCCACTTGCTCATCTCTCAGTGCACCGAGGACGGTGCAAACTTTTAAGTGTGGGGAGGTCGTCCGACCGTTCGGCGTTCTTGGGTGACAAGTTTCTAATCCTAACACTTTTGCATTTCATTTTAGGTCTTTTAGGATTTTTAGTTGTATTTTCTTATTTTTGCATATATATACACAATAAGCTTAGTTAAAATAATGAGATTTTTCAAGAAATTTATCTATAGGGCACTTCAATTGATTTGAGTGAAAACTTTTCTTCAGAAAGTGTCTGAATTATCTCTTGTAGATCATGTTTTTGAGCTAAGAACACAAGCTTGTGAGTTTTGAGCCTAATTGTGTGGTTACATCTTATAACCACTTATTTTCCTTTTTGTGTGCATTATTCTCTTTTTATGCTTGTGATCTTTAATTTGTTTAATTCTATATGTCCATTATTCCTTGTATACATGCATTTATATGATTGAGGCCATTGTTTCATAAAGCTCACTTACCCAAATAGCCTACCTTTTATCTTCCATTGTTAGCCAATTTTGAGCCTATGCTTAACCCAATTGTTCTTTATTTTAGCACATTACAAGCCTAAAGTGAAAAATAATAAATGTCCCTTGTTTGGATCTTTGATTAGCTTAGGCTAGTGAGAGTGCTTATTATTCAAGTTTGGGGAGATTTGGAAACATTGGTTGGGATAAAAGGGTGTTTTGTATTTCTATATTTGGGAATTGGGTGCATGCTCATGTAGTAATCAAATGTTAGACCTTATACATTGATGTTCTTGTATATAGTTAGAAAGAAAAAAAAACAAAAATGAGAAAAACAAAAGAAAAAGAAAAGTGAATATGAAAAGAAAAGAAAAGAAAGAAAAAATATAGAAAAAGAAAGAAAAAAAAGACAAAAGCAATAAAAAGGGGACAAAATGCCCCAGAGTAAAGTTCAATAAGAATCAATGTATAAGTGTTATGAAATGAAAAAGAAATGCATGAGTATGTGAAAAAGTGAATTATGGGTAGTTAAGTTAGCTTTGAATTTGTATAGGTTGTTATATAGGTTAGGTAGGGAAGTTTAAACTTATCAAAGATTCAAATATCAAGTCCACTTGACCAAATATGCATCCTACCTTGACCCTAGCCCCATTACAACCGATGAATAAGACCTCATGATACTTGTATGCATGCATGAATATTTGTTGATTGTTAGATGAAAAATAAATCTTGGAAAGCATGATTAGGGGAGAACAGAGCAAGTAGACCCTAAACACTTGAGCGACTAGAGTGCAAACACTACCGGTGAGGGTTCGATTGGTCGATTACATGTTTTCACCTACAATCATCACTTTTCTTGCAAGTTTGTAAAATCTTTAATAACTCAATTCAATTGTGGATTTGATTTGATTGCTATTGCCTTAGCCCTTGTGCTTATATATGTATTCTTGGGACTTGATTTATTTTGACCAAGCAATTGCATTCATTTAGATAGTTGCATTTAGATAGGATGCATTTAGGTAGTTTGTTATATTTCAATAAATGTTGATACCCTTTGTTTTCTCTTGATTTAGCATGAGGACATGCTATGGTTTATGTGTGGGGAGATTGATAAACCCCATTTTTAGGGTTTATCTTGTGCTTAATTTATGAGATTTTATCACATTTTCTCACATTTATTCAATGAAATAGCATGGTTTCATGATTATCTCCTAATTTGTGCTTAAGTGTGAAAACATGCTTTTTAGGTCCTTAATTGCTAATTTTGATTCACCTTTGATTTCACTAGATGCCTTGGTATGTTTGTTAGTGAATTCAGATTGGAAAGGCTAGGAATGGATCAAAGGAATGGAGAGGAAAAGCATGCAAATGGAGAACTCATGAAGAAACAAAGATTTGGGATGCTGAGATCAATGCGCACGCGCAGCAGACGCGCACGCGTGGAAAGTGATGTCGCAAGGCGACGCGTACGCGTACATGACGCGTACGCGTGGATAGCAAATTGTCAAGCGACGCGTACGCGTGACTCACGCGCACGCGTCGGTGCTCGCACGTGACCCACTTAAAGTGAATCCGCTGGGGGTGATTTCTGGGCTTCCCAGCCCAAATCCAACTCATCTCTGATGCTATTGAACCCAAGGATTGAAGGGGATCAACACCTTCCATCACTTTAGTTTTAGTTTAGTTTAGTTTTGGAGGGAAAGTTAGTTTCGAGAGAGAGAAGCTGTCACTTCTCTCTAGAATTAGGATTAGATTAGGGTTTTAGTTCTCTTCTCTTAGATCTAGATCTACTTCTACTCTTGCTCCAATTTTTCTTTTGCTTTATGAATTCTTATGAAGATCTCTATTTCTTTTTCAATGCAATTTATGATTTCCATGTCTTTTTATGTTACTTTTATTTTCTATTATTGATCTCTTGCCATTATAGTTAGATCTCTCTTTAATTCTTGCAATTCATGTAGTTTACTTCTATTGCCTTTTATGTGTTTGATGAAATGCTTCTTTTAGTCATGAGTTAGATTTTGTTCCTCTTGACCTAGGTAGAGTAATTAGTGACTCTTGAGTTATCTAATTCTTTTGTTGATTGATAATTAGAAGTTGCTAATTGACTTGAATGCCACTAAAGCTAGTCTTTCATCATGATTTGGCTAGGACTTGTGGAATCAAGTTAATTCATCTACTTGACTTTCCTTCATAGTTAGAGGTTAACTAAGTGGGAGCAATGGACAATTCTCATCACAATTGATAAGGATAACTAGGATAGGACTTCTAGTTCTCATACCTTGCCAAGAGCTTTTCGAGTTGTTAGTTTATTTCCTTTGCCATTTACATTTATTGTCTCTTATCTCAAAAAACCCCAAAACATACTTCATAGCCAATAACAAGACACTTTATTGCAATTTCCAGGGAGAACGACCCGAGGTTTAAATACTTCGGTTATTATTTTTAGGGGTTTGTACTTGTGACAAACAATTTTTTATATGAAAGGATTATTGTTGGTTTAGAAGCTATACTTGCAACGAGATTTCATTAGTGAAATTCTATACCATCAATTTTCCATTCATCACGCCACAAATTCTCTTCTCTACAAGCCTCAAGGTCTTCACATCAACTCAACCAGCTTGCATCCACCATAACTTTGTTCCAATTCACCATTTTGACTCTAATTTCATCTGAATTCAATCTAATACCACACAATTTCATACATAGTCACAATTTCAATACCTAACCTTATAAAAATCAAACATTCATAAGGGATATAAGTTCCTCAGCTTACTCATAGACGTTTAGGATAAAACTCAGTGATTGTCTACTGTTAGAGTTCACCTAACCCATCAAATTTACATAATTCCTCAATACCAAAACCCAAAATTTTTGAAATTGAAGAGAAGAAGGCTGGGTGAGAACTTTTCAATTCTTTAATACTTTGTTCAGATGGTTTTGAAGAGAATTTCGAGATGAACGCGTGACCGCTGACGGAACGTCAATCGGAGTTGCGGATTGGGAGTTATGATGGATTGAATTTGGAAGTAGAGTTGGATAGGGATCTTTCCCCCAAATATCTCTTCTCAACATGAAATGAAGGAAATGAAGGGGAAGAAGGCTATGTTTTGCCTTATATATGTTGGGCTTTGGGCCCAATACAGGTCCGGTTTAACCAGTTTAGCCTGTTGGTCCGGTTTTAGGCCAAAATCTTTAAAATTAGTGTCAAAATTTGTATTTTAAATATTTTTACCTCCTCAAAGTATAAAATTTAATTTATTAATTTATTTAATAGTGAGAAAAGTATATAGAAATAAAATTTATAATTTTAATTTTTTTAAGATATTTGTGGGGGCAAGTGCCCTCTCTATTTTATTCTTGAACCCATGCCTGGCTAAAATCCATATTTGTTGCAGTAAAGAAGATGCAAGTCGAGTCAACATTTTCTCCAATAGATCCTTGTCTCTCATAGACCTGGTCTCTCAATTAACACGTAAAAAAAATAATTACACATTCTATAACACTCTACCACATAGACCTTTATGCATAGGTCGTAAATCAAAGGTGGTGAGATATCACGACCTCTAAGTGAAAAAGTACAACACACACACACACACACACACACACACACATATGAAGAATAGTTTAGCTAGGAGTGTTGAAAGAACGTATAAGCAAAAGCAAGCAGAAATTGCATCACTCTCAAAATGGTGAGATAGAAAGCATGACACAAAAAGCCAAAGAGACATATATATAAAGATATAGAATTCCAACTGGGATACATAACAAGCTCTAGTCTTGACCTGCGAAGAAAAGGCTAGCTAGAATATTGATGAATCCATATTTGACGATATATTTTGCTTTGATTTAAGTGGATTTCATCACATAAACCCACATTTATTCATCTAAATAGCATGCTTTTGTGTTCTGTCCCTTAATTGAGCTTAATTGTGAAAACATGTTATTTTGTGCTTAAATTAGTGATTTTAATTCCACTTTTATGCCATTCGATGTCATGACATGTTTGTTGAGTAATTTTAGGTCCTAAAGGCAAGTTTGGCAAGGCAAGAGTGGAAGGAAGCATGTACAAAGGGAGAAAATATGAAGAAAACAAAGGAAAAGCACACATTGTAGTGTGCGTGCGCACAACCTACTGTGCGTACGCAAAAGAGCCACAAAACTATGTGTGCTTGCGCACAAGTACCTGTGCGCGGGCACAAGAAGAAATCAACATGTGTGCATACGCACACGTCCCAGCACGTGGCTCATTTATTGCAAATCGCTGGGGGCGATTTTTGGGCCTCCAGGGCCCAATTTTGGGACTTTCTGAAGCTGTTTGAGTGCTATATGAAGGAAGCCCTCACTCCATGTGATGGGGGGCAATTAGGTTTAGTTTTTACATGCTTTTCTCTTAGTTTCTAGAGAGAGAAGCTCCCTCCTCTCTCTAGAATTAGGATTCTTTAGTTTAATTTCTTGTAATATCTACTTTTAATTCTTGCTTTTATTTACTTTTCCTTGTCATTTATTGTTATTGCATCTTTATCTTCTTCATCTCTTTTGTTCCTTTCTCTTTTATGTTAATTTTCATGTTATGAACACTCTTTGTTAATTTTGCTTTAAATTAATGCAATTTATGTTTTCATGTCATTTATTGCTTCCTTTAATTGTTATTCTCATTTTCTTGCTTTTGGTATTTTAGAATTTATTTTATTACAATTTAATATTATTTTATTCTTATGCACACCAAGTGTTTGATAAAATGCTTGGCTTAATCTTTACTTAGTTTTTCTACACTCTTGGCTTGAAATTGATGACTTTGGTGATCCTTGAGTTATTGATGTCCATTCTTGTTTGATACATTAGAGTAGTTAGTTGATTTGGTCTCCCTTGACTCTATCTGACCCCTAGTGTTGACATAGGACTTAGGGATTGAAATTAACTATGCCTATTTGACTTATCTTAGATGTAAGGTTGACTAAGTAGGATTAACTCTTCATAATCATCATATGTTTGTGGTCAATGGCTAGGATACGTAACCTTAGCTCTCAATTACTTGCCAAGATGTTTTCTTGCATTTGAAGTTTCATTTCCTTGCATTTAATTGCTTTAACTTTTATTGCTTTGATGTTTAATTTCTTGCATGTTTAGTTTTCACACTCTTGGTTGAGAAATTGGATGTTTGGGTGGAATTAAGTTGTGGATGTCCATTCCGCATTGTGTGAGAATGGTTAATTGGTTTGGTTTCTATTGACGCTAGTCTTTCACTAAGTAATTAGTGAATTGACTAGGACTTATGGATTGAGATCAATTACACCCTTTTGACTAATTCTCAAGGAGAATTGACTAGTTTGGATTGATTCCACACAATTGCCATGTTTGTGGTCCACAACTAGGATAGGAATCCCTAATTACCCAATTCTTGCCAAGAGTCCTTTTTAGCATTTGATTTCCATTTTCATTGCTTTTACTTGCTTTGACTTTTACTTTCTTGCATGCTAAGTTAGTTCATTGCTATTTACATTTCTTGCTCTCTTGCTTGCATTCACAATCCCATGCTCTCTCTCATAGCCAATAATTGTGCATTTCATTGCAACTCCTAAGGAAGACGACCCGGGAGCTAAATACTCTCGGTATATTTTGTATTGACTTTATTATTTGATTGATGCTCAATTGTTGTGTTTGGACTATACTTACAACGGACAAATTCTAGTTTTAGTGTGAAAATCCAAACCCATGCTTTTAGGCTTCATCAAATTTGGCGCCGTTGTCGGGGAGTTGCAATGGTGTATGTTATTGGCTATTGTGCATAGTGAATAGTGTGAATAGCTTATTTTTGGTTGATTGTACATATGTTGCTTGCTTATCTTTGGTTATTATGAATATGTAGATATTTTGAATATGTTTTTCTTGTTTGCTCATTGTTTTTCTTGTTGGGAGCTCATAGCTTGTTAGACACTCCATCCAAGCTTGGTGCAATCAATTGGGAATTGTGGAGATTCTAGCCTTGTTGGAAGCCCCATGATGAATACAAGCACAAGATTAAAGCTCTCCATAAGTCTAACATAAAGACAATAAATGAAAGTACTAGGTGGGAGATACCCTACCATGGTAACACCCTCCTAACCTTCTCTTTGTACATAGTTTCAATTTATTGCATTTTGTTTCTTGTAGATAGCTTAGGTTTAGTTTAATTTCAAGCTTAATTTGATTAGATTTTAGTTTAGATCATGTATTTTTTATGAATAATATGTGTTGGGGTTGAAAAACTATTTTGGATATCATGTTTGGTGCCTTAGAGCACTAAAATTTTTTTTTTAGAAAAATAGAGCATGTGCGTGCGCACACACCTATGCGTACGCACACAACCCCAATTCTCGCGTTCTGTGCGCGCGCACCCACCTGTGCACGCACACACCAGCTTATGCACCTTCTGCTGGGAGCGTTAGCACACCTTGTGCGTCCGGACCCTCCCCATTTTGCCTCTTGTGCGTCCGCACAGACAGCGGAAAAGCTGGCAATTTTGACGCTTCATATGTTAAAAAAAAAAGGCCATCTGTGCGTGCGCACGCACACATCCTAGTTCTCCTTTTGCCAGGAGCGCTCGCATAGAGTGTGCGCTCGCACAACTTCCCTTTTCCCTCAATGTGTGCGTACGCACACGTACCTGTGCGCAAGCACACCCCTGTTTTCTCACCATTACACTTCTCTTCTCCTATTCTCTCTACTTCTTCTCCTCTTCTTTCTTCCACCTCTCTCTTCTCTTACTTTTACCCTCTTTTCTACTTGCTTTACTTTGTTTTGTTTGCATTTCATTTTTACTTTAGCAATTATATTAGTTTTGCTTTAGTTATTTATTAATTAAATAAGTTGCATGTGTTTGCTTAATATTGATTGGGTTACTTGATTGAATTTCATCAATGCACTTACACTTTGCCTTAAATTACTAACACCTAATTGGAATTGCACATTTACATGTTATGTATTAGGTGAAATTTTTATAAGTTCATAATGAATGTAGTTAATTGAGTTGAACTACTTAGTCATCATGGTTTTTAGTGAATATAATCACATAACAAGGTATTTGTTCCTTGTTAATGCCTTGCATTTTTTTTGAGTCGACTCGACTTGATTCTTATCAAGGCTTGTCACTTTTTGTAACAAGCACCTTATACATGTGATTATTTCATTATTCCTAAGGGTGAATAAGTAGTCTATTTTCATCATTGAATTGGTTATTATTAATTGTGCCATTTTCTATTAATTTTGCATTTTCACTTGCATAATTTTAATATCCAATATTGCATACACTCAATTCACTTTAGTTGTGGCCACCTAGGTTTGTTTGTGCCTTAATTTTTGCTTATTCATCACTTGCAACCTAGACCACTTAATTGAGGAACATGCTATTTCTTTTGCTCTTGTGGTTATTATTTTACCCGATCATTGTCTTGTGTTCTAAATTGTGCGCGCATTTAGAATACACACATTGCATTTTATCATACCACACACATCTTACTTTTCCTCAATGTTGTTTATTTGTCTACAAAGCAACCGGAGCCCCGGAGCCCACCAGCTGAAGGTGGAGCCTCAAAGCCCTTCATCCCTCGGATTGTGTGCATGCACGGAGGATCGTGCATTATTTAAGTGTGGAGGAGGATCTCCAACTTCAAGAGGGGTAAAATTTTTTTTTCTTAGACACTTTGCAACATTCCTTTTTGTTCCTTTTTCTTCAATTTTTGCAATTTTTGTTCTTGTTTGCATTTTGTTTGGTTTGATTTGTTTGTATATATCTCCTTAATGCTTATAGTTATATGATAGTAAATACTTGCATGTTGCATGTTAGATTGAATAAGTTTTGGTAAAACATCAAAGAATTTTCAAGAAATCTCTTTTTGGGCATTCCACTGATTAGATTTGAAAATTATTTTTGAATTTGCTTGAAGTATCTTTTTATGGAACATAGAAAAGAGCTTGAACAAATACCTAGTCAGATTTGAGCCTTATTGTATGGTTGCACATCTCCAACCATAAATTTTGTTCTTGTGTGTTATAAACTCCTTTTATGATTGTGATCTTAGATTTGCTTTAGTCTATATGTCCTATATTTGTTGTTTTGAATTGCATTTAGTATGATTGAGGCCATCTTTGTATAGCTCACTAACCCATATGGCCAATCCTTGCATCTATCTTTGTAAACCACTTTTTGAGCTTTTAATTCCCCTTTGTTATTGTTATAAGCACATCATTCACCCTAAGTGAAAAACTATTATGTCCATTGATTGTATCTTTGATTAACTTGGGTTTGAGTGTGTGTGTGTTAATCAAGTGTAGGGGAATTTGTGAGAAACATTGGTAGTTAGTACTTTGGGTGCTCATTGAAAATATTTGGAAAAGTGGAGAAAATAGTCATGCATTCATTACTTAGAAGCATATGCATCTCCTCTTTGTCAAAAAAAATAAAAAAAATAAAAAATGAAAGAGAGAAAAGAAAAGAAAAGAAAAAATATAAATAAATAAATAATAATAATGAAAATAAGAGATGCATATGTGGTTGAATTGAAAAGAAAATGCATGAGTGAATATGAGGAAGGGATAAATGGGTAGTTAGGATTGTTTTGTTATGAATATAGGATGATATATAGGATTAGGTGGATACTTAAGCTAATCAAAGATCCAATCTAATAGCCCACTCAACCATATTAATCCTACCCTTACCTAACCCCCATTACAACCCTCAAAAGTCCTCATGATATTTGCATTCATTCATCAAATATTAGTTGATTGTTAGACGACTTGCAAATCTTTGAGAAACATGATTAAAGGAGGATTGAGCGATTAAACCCTACACACTGAGCGATTAGAGTGTAAACACATTCAGAAAGGGTTTCAATTGCTCAATTCTATGTTCCCATTGCTTATATTGTGTCTTCTTGCAAGTTGTTGAAATGAATTTTGGAAATTTCAAATCAAATATTTGGACATTAATCATATTGCTATATTTTCTTGTCCAGGCCCTAAGTTCTATTTTGGATTGATTGAGATTCTTTTGTTTATTTTTGCCAAACTCAATAGAAATTATAGTATATATATATAGATGGATTGCATTTAGTATAGTTGCGTACATGTAGTTAGTAGCATTTAATAAATTGTTACCCTCCTTATCCTTCTCCTTTGATTATGATTAGCATGAGGACATGCTATTGTTTAAGTGTGGGGGAATTGATGAATCCATATTTGACGATATATTTTGCTTTGATTTAAGTGGATTTCATCACATAGACCCACATTTATTCATCTAAATAGCATGCTTTTGTGTTCTCTCCCTTAGTTGAGCTTAATTGTGAAAACATGCTATTTTGTGCTTAAATTAGTGATTTTAATCCCACTTTTATGCCATTCGATGCCATGACATGTTTGTTGAGTGATTTTAGGTCCTAAAGGCAAGTTTGGCAAGGCAAGAGTGGAAGGAAGCATGTACAAAGGGAGAAAACATGAAGAAAATAAAGGAAAAGCACACATTGTAGTGTGCGTGCGCACAACCTACTGTGCGTACGCATAAGAGCCACAAAACCATGTGTGCGTACGCACAAGAAGAAATCCGCATGTGTGCGTACGCACACACCTGTGCGTACACACACGTCCCAGCGCGTGACTCATTTATTGCAAATCACTGGGGGCGATTTTTGGGCCTCCAGGGCCCAATTTTGGAACTTTCTGAAGCTGTTTGAGTGCTATATGAAGGAAGGCCTCACTCCATGTGAAGGGAGGGTAATTAGGTTTAGTTTTTACATGCTTTTCTCTTAGTTTCTAGAGAGAGAAGCTCCCCCCTCTCTCTAGAATTAGGGTTCTTTAGTTTAATTTCTTGTAATTTCTACTTTTAATTCTTGCTTTTATTTACTTTTCCTTGTCATTTATTGTTATTGCATCTTTATCTTCTTCATCTCTTTTGTTCCTTTCTCTTTTATGTTAATTTTCATGTTATGAACACTCTATGTTAATTTTACTTTAAATTAATGCAATTTATGTTTTCATGCCATTTATTTCTTCCTTTAATTGTTATTGTCATTTTCTTGCTTTTGGTATTTTAGAATTTATTTTATTACAATTTAATATTATTTTATTCTCATGCACACCAAGTGTTTGATAAAATACTTGGCTTAGTCTTTACTTAGTTTTTCTATACTCTTGGCTTGAAATTGATGACTTTGGTGATCCTTGAGTTATTGATGTCCATTCTTGTTTGATACATTAGAGTAGTTAGTTGATTTGGTCTCCCTTGACTCTATGTGACCCCTAGTGTTGACATAGGACTTAGGGATTGAAATTAACTATGCCTATTTGACTTATCTTCGATGTAAGGTTGACTAAGTAGGATTAACTCTTCATAATCATCGTATGTTTGTGGTCAATGGCTAGGATAGGTAACCTTAGCTCTCAATTACTTGCCAAGATGTTTTCTTGCATTTGAAGTTTCATTTCCTTGCATTTAATTGCTTTGACTTTTATTGCTTTGATGTTTAATTTCTTGCATGTTTAGTTTTCACACTCTTGGTTGAGAAATTGGATGTTTGGGTGCAATTGAGTTGTGGATGTCCATTCCGCATTGTGTGAGAATAGTTAATTGGTTTGGTTTCCATTGATGCTAGTCTTTCACTAAGTAATTACTGAGTTGACTAGGACTTATGGATTGAGATCAATTACACCCTTTTGGCTGATTCTCAAGGAGGATTGAATAGTTTGGATTGATTCCACATAATTTTCATGTTTGTGGTCCAAAACTAGGATAGGAATCCCTAATTACCCAATTCTTTCCAAGAGTCCTTTTTAGCATTTGATTTCCATTTTCATTGCTTTTACTTGCTTTGACTTTTACTTTCTTACATGCTAAGTTACTTCATTGCTATTTACATTTCTTACTCTCTTGCTTGCATTCACAATCCCCATGCTCTCTCTCATAGCCAATAATTGAGCATTTCATTGCAACTCCTAGGGAAGACGATCCGGGAGCTAATTACTCTCGGTATATTTTGTATTGACTTTATTATTTGATTGATGCTCAATTGTTGGGTTTGGACTAATACTTACAACAGACAAATTCTATTTTTAGTTCTAATATCCAAACCCATACTTTTGGGCTTCATCAAATATATATATATATATATACAACCCAAAATGTGAACAACCAAAAGCATAAATCCCGTTTCTCCAAAATCAACCTCTAAGAGGGATATACAAGTTAATATACAAAAGTGGAGAATACATATATATAAACTAAGTACAAAATACAACTCCCAAAATGAATCTTTGCTTCCAAGAAAGTAATCCAGCACGCTCAGCGAGATGCATCACGTCCTGTATCTGAAAAACAAAAATTTCCAAAATGGGTGAGAAACCTTCCATTTCCCAGTAGGGTAAAAGTTCCAAATAGAGACGATATAAAGGCTACACGAACCCTTTAGGCAATCCTAAAACTTCAACAGACAAAATATCCAAGCCTAGAATTATACTAATCCAAAATAGGGTAAAGTATGCTAGGCCTAAACTAACCATTAGTCATCTATCTCTGGTTTTTACTCAATCTTTCTCTTTTCATCAAATCTAAAGTTTCTCTCAACTTTCACTCATCCTGTCTCTTTTGAAATAATCTCAATACCACAAAAATTTCGGTACTGAGTTCAATAAGGCAAACACAAGTAAGAGAATGCAAGCACAAGCAAGAACAATTATATCATGTACAACAGTTAGCAATTAAATAGAAGTATACAGGTAGGTAAACCACATATGATGCATGCCTGTCCTACTGGCCATGAGCTCATGCATCGGTTATATTGCCAAAACCGGACACATCCTCAAAGGATGTCGTCTTTCTGTCATGAAATATATATATAAGTGCATTACGGGATATAGTGCCTGATCACACTCTTACAGGATATAGTACCCGATAACACTCTTGCAACCAGAAAGAGCCATGAAACAAGCGGGATTTCACCAACCATCCTTATTTTGGCATAGCTCGGCTCAGCGTAAATGAGATCACACCATCGTCCTTGCCACATCCTTGCCAAGAGTATACAGCAGTCAAGTCAATATGCAAGTGGGAGTTCACCCCGGCCCTTGCCAGAACACCAATCAGATCAACATGCAAGCGGGAGATGACCCCGGCCCCTGCCAGAATACTAGTATATCCATCACACTCAGACATGTTAGTTCAATCTGCTCAATACACTTTCACTCATTTTATGGCCTGAAAACTAGCTATAGGATCTTAAACAGGGGTTACAGAGGTAAAAAAGCAGGCTGGATAGGTAAAAATAGTTGAAAACAACATTTCTTGAAAAATAGGGTAATCGTGTGTACGCATGCCTCGTGCATATGCATGAACCGCTTTTTGTGCATATGTGCGAAGCGTGCACAAAAAAGATGAAATTCAGAAATGCAAGTTGCGCATACGCGTGGGTTATGCATACACATGACTTGGCTTTTATGAATACGCATGGTATGCTAACAAAATTCGCACAAAACTCTTTCAATTCTGTAACACCCCTCATGCATACGCATGGGTCATGCGTACGCATGACCTTAATTTTCTGTAACTTCTACAGAATTCAGTTTTTAACCACAAACTTCAAACACGCATAACTTTTTCGTTAAAAACTATTTTCCAGCCGTTCTTTAAACGTCATAAGTTTCACAAAGTTTAAAGATTCGAGAACCAAGTTACAACCCGTCAAAATTGGCTAAAAATCATATTTTACCAAAATTCTGCATAACTCTAATTTTTACCATTTCTCAAACTCATTCCTTTTAAAACCAACCCAAACCACATTTTCAGCATTCCCTATATTCCAACATCAAATCCTAAAACACATTATAATCATTCAAGACCTGTAACATCCAATTCCTATCAATTAGTCATTATCTAATTTTCATCAGTTCCATTCAATTATTTATATTCCATGCAATTTGAATAATGCCAAAATTAGTCAACTAAATCACGCCCAATAACTCATTAATGTCAACCAACTTACTAAAACTTACCCCCACTGTGGCCTTCGACCCAATTTTTACACTAATCATCATCATAGTCCACAATTCCACAAAATTCAAATAATCAAAACAAATTTCAATCAAGTGCACACATATATACATTCATTCACTATCCACAACAACTACCAAATTCAATTGATGACAAGTCATCTTATACTAGTTTTTCAAACATTTTTCACTTGTTTCATTAGTATTTATGCACTTTCTTGCATTGTAAGTTAGCAATTTGGAGTGGAATTGCATGGTTTCTTTGAATCAATCAACCACCCTTTAATTGACACAAAATCATGAGGTTTAAGCTAAAATTAATTGGTTTTAAATGAATTTTAAGCTTTGTGAATTTTTTGATACTTTGATTGGTTGTTTTGATTAATTGTAGGTGAAGAAAAGAAAAAAAATAAGAAAAGCGTGGCCAAAGGGAGAGAAGCGTGGCCTAAAAGAAGAAAAGCGTGGCTCAAAACAAGGAGCAAGAGCACAAAGCTCTTGCCAAGAGCTTAGAGCTCTTGTGGAGAGCTTTACTTCAACAAATCAAAGGCCAAGCTCTTACCAAGAGCCTAGAGCTCTTGCCAAGAGCTTAACCAAGTGCACAAGGAAGGAGGAAGCAAGGCAAATCCAAGACAAAGCTCTTGCCAAGAGCTTTCTCCAAGAGCTTTTTTGGGCTTTTTCAAGGAAAAATCAAGAGAAAAAGAGCTCAACAATGCACTCACCAAGGCTTGAACCCAAGACCAAGGGGAAGGGGGTAGCACTACCTCACAAGGAAAACAAGCCAAAATTGGCTTGTTTTCACTCCATGGGGTTCGAACCAAGTCCCTCAAGGAAGCAAGACTTTGGGCGCTACTCTTGTGCCATGAAAAATGGGCAGCTCTTGCACTCCCCAAGGATCGAATCGGGCACTTTAAGGAAGGGAGACACTAGGCGCTACTTGGTTGCAAAGGAAAATAGCCAGCAAGTGCTTCACCCAAGGCTTGAACCAGGGACCTCAAGGACAACCAAAGCTCTTGCAAAGAGCTTTATTCTCTTGTCACAAGGAGGGAACGTGCGCACACTTTGGCAAGGAAGGGAACCAAAGATCTTGGCCAAAGCTCTTGCCAAGAGCCGAGCTTTCCCCTGGGAGGTGCACCATGGGCCAAAAATTCATCAAAAATCCAAATTAATTCATTTCTTCCCCAAATTTTAGAGCCCACCCAAATTCTTAGATCCAAATTAGGAAGTGTATAAATAGGTGTTATTTTGATTTAGAAAGGACCTTTTTCTTCTTTGAGAATTTTCACTTGTAATTTTTAGAGTTTTTCTTTGACTTTGGATCTCTGAGTTCTATTTGGGGAATTGAGAAGGAGAATTGATCTCTCTTCTTCCTTGTTCTTGCTTCTACATTTTTTACTCTTTGTTTTGGATCTTGGGTGGAGAATATTCTATATTCTATTTCAATCTCTCCTTGGGATCCCTCTCTGTTTAATTGTCTGCATAATTCAAGAAATTGTGCTTTTAGATTTGAATTCTATTTACTATTTTCTTCTCTACTTCACCTGCAATTTACTTTTTCACTTCTCTTACAATTATTCTTGGTTGGATCAAGGAAGGATTGAGATCTAGACTTGTTCTCTAGTCTCTTCTAACCCTGAGATCTTTGACTTCTCTTGAACCATTGCAATTGAGCCACATTTTGCTATCTGTTTGGATTTTCAAGCAATTGTTCTCTTCTGTTTAGATCTGTTGCAATTTTATTTTATATTTCACTTATTTGTTTAATGTCATTTTAATTTCTCTTGTTTAATTTCTGCAATCCCAACTCCCAAATACTTTTATAATTCAAGCAATTTACATTTCTTGCACTTTAAGCTTCAGTCATTTACATTTCTTGCAATCTAAGTTTCTGCAATTTATATTACTTGCACTTTAAGATTCAGCTTCTTTACTTCCTTTGCTCTTTAATTTACTGTAATTCTTCCCTTTCCCTTTACAATTCAAGCAATTTAGCTTCTGTCAGTTTACAAAATGATGCAGCAGCAAATTCAACAACAATTTGAGCAAATGGCCAAAAGGATTGATAGCCTCCAAGTTGCAGCAGTCAACACAAGCCAACCATCAACCACATGGGGGCAAGGTGAAGAAGCTTGTGAAGACCAACAGCAAGAACAAGTCCAGTATATGCACAAACAAAATTCTGGGCCAAATGAGGTTTATGGTGACACTTACAACCCCTCTTGGAAGAACCACCCCAACCTCAGATGGGGAGACAATCACACTCAGACTCAACAGCCATGGCAAAAGAATTCAACCCAAAACAGTTGGAAAAACACAAACCACAATAACCAGCAGAATAATAACCAAAATACATATAAAAAATCACAAAATACTTACCCCAACTCTAACCATCATCCATCCAATTACCAAGCCACTAATCAACACACTTACTATCAACCCTCAACACCCCACAACCAACCAATCTCACAAGACCCTCAGAGGATCACCAACTTGGAGATCTTAATGGAGAAAATGATGAAGCACCAAGAGATGACAACAAAGAACCAGGAAGCTTCCATGAAGAATATGGAGAGGCAGATTGGGCAGCTTTCCAAGCAAATTTCCATTGAGAGACCATCAAGCTCATTGCCAAGCGACACCATCCCTAATACAAAAGAGGAGTGCAAAGCTATACAGCTAAGGAGTGTAAAGATCTTGATGAAAGATGAAGAAGCAACCAAGAAGCCTAAGGAAAGCAACAAAGAGCCAACAGAGAAAGAGGAAGCCAGCAACAAGGATGTGACAACAAGCAAGCAAACTCAAAATCAAGCTCAAGAAAAGGAAGATCAGCCACAAATTTCAAGAAAAGGGAAGGAAGCAATTGAAGAACCAACCAAGGATCACAGGCAGGGAGTGAACTTCACACCTCCATTGCCATATCTCCAAAGGTTCAACAAGGAGACTAAGGACCAACACTTCCCTAAATTTTTTGAATTCTTCAAGAAATTGGAGATCAACATACCCCTAGTTGAGGCACTTGAGCAAATGCCCCTCTATGCTAAGTTTTTGAAGGAGCTTATAAACAAGAAGAGAAGCTGGCAAGAAAAGGAGACTATTATGATCACTGAAGAATGTAGCCCTGTGATCCAAAGGGGCATCCCACCAAAGCTCAAAGACCCAGGGAGTTTTATGGTTTCATGCACCATAGACAAGATGACATTGGAAAATGCCCTATGCGATTTAGGTGCCAGCATCAACCTGATGCCTCTCTCAATGATGAGAAAGCTTGCTATAGAAGAAATCAAACCTACTAGGATGTCACTAGTGATGGCTGATAGATCAATCAAGACACCCAATAGAATTGTGGAAAATTTACTAGTGAAGGTTGGAGAGTTTATTTTCCCTGCAGACTTTGTGATCTTGGACACAAAAGGGGATGGAAACAACTCAATCATCTTGGGACGACCATTTCTAGCTACAGCAAGAACCACTATTGATGTAAAGAAGGGAGAAATGACCTTCAGGGTGCATAATGAGCAAATGGTAATTAATGTTTTTAAATCAATGCAACATTCCTCTGAGCAAAAAAATTACATGAAGTGGATGTGATAGAAAGCTTGGTAAAAGAAATGTTTCAGGACAACTATCAAGAGCACCAGGAGGAACAAGGAGAGGAAGTGGTAGAAATATCCATTGAAGATAAGGAAGAGGATAAGCCAAAACAGGAGTTGAAGCCTCTCCCTCCTCACCTTAAATATGTGTTTCTTGGGGAAGCAGAAGCCTTGCCAGTAATCATAAACTCCTCCTTGAATATGGAAGAGGAAACAAAGTTGATTGAAGTATTAAAGGCTCATAAGACAGCCTTAGGCTGGACAATTGAGGATATCAAAGGCATCAGCCCTGCCATCTATATGCATAAAATCTTATTGGAGGAAGAGTCAAAACATGTAGTTCAACCTCAGAGGAGACTCAACCCAACCATGAAAGAGGTGGTTCAAAAAGAAGTGATGAAGCTATGGAATGCTAGGATAATCTTTCCAATCTTGGACAGCTCATGGGTGAGTCCGGTTCAAGTTGTACCAAAAAAGGGAGGAATGACAGTCATCACCAATGAGAAGAATGAGTTGATCCCCATCAGGACAGTGACTGGGTGGAGAATGTGCATAGATTACAGGAGACTGAATGATGCTACAAGAAAAGATCACTTCTCTCTGCCCTTCATTGATCAAATGTTGGAAAGATTGGCAAGCCATGCTTACTACTGCTTCCTGGATGGATACTCTGGATACAATCAAATAGTGGTGGATCCTAAGGATCAAGAGAAGACTTCTTTCACATGCCCATTTGGAGTTTTTGCCTACAGGAGGATGCCCTTTGGGCTATGCAATGCCCCAGCCACCTTTCAAAGGTATATGCTTTCCATTTTTTCTGATATGGTGGAAAAATTTTTAGAATTCTTCATGGATGATTTTTCTGTCTTTGGCAATTCATTTAACACTTGCTTGCATCACTTAACTCTTGTTTTGAAAAGATGCTAAGAAACTAACTTGGTATTGAATTGGGAGAAATGCCATTTCATGGTTCCGGAAAGAATAGTTCTTGGGCATAAAGTATCATGTAAAGGTATAGAAGTTGATAAAGCTAAAATAGAAACTATTGAAAAACTCCCTATACCTGTTAATGTGAAAGCAGTGAGGAGTTTTCTTGGACATGATGGCTTTTACAGGAGGTTCATCAAAGATTTTTCAAAAATAGCAAAACCATTGAGTAATTTACTAATAATTGATACCCTTTGATGACAACTGTAAATATGCCTTTGAAACTCTAAAGAGAAAACTCATTACGGCACCAATTATCACACCCCCTGATTGGAACTTACCTTTTGAACTTATGTGTGATGCAAGTAACCTTGCTATTGGTGCTGTACTGGGGCAAAAGAAAGACAAGTTGCACCATGTCATATATTATGCCAGCAAGGTGCTAAATGAAACACAGAAAAATTATACCACCACTAAGAAAGAACTTTTAGCAATTGTATTTGCATTTGACAAGTTTAGGCAATACTTGATTGGTTCAAAGGTTATAGTGTATACTGACCATGCTGCTCTCAAGTATTTAATGTCTAAACAGGATTCAATGCCAAGGCTTATTAGGTAGGTGCTGTTGCTACAAGAATTTGATATTGAAGTGAGAGATAGAAAGGGAAGTGAAAATCAAGTAGCAGATCATTTATCAAGAGTGCCACAAGAAGCCAAGCAAGATAGACCACAGCAAGTAAATGAGAATTTTCCTGATGAGCACCTTTTCCAAGTTCAACAAACACCTTGGTTTGCTGACATAGCAAATTACAAAGTAGGAAGGAAAATACCTCAAGAATTCTCCAAGCAACAAGTGAAGAAGCTACTCAATGAAGCAAGGAAGTTCTTATGGGATGAACCTTTTTTATTCAAGAGATGCTCTGATGGAATGATTAGGAGGTGTGTCCCTGAAATGAAATGAAGGACATATTGTGGCATTGTCATGGTTCAGCATACGGTGGACACTTTGGACTAGAGAGAACAGCTACAAAGGTACTGCAGAGTGGCTTCTATTGGCCAACTATCTTCAAAGATGCCAGAGAGTTTGTTCACCAATGCAATGAATGCCAAAGAGTTAGAGGATTGACAAGAAGGAATGAGATGCCTTAAAATTTCATCCTGGAAGTGGAGCTATTTGACCTATAGGGCATTGATTTCATGGGACACTTTCCCCCTTCCTATTCTTTCAGATACATTTTGGTGGTAGTGGAGTCTGTCTCAAAGTGGGTGGAAGCCATAGCCACAACCACCTGTGATGCACAGATTGTCCTTCAATTCCTTAAGAAGCACATTTTCACTAGATATGGAGTGCCCAAGGGTCTTGTTAGCGATGGTGGTGGTCATTTCTACAATAAACAGATGGAGAAACTCCTCCACAAATATGGAGTAATCCATAAAGTAGCCACACCATACCACCCTCAGACTAATGGCAAGGCTAAATTAGCAAATAGGGAGTTGAAGAAGATCTTAGAGAAAACAGTGGGAAGCACAAGAAAAGATTGGACTAGGAAGCTAGAAGATGCACTCTGGGCATACAGAACAGCTTTCAAAACTCCCATTGGAAAGTCCCCCTTTCAGCTATTGTACGAAAAATCCTGCCACCTCCCTGTAGAGCTTGAACACAGAGCTTTCTGGGCTACTAAACTCCTCAACCTTGATTCTCAGGCAGCAGGGGAGAAAAGGTTACTACAACTAAATGAGTTGGATGAATTTAGGCTAGAAGCCTATGAAAATGCTAAGGTATACAAGGAAAGAGCCAAGAGGTGGCATGACAGGAAGATTTTAAAGAAAGAGTTCAAACCAAGACAGCAAGTACTCCTATACAACTCACGGCTCAAGATTTTCCCTAGCAAGCTCAAGTCCAAATGGACTGGCCCATATTTAGTGACAGGTTTTTCCTTATGGAAATCTTGAGTTGCTAGATGAAGCTACACAGAGTCATTTCACAGCAAATGGGCACAAAGCAAAGCCTTACTTAGGAGGGCAATGGGACAAGGAAAAAGAGGTTCAGAACCTAAGCTAAGCAAGAATGAAGGATGTCAAGCTAATGACAATAAAGAAGCGCTTGTTGGGAGGCAACCCAACCTGAGGTAGTTTTCTTCTCCTAACTATTTTAATAAAAAGGTTAATTAGCTTTATCTATATTGCAAGAAGCTAAGTTTGGTGTTACACACCAAAACAATATAAGGGAGAATGAAGGATTCTAAGTTTGGTGTTCCACCAAAAACTTCATCATAAAACACGTTCTCACTTTCTGCATAATGCTAGCTTCAAACATTTAGATAAACTAATTAACTATTTGCTGTTTCATAGTTTTTAGCTTTATTACCTTTAGCAAGGAAAAAGGATTTCACATATGGTTAATTTGCTGCATGAGGAACATTGGCAAGGAACTAAGTTTGGTGTTCACACACCAAAGTAAGTTCAAGAGCCCACAAATAAGTTTTGCATACTAATCAGTTACCTAAAGGGCTTGAGAAGCAAGTAACTTTTGAGAATCATGCAGGAAAATAGCCAACATTTGAAGACAATCTGCAGTATGACTCAAAAGGGACACAATAGAAGGAAGAATGAAAAGCTGCAACCTGACAGGTCGTATTCACACTTGATCCTTGTTATGATGAAATGTTTTAATTCAGGGAGTCCTTTATGTCTGGCTAAAGTGTTCATTTAGTTGCAAGTGGAAGTTTTTGCTAAAGAAAGTGATCTGCATAATAATTGTCATCCTTTATTTGCTTGAATTTTGTTTTGTTCCCCTTTCTGTTTGAATAAAAGAGAGATGTTTGATTTAGAAAAGTAAATATCCAATGTTGCATAAGTTAGAATGAAAGTTAGTGGTGGTATTTGTTGATTTAATGCATGGCTCATAAAATAAATGCTGCATAATGATATGTTATCTGAAGAAGGAACTAGTTTGTTGTTATAAATGCTTGTATCATTAAAAATCCCTTGAGAATGGAACAGAACAGAAAGAAAAAAAAAAGAAAGAGAAAAAGCCAAGAGTGGCAAAGAAAACAAATAATAAGGCTAGGCACCAATACCTTGGACCCTAGGACACATGCCTGTGGTGTTTTTGTGCTAGGATATGCTTGGACAAGTAAGTTCTAAGGAGTATTTCAAAATTTGGCCACTTAGATCAACTGATTTGGGATTGCCAACTGAAAGTCCACAATAAAGAGCAACCTAGCTACAAAACACTTAGTTATCCAAAGAGATGCTGGGCATCAATGATCCTAGGAAGAAAAGCGTGAGCCATGTGTCTGTGGTGAAGGAATGTTGAGCAAAGTTAAGCCAAAGGTTGCTGCAACATTTGCCACCAAGCCTTCAAAGAACAATAAGCTCTTTGAGCAAAACAAAGAAGGAAAAATTAGCAAGGGAACAAGCAAAAGTAGAGCCTTATAGCAGCAAACTTAGTGATCCTTTGAGGAAGCACCTCTTATGTAATAGCAAGCAATAAATGAGCCATCATTGTCTGCATAAAAATCCCATGAACCAAGTTCAACTATATGCCTAATAAGGATATGCACACTTCTCTGGTTCATTTCATTTACTCTTATGTTTGATGCTTACTTGGTGACAAGCAAGGTTTAAGTTTGGTGTTGTGATGACAAGTCATCTTATACTAGTTTTTCAAACATTTTTCACTTGTTTCATTAGTTTTTATGCATTTTCTTGCATTGTAAGTTAGCAATTTGGAGTGGAATTGCATGGTTTCTTTGAATCAATCAACCACCCTTTAATTGAGACAAAATCATGAGGTTTAAGCTAAAATTAATTGGTTTTAAATGAATTTTAAGCTTTATGAATTTTGTGATACTTTGATTGGTTATTTTGATTAATTGTAGGTGAAGAAAAGAAAAAAAATAAGAAAAGCGTGGCCAAAGGGAGAGAAGCGTGGCCCAAAGGAAGAAAAGCGTGGCTCAAAACAAGGAGCAAGAGCACAAAGCTCTTGCCAAGAGCTTAGAGCTCTTTGTGGAGAGCTTTACTTCAACAAATCAAAGGCCAAGCTCTTACCAAGAGCCTAGAGCTCTTGCCAAGAGCTTAACCAAGCGCACAAGGAAGGAGGAAGCAAGGCAAATCCAAGACAAAGCTCTTTCCAAGAGCTTTCTCCAAGAGCTTTTTCGGGCTTCTTCAAGGAAAAATCAAGAGAAAAAGAGCTCAACAATGCACTCACCAAGGCTTGAATCCAAGACCAAGGGGGAAGGGGGTAGCGCTACCTCACAAGGAAAACAAGCCAAAATTAGCTTGTTTTCACTCCATGGGGTTCGAACCAAGTCCCTCAAGGAAGCAAGACTTTGGGCGCTACTCTTGTGCCATGAAAAATGGGCAGCTCTTGCACTCCCCAAGGATCGAACCGGGCACCTCAAGGAAGGGAGACACTAGGCGCTACTTGGTTGCAAAGGAAAATAGCCAGCAAGTGCTTCACCCAAGGCTTGTACCAAGGACCTCAAGAACAGCCAAAGCTCTTGCCAAGAGCTCAAAGCTCTTGCAAAGAGCTTTATTCTCTTGTCACAAGGAGGGAACGTGCGCACACTTTGGCAAGGAAGGGAACCAAAGCTCTTGGCCAAAGCTCTTGCCAAGAGCCGAGCTTTCCCCTGGGAGGTGCACCATGGGCCAAAAATTCATCAAAAATCCAAATTAATTCATTTCTTCACCAAATTTTAGAGCCCACCTAGATCCAAATTAGGAAGTGTATAAATAGGTGTTATTTTGATTTAGAAAGGACTTTTTCTTCTTTGAAAATTTTCACTTGTAATTTTTAGAGTTTTTCTTTGACTTTGGATCTCTGAGTTCTATTTGGGGAATTGGGAAGGAGAATTGATCTCTCTTCTTCCTTGTTCTTGCTTCTACATTTTTTACTCTTTGTTTTGGATCTTGGGTGGAGAATTGAAGAAATTCTATTTCAATCTCTCCTTGGGATCCCTCTCTGTTTAATTGTCTGCATAATTCAAGAAATTGTGCTTTTAGATTTGAATTCTATTTACTATTTTCTTCTCTACTTCACCTGCAATTTACTTTTCCACTTCTCTTACAATTATTCTTGGTTGGATCAAGGAAGGATTGAGATCTAGACTTGTTCTCTAGTCTCTTCTAACCCTGAGATCTTTGACTTCTCTTGAACCATTGCAATTGAGCCACATTTTGCTATCTGTTTGGATTTTCAAGCAATTGTTCTCTTCTGTTTAGATCTGTTGCAATTTCATTTCATATTCCACTTATTTGTTTAATGTCATTTTAATTTCTCTTGTTTAATTTCTGCAATCCCAACTCCCAAATCCTTTTATAATTCAAGCAATTTACATTTCTTGCACTTTAAGCTTCAGTCATTTATATTTCTTGCAATCTAAGTTTCTGCAGTTTATATTACTTGCACTTTAAGATTCAGCTTCTTTACTTCCTTTGCTCTTTAATTTACTATAATTCTTCCCTTTCCCTTTACAATTCAAGCAATTTAGCTTCTGTCAGTTACAAACCACTCAAATCAACTCTTGTTCGCTTGACTAAATCAACCACTAAACTAAAATTGCTCAATCCTTCAATCCCTGTGGGATCGACCTCACTCACGTGAGTTATTATTACTTGATGCGATCCGGTACACTTGCCGGTGAGTTTTGTGTTGGATCGTTTTCCACACATCATCAATCCACTCCTATCCTAGAGTCAATTAACCTAGGCATTCATATAACTCTACATAATGCCTACTCGAAACTCAAACTCGTACCTTAGTGTCAGTGGTTTTCAAATCCTTGTATCCCTTCCTCACCAATTTGAGACAAAATTTATCATATCTCCTCTAATTCAATTGCTCCTCACCAATCCACGCCACAATCATTCCTCAAACAAGCAACTAAATAAACCATTTCATTCCAATTAACATAATCAATTTATCATTCATTCTAGAGTTTTTACTCAAAATTAGAGATAACAAAGGGATTGGACTATTTCACCTTGTGCCGCTCAACCTCAGGGTCAAAACCCCACTTAAGATTGTGGTTGAGCTTCCCCTAAAGTATCAAAATCACAATATCTCAATACCCACATAACCGAAAATGCAAATTGCTAAAGGATAGAAAACTAGGCAAGAATTTTAGAGTTCCTTACCACATTGTTCAAATAGAGTCGAAGAAAATTCCGAGACAAATATGTGGCCACAAAACAACTCGTCAATCGGAGCTCCATATTAAAAGTTATGTGCAGAAGAAGAAGAAGAAGATGAATATAGCTTACAAGGGTTTTCTCTTTTCTTCTCCTTCTTTTTCCTTTCAATATACTGAAGTGTTTTGTGTAATGAAATAAGGAAGGAGTGAGCTGATAAAAGTGTTAGCTAATGGGCCTTGGACCCACATGTGGCCCAAATTCTAATTTTTATGCGCTTGGCCTAAACCTTTAAAATTATCATTTTAATTTGTATTTTCATTATTTTTACTTTTCCAAACATAAATTTTAATTATCTTAATCTCCTTGACTCATAATTAATTAATTAACCAAGATTTACACATTCATAATTTAAAATGGATGGTATTATAGTAATAACTTTTAGGAACATAGTGACTCAAAAAATTAAATAAATTTCACGTTATATGTATCAAAGCAACACAAAAGTGACAAGTGAAAATACTTATGATGTAATTTGGTAAAAAAAAAAATTCCAAACCAAAGAAACATTACAAAATGAGAAACAAAAAATGACCAAATAAATTAATTGAAAATTAGCGATAAATAAATACGATTTATATGATTGTTATGCAAATTTCATAAAATAAAACTTTTTTCACATAAGTTATAGCTAAAATTTTAGTATCTTCTTTATGTGTTAAAAAACAGTTTCTTAACTCTGAAAAAGGCTATAAATTAGTTTAAGAAGGTTAACTAATTTGATATCAAAACAAGAAGAACAGGATTCCACAAGAGGTGAAATCAATCAGATATCCTACTTTTCTTATTTTGATCACTTTTGCATCTTATAAATTTCATTGTCTAAATAGTTGTTTAATTAAGTTAAATTTAGTAATTAATAATTCTTTATAGAAATAATAGTCTATTCATCACTTTATTACTTGAAACTATTAATACACTTGTTAGTGTGGTCTAACTCACGGCAATATTTAACTTTAAAAATTTATTAGATTACTCAAATATACGGCTAAGGCTATACTAATTTCTTGGGAACTTCTTGGGGAATTCCCCATTCCGCGTGAACTAAGGTACTTGCTACTTTACACAATTTTAACTTTATCCACCTATCCTACGTATGTCTATTTTAGATAGCCATGAAATTTCCATATATAGTGAATTTTGAACTCATTCATTCGCAAGTCTTTTCCCATCATTTTCTCTATCAACGTCAAGTCCATCATTATTCTAAATTCCTGAATTTCATGGGAATCCCACATGCTTATTATGTCTCCCAAAAAGAATAAAAAATAAAATGTTTCCAATGATCCATGATTCGTTTTTCCACTCCTAAAGGAAACACTAGAATAAAAACACTTGCTTCCTGGAAATTAAATCCAGCAGCAATAATAATGTGTAATAACATTTTCCCACTTATCACGTTAGGAGTTGACGCTTCAACTTCAAGCTTAGAAAATGAGTCGATTATTTTTTCTATAAAATGGGGCAAAAATGTTGTGTCAAACAACAAGAAGAACCACATCCACAATAGTTTCAATTTCTACTTTTGTATCTATTGCTTGAGAGTTTAGATATCAATAATGGAGCAGAAATTTATTTGTGATATATCTCTGTGTCTCAGAATTCTAATGTGGCAGTTGCAAATTAGAATAAAAAGTTTCTTCTCAATCCTCTCTTTTTTCTTAATTCTTTTGTCCGATTTTCTCTCTCGAAATTGGTCAAATTCTGAAGCATATAAGCAGAATTTAGATAGTGTTGTTGAGAGTATTGGTATAAAACTATGCAAAGAGGATGTGATTATTGTTATGGAAAGGTTAGGAATGAATGTTGAGTGTGATGGGATTGAAGAGTCTGATGTGAAGAAAATAGTGGAATTGTTTCAAGCGGATAACAGTAATAATAATGATGCTACATTTGGAGAAGAGGTTAAGGAAGCTTTTGATGTGTTTGACCGAAACAAAGATGGGTTTATAGATTCAAGAGAGTTGAAGAGGGTATTGTCATGTTTGGGTTTGGAGAAAGATGTTTTGGAATGTCAGAAAATGATAAATGCAAGTGATCAAAATGGTGATGGACTAATTGACCAAAATGAGTTTATTAGGATTTTGGAACAGAGTATTGGGTTTTAAATTATTTTTTTAAAATTAATTTGAATTATAATAATTTGATTAATAAAAAAGTAGTATGTTATACATTGTTTGATTTTTTTTAATCTAGTGTTAACTGGATTAACTCTAAAATAATTATTAATCAGTTTTAATAATCTATTTTTTTTAATAAATCAGAAATATATACTGAATGTGATCATAAATAATATAGTAATAGTCAAATCTACTAACAAATATATTGGCTATTATCACATTATAAAACAAATTAAATATAAAAGCTATTAGCACTTATAAATCTATAAAATTGCACTGTCTTTGATTCGTGCAAGGGTTTACTTATCAAATAAACTTAAAATATGAACAAAAAATATTTATAAAATGGACCTAACATCACTTGAAAGAATCATGGAAAATAATCAACTTACCTTATCATCTATGAGAATTATTTCTATGTAAGTCGTATTGTTCTTGTCAAATTTAGATGGGACTTTCTATAACCTTGTAATTCTTACCTTTATTTTTCAAACTTTTTCATTACATAATCTACTATAGGTAATACTGTTGATGGAATCGTAATTAGTAGCCCTTAGATAATTATAAAATTTTATTAACAACTCAAATAAATTAGTACCATAAAACTAAATTTAATGTCTATTTTAAAAATAATTACTGACCTTTTATTCTTTTAATTATTAATAATTTAAATAAAGTAATAACCTATAACTTATTTTGTTATCTATTTTAAGTAATTACTAACATTTTATTTTTTTAATTATTTGCTTGTCTTATTTGTCATTTATGCTTTCAATCAATTATATTAATAAACAAATAAACTAAATCAACTCTGGTTATACTTGGACTATTCAACAATTCAATATAATCTTTTTAATTCACTACTACATTTTGAAGATTTAGTAATATTTATTGCATAACATTTGTTAAAGTGTTAGTGATTATTATAAAATTATATATAAAGTAACATTTATAATGAAATGTTAGTAAATATATATAATTTTTTTTAAAAAACTTCAAAAATGTTACCTATTCCTATTCCTATAACACTCTGGAAATCAAATCACTCTTCTGGAAATCAAATCAGAGATCTAGCCTAATGGTTGAAACGGAAGAAAGATCGGGATCCAGCTACTGCTCTCAATCGCACTCCAAATCTCATTCTCTTTCGCACTCTCGCTCTCAATCTCATTGGCGGTCTCGATCGTGCTCTTCCGCTCCTTGAATCTCTCTCTCGTTTCAACAAATTCTAGGGTTGGGTTTGTTATTCTCTATTTTGAGGTGAGTCTAGTGGAGAAAAAGAAGAACCTCTTTTCGTATTCTTTCTTCTATTAATGATCTTGATCCAGATTTGAATCATGCATATGTAATTTCTCGCCAATTAAGTTGTTTATTTAAATTTAGGTTTTGAATTTAAGTATAAATGAGTTTAATTGCTCCTTCAATTCAAATTATGTTGTATTGTATCTTCAGAACTGAAAGAAAACAATAATATATTTGATATAAGTTATCCTCATCATGTTTCATGGCTTTGTAGGGTTCAACGCTGTCTGAATTGTCTGGGAAAAGGCTATGACTGATTCCAACGAGCCAAAGGAAAGGTACAATTCAAAACTTTGGTAAAATTTGTGTTTTCCCATTTAAAAACATATATTGTAAGAGATAGATGCTGAACTTCTTATGTTCAGATGTACTCTTTTTGATACAAGCTAAATCTATTAGCTATGCACTATTTCTGACATTTTGAGAATGGATTGTTGCACACTGTGGTAGTGTGTCGAATGCCACTAGCACTTGCATTATTAGGACTAGGCTTGTTTGGGATCAATTTGCTAATTTGATTCGAGGTTCTAATAACCTATGGTTGCTACTTGCTAATACGTTTATTCATGATTAAAAAGAAGAAATAAAAGGCTATCTATGCAAGTAACGCTACTTGTTTTATAAAATAAATAAATGAAATAAACGCAAGAGAGAATCTCTCAAGTAGGTTGAAGTTTACTTTTAGGCCACTAGTTCTTAACCGTGAAGGCCTAGATTCTTTTTCAAGGCCTTCAAATGTTTATGGTTCAGCGTTCTACCTTGCTTATAGATGCGAAAATTATTATTTCCACCTTTCCATGACTATGGTTACTGGTTTGGTCATGAAATTCTTTAACTCAATTTTTAGATCCTCATGAAATTCTTTAACTCAATTTCTTTATTTCTTTCGTTCATTGTTATATTCTTTATTTTTTTAATTTTTTCTTGTTTCTTGTTCAAGAGTGGAATGCATGTATACATAAAAAGTGAAATTTGTTACTGCCAATATTAAGAGAGTGGCATTTCTATATTTTTTATACTATTAGTTAATAGTTAATGCTCTCACACTCTCGGTCAGTCATAGAGCTCTTAACCTCTGACTCTGGCAGGTCTATGCTCGCCTCTCTCTTGCCGGTGCTCGCCTCTCACTCTCGACGGTTTGTACTGGCCTCTAGCCGGCTCATCTGCTCGTCTCTGTGTGTGCTCCTCTGCTCGCCTCCATCTGTCGCTTTGAATTTCTATTTGAATAGGTAAAAATTTAATGCTTCTGATAAGTACATCTTTCTTTCAATGTATTGGTTTACAGAGAAAACTGATAAGTCAAACCTTCTGCCATTATAACAGAATCACCATTCTCATATGGCAAAATGTCACCATATTATAGTAATTTTTGAATACACCCATTTCCTTGAGTTGAATTTCAAGGCCTTATTTTTAATCTTTAACGTGAAGTTGGAGAACTGTCTTGTACTCTTGTCTGGTAGAGGTTGATTCTTTTTAACTGCCAATTTGAAGAATTGTTTATTAAATAACTTTTTTCTTCCTTAGTTGGTACTTTGGCAGAGTCTTCCTTTTTTATTCTAATTTCACCATAAATTGGAGATCTTCATTGTTGCATGAAAGTGTCATATTTTTATAACAGCTAAGTCTTAGTTCCAAAAGGTGAGGATGATACATATATCCAACAATACATCTAACAATGTCTTACTGTCTTATTAAACAAGATTGAATTCGGTAACAAGCTCTTTTAAACTAAGAAGATTGATATATTAAAAAGGTGGGCATTAAGCTCTTCAAGGTAGTAGGAATTACATATAATAAAAATTACAAATTCAATGACGACTTTTGTTTTATCATTTTACTAATCTCTTGATTTTGAAAGATTTTTTCCTTCAATTAGATATGAAGTCTATGTAGAATAAGCTTCACACCTATTCTAATATAAGAGTAGAGAAGTATGTGTTAGTTCCGTCAACGACGGATACATAGAATATTCCTTTAAAGTTTAAACTAAAAATACAGCAACGATATTCAAAATTTCAACTGCACATCAAAACACATACTTTGTATTCTTAGTTTCTTACTACTCTCGAGGAACAGTTAATAAGTCAAGCAATATAAATGAAAAATGCACTCCAATAGTCCAAGGTCTAAGAGGCATGCATTTTGAAAAGACTTTGTCCTTTCATTCTTTGCATTTGGCTTAACCTTTTTTGGTTTAGAAAATGATTATGCACCAAGTAATTACAGTTATTAAGTTGAGATGTCTAGTCTTGCCAGTTACTAATGGAATTTGATAGGTAAAAATCTAATGCTTCTGTTTCTGTTTGAATTTCTGTTCATTCATTGAAAGTGCTGCTCTTTGATGTTGTGAATGTTGGAATGCTGTTTTAATTTTCTCAAAGTTGAATTTTTGTAATTAATTTTAATTGATTGATTTATTTATTATTTTTACTTGGTGAAACAAAGATGTGTTCGAGCGGCTCATAGCGCTGAGAGGCAATGCCATGCCCTTATAGTATTCATGGTCTTGTAAAAGGTAATTAATTAAACTAAAAAAGAAAACCATTTTGTCTTGGCTTCTTCTGTTGCAAAACAAACATAAATATGGGAAAATGATATATAGTAATTGAGCATTGCATTTTGTTTATTAGGAACTATAAGAACGGTTATGTGTGGTGTGACTTGGCACTTAATGACATAATACACCCCGATGAAGGAGCAGAATATATACTCAAAAGGATCTGAATTTGTTCAAGCTTCTTCTGGTTACTCCCCTAGTCCCCTCCCCTCTATAATTTCATATTATCTTCTTTATTATTGTTATTATTATTAAAAAATTATTACTATATCAGCTAATTTCAGCCAATATTATAGTGAGTTGTTAATTTTAGTAAATATAAAGCCCATTGATCATAAATTTTTGTTGAATTTAAGTTTTAAATATTTTTTAAATTGAATTTTAAATTTTTTATGATTGCATATGGCCTCCTACCATCATATTTCATGCTCCAAAGTTTAATGTGAGTCAATTCTTGAGCATTTATTTCTGATTTCTGATTGCAACTCTTTTTAATTAGCTGTTTGATACTTTTTATTTGTTTAATTAAGCATGCAAAAAATAAGCATTCATTTCCTAATTCTAATTAATAAACTTGTCAAATGATGATATAAGCAGAGACGTATATAGATCTTGCACCATATATATATGATTAATTCTCATTTACAAGCACCATATAGCAACAAACTGATTATTATTATTATGTCCTTCCAGCTCTGCTATCTATTTATGATGATTACTTTTTTTCCTGTGATTTATTTGCAGTGAGGAGAATATATATTTACTTTACAGGGTTGGATTTGTTATTCTCTATATCTTAATAAGTGAATGCTTTTCTTGTCTATATTTTAACAAGAATATTCATTAGGACTTCCATCTCTTCTGTCAGATCCTGGTGTCTTGTGCTAAGACACCAGAATAGGCATTGGTATACATATTTGGTGAAGCTAGAAGAACCACACCATCAATTCTCTATTTACCATAATTTGATGTTTGGTGGAAACTGTAAGTTCATATTTTAATTATTTGCATGTTAAATGGAAATGATCTCCCTGCCTAAAATTTATATTTTGTACGCATGTATTCACTTATGTTGTGGAGCTGCTTCAAATGCTACCTGAGTTTGATTGGTTTCGTAATCCTGCAGGCTCATGAACAACTCAGAGCTGTTCTCCTGACTTTGCTAGACAAATTGTCATCTGACATGCCTATCCTTCTACTGGGAACATCCTCAGTTGTGCTAGCTGAAGTTGAAGATGTACCACATTCAGTTTTTCCTCATCGTTCAGTGTATCTTTGATCTAATTCACAACAAAACACTGATTTTTTATATGGAATGTTCATAGAGTTTAAGTGCTATAAGTATTTTTTTTCTTTTCTCATTTTATTTGCATCACGAAGCAAACTTGTACAATGATTATTGATTAATGAAAGATGTTATAAAAATTTTATTTTGTGAATTTGTGAATTTAATGAAATATTTCATGTTGTAGTAATTAATTTTAGTATATTTATATTGTGTATAATATAAAATAAAAAAATAGTATAATATAACTAAAAAAATGTTACTAAAGATCTTTTGTAACATTTTTTAAGTGTTATAAAAAATACCTATGTTAACATTTTTTTAAGTGTTACAAAAAATATCTATGGGAACATTTTTTTAAGTGCTACATAAAATATCTATGGTAACATTTTTTAAGTGTTACAAAAAGTTATCTATGGTAACATTTTTCTAAGTATTACAAAATATATCTATTGTAACATTTCTTTAAGTGTTATTAAGAAAAGTCTATTGTAACATTTCTCATAATATTACTATAGAAGATCTATCGTAACATTTTTACTAAATGTTATTAAATCTTTAGAAAAATGTTAGTAAAACTCTTTAGTAACATAGGGTATATTTAACATTTGTTAAAATGTTACTAATATATATAGGTAACATTTTAATATGATTTGGTAACTGATAAACCTCATTCTTAGCGTTTATCTTGTGTTGGATTTAGAGTATTTTGCTAACCTTTTCTCACATTTAGGCAATGATTTAGCATGATTTTGTGATCTCTCCCTTATTTGGGCCTAAGTGTAAAAAGCATGTCTTTTTGGTCTTTGATTAGATAACTTTAATTTCTCCTTGATTCCATAAGATGCATTGATATGTTTGTTAGTAATCTCAGGTTGAAAAAGGCTAGGAATGAATCAAGGGAGCAAGGAAGGAAGCATGCAAGTGGAGAAGATCATGAAAAGCCAAAGAGTTGAACTCGGCCATGGACGCGCGCGCACCAGGCGCTTACGCGCACCTTGCAAAGTTGCCCATGGACGCGTACGCGTGCTGTGCGCGTACGTGTCGGTGCTGATATATGATTTTTTAATGAAAACGTGGCCAGTGAATTCTCAAGGCCTATGGGGGCCAATCCAAGCCAACTTTGGTGCCAAAACACTCAAATGAATCAAGGATTGAGGGGAAGATCATGGATCATCTATCATAATACACATTAGGCTAGTTTGTAGTTTTAGTTTTAGAGAGAGAAGCTCTCACTTCTCTCTAGAATTAGGATAAGGATTAGGTTTAGTTCTTAGATCTAGGTTTTAATTCATGCTCTCTTCTACTTCTTCTTCTTAATTCCTTGTTGTTACATTCATCATTCTTCCATTGTTGTTATTACTTTCTTCTACTTGGTTTGTAGATTTACTCTTGTTCACTCTATTTTCTTTTAATGCAATTTGAGGTAATTCATGTAGATCTTGCTTTCTTTGATTGTTGTTGTTGATTTCTTATATTCAATTGTTGTTAGATTCCATTCTTGTTATCAATTTACCATGCTTTTCTTTTGTGCCTCCCAAGTGTTTGATGAAATGCTTGGTTAGATTTTAGTATAGATTTTTATCCTTCTTGGCCTAGATAGAGTAATTAGTGACGCTTGAGTTATCCAATTCCTTTGTTGATCGATAATTAGAAGTTGCTAATTAATTTGGATACCACTAATGCTAGTCTTTCCCTTGGGAGTTGACTAGGACTTGTGGAATCAAGTTGATTTATCCACTTGACTTTCCTCCACTATAGAGGTTAACTAAGTGGTAGCAATGAACAAATTGTGGTCACAATTGAGGAGGATAACTAGGATAGGACTTCTAATTCTCACCACCTTACCAAGAGCTTTCATAGTTATTAGTTTACTTTCATTGCCATTTGTATTTCTTGTCTAAAATCTCAAAAACCCCAAACATACCTCATAACCAATAGCAAGACACTTCATTGCAATTCCAAGGGAGAACGACCCGAGGTTCAATACTTTGGTTTATAGATTTTAGGGGTTTGTTACTTGTGACAAACAAATTTTTGTATGAAAGGATTATTGTTGGTTTAGAAACTATACTTGCAACGAGCTTTCATTTGTGAAATTTTAAACCGTCAAAAGTCCGTTCATCAGTAACATTTTTTAAATGTTAGTAAAAGTTAATTATGTAGTAGTGATTTAGGATTAACTACTAATGATAGAAAATAAAAAATTTAGACTAATTCAATGTTGTGAACATTAATTATTATTGGGAAATAACCTAAAATCATAATGAAATTTATTTTTAAAGAAATAATCGAGTATTATTGTTAATTATGAAATAACCTAAAATCATAATACATTTTATTTTTAAAGAAACAATCATCCATTAATATCTATAAATAGAAACTATCGTCAGAATGCTTTGATTAAAAATATGAGGGATTAATTACTATTCATTATTAATAATATATCGATTATATCAAAAAGTAAAAATATAATTTTCTGCATTTACATCATTAGAAGAATTATCATCATGAATAAAATTTTGTCAAAAAAAAATAAAATTGCATACATAGTAGTGAATTTAAAAAATAAATATCGTTAAGTAATTATGCTTTTTTTAATAATTATATAAAAAAATAACTAATTACATAATTGCATAATTTTCAAGATTCTATATAGTTGAATCTAATGGACAAATAAAAAAATATCTATATGATAATATCCTAATATTTTAGCATATTATAAATCATATTATAAATTTATATATCATATTATAATTTTAAGTCAACTCCTTAAACACATTATAACATAAACCATCTAAAAAGATACACCAAATTAACGAATATCATACATTCTAAATTATCATGATATTTCAAATAAAAAGAGCATCAATGCAGAGAAATCAATGAATATAACTAAAATAAAGAGCAACAAAGAGATACACACAAAAAATAATAATAAAGAGAATCAATAAAAGCATTAACATATAAACCACATACACGAACAATGTATATATTAATTGTAAATCACAAAAAAAAGACTATATATATATATATATATATATATATGAATTGAAGTACACATGACAAAATAGAATATTACAAAATAAAATTATAGTAAGATTATTTAAAAATAACATAAAAATGACACATCTTTTTTGTTAATCAGAAGCTAAAAGAAAAAAAAAGTATGCACCTAATAATAAACAATTAAAACAAACAAAATTTTTTAAAAAAATGAAATGTATAAATAATGATAAGAAACAAAAATTAAGTAAATTATAAAAATTGTACCTTAAAAACGAGAGAGAGAAAGAGAGGAAGAGAGGGAGGGAGGGGGAGAGAGAGAGAGAGAGAGAGAGAGAAAAGAGAGCGAATGAGTAAAAAATATTTGATCTTGTATAAATAGATGGTATTGAGAAAAATAAACTAATTAAATTAATTCATATATATCATTATCATATTTATTATTTATTAAATAATTTGATATTTACTCCAATCAAATCAAATAATTAATTAATTCATATAAATTATAATAAATGGTGAGATTTGAATGTCTAATCAAATTAATTAACTGATATAATTAATTAATTATAATTGATTTACTTTAATGAATTAAATGAAATAAATAACGAAATACCTTAAGAGCATGTCACATAAGTTCCATCATTAAGTGTAAAAATTCGATTTTTATATAATAGAATAAATAGAATAGATAGATAATAAAGATATTTTTCTTTATTATTATTATTATTATTATTATTATTATTATTATTATTATTATTATTATTATTATTATTATTATTATTATTATTATTATTATTATTATTATTATTATTATTATTATTATTATTATTATTATTATTATTAAAAATATTTTTGATTGATAATTGATAAGTAGTTTAATAATGTATTAAATATTGATTTTATATAACTATAATATAAAGATATTTTCTTAAATTAGTATAATTATGCATTATTACTTAAATGTTAATTATAGTATAATTATAATAAAGATATTTTTATAAAATAAACTTAGAAGAGAAAATAGTGCATTCATTTTGGTGGGAAAATGGATTCATGAGGAATCGACACCTCACTTCCATTAGTTGGGGGAAAACTCAATTTTAATATATTAAGTAGTTAGATGATTTCATGTACATTCAATAATTTCACTTACCAATTTAGTTTCATAATTGTTTTTCTAGATAATATTAGTTAGTGAATCCCTTAAGCCTATCGTAGCTCAATTTAAAAGCAAACTCAAAAATAGAAAGAAAAAGAAGAATAGTGGAAAGCTAGTAAGAATGTCTGATCGGGCTTCCCTTTCGACTGATATATCGAATAGTGACTTTCGACAATTTGAAAAAAATGTCACGAAAGGGCCAGAGGCTGGATCAACTTCTGCGATAGTCAGTATGGGTAAAAGAACAACTCACTACTAGAAAACTACTTATTACAAACGGATTTATAGACAGATTTGGTCAATGCATTGGTAAAAGTCTCGTCAAAAATTATTTACCGACAGATTTTTTCCATCGATACTTTACTAACAAAATTTTCTCTGTTACCAATAGATTTTCCTATGGTAATCGTTCCCTCTATTTCGGAAAAATAGAATTTTTTTTAGATTTTTTCATTGCAAAATAAACCTGTTTTCGTACAAAATAAATATAAATTTAATCAAGACAAATTTTTATTTAATTTTTGTCTAACTTGTATTCCAACATTCATAATATTTTAAAATTAATATGTTCATCGTATTATCAAACTAGAAGAAAAAGTACTATAAAAAAGCAAGTCAATTCAAAATATAAATACAAGTGTATTAATACATCAACTATAAAGTTTAGTGCATTGTTCAAGCATACAAAAATATCAGCTATAATCCTTAGTAATCCAAAAATTCAAATCCACGATAACCATAGATCCCTATGAGTTACAAAAAACTTAGGTAGATTCAGATATTTGTAGCTACAAAGGTTTTTATTGTGACACTCCACCATACAATAGTTCAGCCGTTGCCTTAGCCTCAATTGATTTCAACGGTTTTCAGCTTGTTGCACCTACCCTTAATGGATTCATAGATCAATTACCTGATATTGCTCTGTTTCATGCAAATACCAACAATTTTAGTAGAACAATCACACCCCAAATTTCAAATTTACCTTATGTTTATAACCTTGAGCTTAGCAACAATCAAAGTTTATCTCTTCAGGCTAAGGTTGCAAATAAACAAAACATTCAGATTACTACGTGCAAAGTTTATCTCTTTATCCTGTGCAAGAGATGAAAACCAAAGAAACACATTTTTGATTACTTAGAAACAATATATTGTATTCCTTTAAATTAAAAGCATGAACTAATTGGAAACATTCTTATTAGCTGATCTCTAGTTTTCCCACTTTAAAAATATATTAACGTTACACATTGTTGAGTTTGAAGAACTAACAATATTTTATAGATGATGACTAAATATTATTGGATTAAAAGCCAACTATGTGCTTGATTATTTTGTTTAGTGTGCAGGAAATTAATTTAATTAAAACTCGCCCAAGAAGCAAGAAAACAAGCCTAAATTGTGTCTGGCCCACTTACACACAAGATCAAGGAAATATTTGTTAAACACAACAACAATTTTCCTTCAGATATAAAAGAATGCTTCAGGCCTCAAATTGATGAAGTCTGTAAATTTCGTAAAATTAACGATTAATCAGTCAATAAATTAATTTTCAATAAAAAAATTAAAAATAGAAATTTTATAGTTTTATGAGGTAGAGCTAATTAAAATAAGAATTTTGACACTAATTTTAAAGAATTTGACTCAAGATTGGGCCAAACAGGCCGAACCAGTCGAACCGGACCAAAAATGGGCCCAAGGACCAAAAATGGGCCCAAGGGCCAACCCAACCCAAGAACGAAATGAGTTCCTTCTTCCTCATTGTTGTTTCACACTAAAACATACAAGGGAAGAGAAGGAAGGTTTCCAAAACCCTTGTCTTCCATTCATATCACCATATCTTCTCACTCTGAGCTTTGATCGCTGCACCGTTTGCAGCTACGCGTCCAGCGCGTCGAGCTCTATAAAATCCGATAACCAATTTTGTTAAGAAATCTCATTTCTCATCTCAGCCTCTCAATTCCCTTGATTTTCAAAATTTTGGGGGTTTGATTGTTAAAATTTGATGTCTTGATGTTTATGCTCGAATTAGCTTGAGGGATTTGTGGGTTTTTGTTCAACCAAGTCATGTATAAGGTAAGGACTCTCAAACCCTTGCAAATTCTTAGATTATGTGAGTTTGGGTATTGAAATTTAGCATATAAATGTGGTAATGTGAATTAGGTGGTATATGTATAACAATTGGAGCATATTTCTGGAAATTGGAAGCTTGGTTTGGGTCTTGGTTGCTGAATTTTGGTATTGAAGGCTTGCAATCTTGGCTAAGTGAGTTTCCTTGGGTTATACGAGGAAATCAACCAAAGTATGTTTTCGGTTTCTGATGAGGGAAAAACGATTCCACACAAACTCATCGGCAAGTGTACCGGGTCGCATCAAGTAGTAATAACTCACAAGAGTGAGGTCGATCCCACAGGGATTGATGGATCAAGCAACTTTAGTGAGGTGATTAGTTTAGTCAAGCTATCAGTTGTGAATTGGGTAAAATTTGAGCAACAAAAATTAAATTGCTGAGAATTGTAAATTGCAGAATGTAAATCAGCAGAAACTTAAAGAGCAAGAAAAGTAAATTGCATTAAATGTAAAGGGAATTGGGTGCTAGAAAATTAAATGGAGCAGTAAATCAGAATCCAGAACAATTGCAGAAGATTTAAATTGCATGAAATGTAAATCAAGCTCATAGCAAACTCAAATGTAAATTGCAGAGGAACAGAATTGCAGGAAGATTTAAATTGAATTCAATACTGAAATGTAACAAATGCAGAAAGATAAAAGTGTATCAAACTACGCTAAGCTCTCTAGAGTCTCTAATCCTCAAAGAGAGATCTGGAGTCTCTAATCCTCCAGCCTGAGCCTTCTATTCTACTCCTATTCCTACTGTGCGCTCCCCTTTTCCTAACGGAACTAAAACCTTTTTATAGGCATTCCAAAATTACAAATGAAATTCAAATTGAAAACAAATTACAATTAAATGCAAAATTCCTATTCTAGATGATCCTTGTGCCTTTGAGTGATGTCAATTGGACTCTGCTTGCTTTGGGGCTTCAATGGGCTTGAATTGGAATTAATTGAGCCAGAGTTGCAGCTTCCAGGAGAGCATAGCGTTCATTTAGAGAACGGAGCGTTCGGGCACCCACGCGTACGCGTCCCTCACGCTTGCGCGTGCTTTTGCATTTTCGCCCATCGACGCGTACGCGTCACCCACGCGTACGTGTCCTTTGCAGCGTACTCTTAATGAGCGCTACATTTGCTTAATGAACGCTGCCCCATGCATGCGCGTCATGCACGTGTGCGCGTTGGTAGCAAAATCTCAATTCCATGCTTCAGTGCCAGCCACGCGTGCGCGTGCCTTGTCCCAGGTTCACCATCGACGCGTGCGCGTCGTTTGCGAAACTTTGCCTCCAAATTTTAACTTGCCCAAAAACACTAGCTTAGTTAACTTAGCGTTCTCTTGACAAACGAGCGCTGATTGTCAAATAGAGCACGCTTCCTTGATTTAATCATGGGCCACGCTTTTAAAAGCATGGCCTACGGCTTCAAAGTGTGCCTAAACTCCAAAATATGCCTCAAAATTCTCTTTTTTCCTTTTTAGCTTATTTTGTGCTTTTTTTGCTTCTTTTTCTTCTTATTTCCTACAAAGTTTATAAAATCAAAAGATCAAAGAAATATACTATTTAAGTACAAAAGCATTCAATATTTAAGCACTAATCATCAATTTCTTGTATGAAAAAGCATAGAAAAACATGACATGATGACATGTCATCAGTTTCTCGTATTTAATATACAATGTCTTATGAAAACTTAGCCTAGATGACCATAGGATAGGTTGGAATGCATGAGTATGTTAAATGCTTAGTACCTTTGATGATAATTGTTGAAATATATTGAGTATTTGTTTGGTGATTAATGCTTGTGATGAAAATAGGATGCTAAATAATGAGTTAATGATGATTGACAAGGTGATATGAATGAATATGAGTATGTGGTGATATATTGATGATCTTAGCAGTATAATTGAGAAATTTATGCATAAAATTGTTTAAAATTGAGGTATGGTTAGTTGTGGTAGGATGTGGGAATTGTGGTGCTGTAAAAGGTATGTTGTGATGCTATTTGTATGTATAGAATGTTGGTATTGAGTTTGATTTTGGTGAAAATAAAGTTTTAAGAACTTTTATGAAAATCTAATTTTCGGCCGAAATTCGACGAGCCATAACTCAGCTTCCGGACCCCCAAATTCTTTCAAACTTATTTCATATGAAAATTAGGTCTGTGAAGTTTACACCGTTCGAAGAACGGATAAAAAAATGTTTTAAAACAAAAAAGTTATGCGCATCGGAAGTTCTGAGTGCAAAATTGAAATTCTACAACATTCAACATTTTTGTCACTCTGCATATCGTGCATACGCAACCTCCTGCACGCGACGTGACCAACCCTTTCAGGTTTGGTATCTCGCATACGTGAGCAGGGGCATGCATACGCGAGAAGGGAATTTAAGGAGTTGCATACGCAACCACTTGCACACGACGCGACCAACCCTTTCATGTTTGGTATCTCGTATACACGAGCAAGGTGCATCTGTACGTGATGCCGCTGTTTCCAGCAAAGTAAATTTTGTGTTTTAAAACCTAATTTTGAACCTCTAAGCCTCTATTTTTACTCTTTTAGCCCCTAGATCTTAGTTGTATGCCTAGTAATGAGATGAAGCTAGGAAAAGCTGATAACTTGGAGATGAAGAAAGCTTGAGAAGTGATGAATTATGTATGAGGAGTGCAGAGGTGCAGTATACATGTGATGAATATGGCCATGGCAAATGATTATGAGTAACTATAAAGTATTGCTTTATCTTAGTCCTCTTCTCGAAAGTGCGACCCCAGAGAGATGATGGAAGGTGAGGATCCCCTTCTTTGTTCCTCTTGGTATTGTAAAATTACCTCCAGCGAGATGGTGGGAGGTTAGGATCCCCTCATTTGTTCCTCCTAGGCATATGAGAATGTACCTCCTGGATATACGCAGGGGTTATGGTTTCGCCCCACTTGCTCCAGGTTGGTTAGTATAGAGGCTCTCCGGGTAAATGCAAGAGTGTGATTCGCCCCACTTGCTCCGGGTTATGATGAATTATGTATAAAAACTGCAAATATATGATGTATAGGTGATGTTATGGCTATAATGAATTATTATGCAATGATTATGTAATGATTATGAATGATTATGAATTCTTATGTTGCTTATGCACTCGATTTTATCTGAGATACGAGTTTCCCTCGGTAAAGAGTAGTGGCTTGCCACCACGTGCTCTAGGTTGAGACTCGATACTCTGTTGACCTTACGTCATAAGGGTGACCGGGCATGTATAAATTCCCAGGAAGGATACCCCCAATGAGCAAGATTTATATATAAGAAAAAGTTATGCATAGACTCTTGGGGATGCGCGATGAGAGATAGTCCAGGGTTTAGCAGCCGAACTTGTCGGGTTAGCTTGATAACCGACAGATGAGACTCATCAACCATAGGACAGGCATGCATCATGTGCATATTATTTGCTTGCTTGTTTGTGCATTAATTGGGAATGCCTAAGTGAACTTACTATGTTAATTGTTATATTCGCTAATTGCAATACTTGTATACTAGTTATGTTTACCCTTGCTTGCTTGTTTGTGTGTGCGGTACCACTGGTGTTGGAGGATCGGAGGAAAGGCGGGAAGTTAGGGAGTTTAGTCAAGTTTTAAGGTTTGGTTTAGTTAGAATCCTTAGAAAACCACCTTACCTTATGGTTTCCATTTTAGCTCTTTAAGTTTTATAATTTGAGTGTTGGCGTTCTAGAATTGCCTCTGGCATTCTCAGGACCTTATATCTTATGTACGTAGCACCTTTACCATGCTGAGAACCCCCGGTTCTCATTCCATATGGATATTTGTGGTTTTCAGATGCAGGTCAGGCAGCACCTCACTAGGCATCTGGAGTTCTACAGCGAAGTGGATTTTTGGGACTTTATTCTGATATATAATTTATATATGATTATATGTATAGAACTCTCCTGATAACTTGTTTTATTTTGCACCTCTTAGAGGTTTATGGAGAACCAGGATTTATTATATGTATGTATTTTGGGTTTTGGGTTAAGTATATATGTATGTAAATATTCTCCGGCCAGCCTTAGCTTCGCAAGCTGAGTTCGGAGCTTGATATTTTGTATTCTTGACCCTCTACTCTTGCTTTTATATATATGTTTATGAACCATTAGTTTTCTTCGTACGCAAGTAATCTCTTTTCTGAGCGTTGCGCTTTTAATTTTGCGATTTTGTTTTACCTATTCTTCAAGACTCCTAGTATACTACATTCTTTCAACTATTATACATATTTATATTTTATTTTAGAGGTCGTAGCGCCTCGCCACCTCTGTTTTACATCCTAGGTGTAAAGCTCTATGTGGTAGGGTGTTACATCAAGTGACGACAAGCAGCACGTAGCAGCCAGACTTGTCAGGTTGGCTTGATAACTGACAGAAGAGACTCATCAGCCATAAGATAGGCATACATCATAGGCATATTATTTGAATTTCATGCTTGTGCATTAATTGGGAATTCCTAAGTGAATTTAATATACTTAATTGTCATATTTGCTATCTGCAGTACTTGTATTCTACCTATGTTTGCCATTGTTTGCTTGTTTGTCTGTGTGGTTTCACTGGTGTTGGATGATTGGAGGAAAGGCGGAGGACTTAGGGGTTTTAGTACGGTTTTGGTTAAGTTAGAACCTTAGAAGACCACCCGCTTATGGTTTTTGTTTTAGTTCTTTAAGTTTTATAATATAAGTGTCGGAGTTCTAGGATTGCCTCTGGCGTTCCAGGGACCTTATATCTTATGTATGCGGCACCATTACCATACTGAGAACCCTCGGTTCTCATTCCATACGGATATTTGTGTTTTACAGATGCAGGTCGAGAGGCACCTCGCTAGGCGTCTAGAGTTCTCTGTAGCAAAGTGGATCTTTTGGAGGATATTATATTTTGTTTTGTCTAGATATATGCTCCTGTATAGAACTCTCCTTATGTTCATATATATGTTTTACTTTTGCACCTCATAAAGGTTTATGAAGAAGTACTAGGGGTGGCAAGCGGAGAAGCCCGCCCCGCCCCGCCTCGCCCCGCCTAGTGAGGCTGTCCTACAATCCCACCCCTCCCCGCCTAATTGCGGGCTAGCGGGCTGGCGGGCTAAGCCTGCCAAAGCTCTTCCTTTTTTTTTACTATTAACTACTAAATAATATATATAATTTCACAATCATATTAATCTAATAAACATAATTATAAACCAAGTTTTCATCCAAAACATAAGTATAAATATTCTCTCCAAAGCAAAATAAACATAATTTAAAACATAATTATAAATATTGTCTCCAAAGTAACATAAACATAATCCCAACCACTCAATTTTTATCTACATACTCTTGAAAGTTAGGTTGGGGGAAGTTAGGTTTTGGTCAAAAAATTGTAAAAATACCCCCTCACTAAAAAACACTAAGCCCGGCGGGGAAGCCCGCCTCGCCCCGCCAATGTCCGCCAAAGCCTGCAGTTTAAGCGGTGTGGGTTAAGCGGGCTTTTGCTATTTGGCGGTCCCAATTTTCCAGCTCGGCCCGTCTTTTTTGGCGGGTTACGCGGGCCGGCCCGGCGAATTTAGGCCCGTTTGCCACCCCTATGGATAACTAGGGTTACCTTTATGTATTTGGGTTATGGTTTCCTATATGTATATATATACTATTCTCTCTCCAACCTTAGCTTCGCCGGTTAAGTTTAGAGCTTGATATTTTATACCTTGACTCTCTACTGTCATTATTTATATACATATGTTAGTGTACCTTAGCTTTCTTCGTACGCAAATAATCCTTGTTTCATGAGCATTGCTCTTTTAATTTTACGATTTTTGCTTTACCCTTTTCTTCAAGGCTCCTCATATACTACGTTCTTTCAATATATATATATATATATATATATATAGTATTTTAGAGGTCATAATACCACACCACCTCTGT
>NC_029789.2:64044214-64044671 GCF_000816755.2 Arachis ipaensis | reverse complement strand
TATATATATTATTTTAGAGGTCATAATACCACACCACCTCTGTTTTACGACTTAAGCATAAAGCTCTGTGTTTGTTCCTGTAGAACCTGAGGGACAGACTAACTATGCTTCTGAGCATACTATGAGTCATGTTTATGCATAGTTATCAAATCCGGTCCAGTTTGACTGGAAAATTGATAAACCGGATCTTAAATCGGTCCAGTTAACATTTTAACCGGATAAGTAAACGAATCGGTCAAACTCGGAAAACCCAGTCAAACCCGGTCTAAACCGAGACTCGAACCAGACCGGTTGACCCGCTGAGTCAGCATCACTCAATTTCAAAAATTTATAATAAATACTAAGCGCTATTGGGGTTCGAACTTGAGTTATTCAAGTTGCAAAAGAACTTGCAACCACTGGGACAAGTTTTCTCTTTGTATTATATAGTATATTTTAATAAATATATTACTAACTA
>NC_029789.2:64023225-64044090 GCF_000816755.2 Arachis ipaensis | reverse complement strand
TATAACATCTATTAATATTAATATTTTTTAAAATATATTTGAATAATGTAATAGATTATGAATTAGAAAATAAGTTAATTTGATATAAAAAAATTAAATTTTATATAATTATTTAATTATGACCGGGTAAACCGGTTGAACCTGTGATCCACCGGTTGAACCAGTGACCTAGTGACCTGGCCAAGTCGATTGTCGGGTCGGTTCTGATAACTATGTGTTTATGTGCTATTTAGGATATCTGACTGATATACATAGCTTAAAGTTCATGAGCATGCGTTTGGAACTTTGAAACACTAGACTTGAGATATTAAGACTGATCACCTTGATATCACTTGTTTGGTGTGAACGGAAACCAAATGGCGTCTCTTAGGCGTGGTCATGGGCGTAATCGAGGTTGAGGTCGGAGAGGTAATGAGGTAACCATACTGGTAGGGAATTTGACCGATTTCATTACCGCTATAACGAGCGTTGCTGCTGCCATTAGTGTTGTTGCTGCTGTGACTAGCCGAGCGATGGGTAGGAGGGAACAACAAATTGGAGATGGCAACGAAGGTGGTAATGAACATGAGGGTGGAGATAATATCTCGAGTGCGGTGGTATCAATGGAGATGGTGAGTTATCTGGAGTTAGTTAAGATGGGTCAAGTAACGGGAGAATGCCCAAGAATGACTGCGGTGGCAAGGAGTGACTACCGAGAATTTCACAAAAAGAAGGAAGGAAAGAAGATTACACCTAGGAGCCAAAGTTTCAAAAGGGGTCGTTATGTCACTTCACATTCTCAGCGTCAGAACAATAACCGATGGAACGACAATTGTCGGGGGCATGATTCAGGAGAGCAGACTAGTACTCAACCGGAACACTTAAAGTGTCTAAGATGCAAAAGGTATCATTCAAACAGATCATGCAGGGCCGGACTATGCGTATGTTAAGAGTGCGGGAAACCAGGGCATATGTCTCATAATTGTCCACACAGGAAAGGCCGGGGTGTAGCTGAATCTGATTCTCAGACCCGAGGTAATTATGAACTAGTAGTTGAATTTCTAACTACCTTGCATAACATTATTATGTGGCATTCATTGGTAACGTATGACACGTTTGGATAATCCTGGCGTCTAAGTGAATGGTTAGTCGAAGATTATCAATTGTTGAGATAGAGCGATATTTAGTTAACTTAGAGGAATGGGTAGGCTCTTGAAGGTTAAGCATCAGAGTGACACAGCGGAAGTGGGATGGATTATATCTAAGGGATCGGCAGTGTTAAGAGCTACGCAGAGCTATTGTTCGAAACCCAGTGATGGTGAACTGCGAGGAAGAGGAATGGAACGGATTCAACCTTTAGTTGTTAATTGTTTAAGATGTGAGTGAAGATGAGATCAAATCCCTATTGTGAGAGAGTTTCCGAGGTAATCCCTGAAGGTATACCAGCATTTCCATCTCAGAGAAAAAGTGAGTTTGCGATAGATTTAGTGTTTAAAGCCGGATCAGTTTTGATTTCACCCCAAGTGAAGACACCATTGTAATCGGTAGAACTAAAGAATCAAGTTGAAGGGAGTACTAGAAGAGAGAATTGTCCGACAAAGAGTTTCCCCATGGGAAGCACCGGTTATGCCGGTAAAGAAGAAAGAGAACGGTTGGAGGCATTATGCTAGGGGGAGTGTGCAGACAGATCTTCATGATTTGACCTGATCTTTCTTTTGAAACCTGCATTGAAACTCTATCTAAAGTTCTTCTTAAATGATTTTCTCATCTTTCCAGTTTTACTCCTTATGCACATGAACCTTGTTTCTTCTAGGATGAGCCTGAGCTTGTCTTGGTATAATCACGTAATCCTTGAATCTTGAGAACTTGTTGTGAGTAGAGTTGCTGTCTTTCGCAAACTGTATTCTTCAAAATTAGTTGAGATTTCCTTGACTCTATACGCTTTGTTCTTTCTATCAAGGGTTCTTGATTTGAAATCTTTTCTTGAGATGCACCTTAGTTCCTCTTCTTGTGCATTTTATTATTTTTGTACAACACTATTTGACCGTATACAAGATTTTCTTTTGATTTCTTATGAACACCGTTCTTGTTGCTCGTTCGTCTCTTCGAACATAACATCTTTTAGAAAGTCAACTTGTACTGAAAATTTGATTCGCGCACAACTTCTAGATGCAACCATTAAAATGTTAATTCCTTAGACAAGACTTCTGAACGTGGAAAATAAGCTTGTGACACTACGAAGAATTTTGGAGCCTTAATTCTTGTCAACCGTATTACCTACGGTTAAGTTAATGCGTTAGGATGTACCTTTTATAAGGATACTTGAATGCGATGAGGGCTTTCAAACCTTGAAAGGAAGATTAACCTTTATGCCAATGCTTGTATCACTTAAACCTAATGAACCATGTAAGAAATTACTGCGATGTGTTATTGGAAGACTTAGAATGTGTGCTGATGTAACATCGTGAGGTAGTAGCGAATTCCCTGAGCAAGAAGTTTCTAAGGAATGCTTGGACGTTAATCCCAGAGAAATGGATTCTAGGTGTGTTGAAGCTATAAGTTGGATATTGAGAGTGTGGTTGGAGGTGTCGGACTAAATCCATTGTAATTTTGAAACGTGGTAAAGATGAGATACAAGAAGCATAACAAGACGATAGAAAGCTACCAAGGATGTCGAAGTCTGGTAAACAAAAAGGAATAAAAAAGAGATCGAGGGAAACAAAGAATGAAACTTGGAGGACTGAAGAAATGGATTCGAAAGTACAAGAAGAGATTAGTATGCTTAATGCAGAAAATTGAGACGTGAACCATTGTCTGAATCCATCAAGAACGGATTTCAATTCCACTGAGGATTACTAAGATGTATCACAATTTTAATAAGACAGGGTTGAGTGGCCTGAAATGATGAATAACTTGGCGGCGCGTGTGACTGAATATTTGACATGTTAGAAGATGAGGAGCGAGTACCAAGAGTCATCCGAGATGTGGCAACCATGGAAGGTTTCACAATGAAAGTGAAAAGGGATCGCTATTGATTATGAAAGGGGTTATCGAGGACTAGGACAGGAAATAATGTTTAGGTAATCGTGGATCAATTAACCAAATTCATTCTATCCATCGGAACAAACTATTTATCAGAGATATTGACGAGACTATTGGTGCGTGAAATTAGAACTCACACAACTGAACTAGCAAGTGCACTGGGTCGTCCAAGTAATACTTCAGGTGAGTGAGGGTCAATCCCACGAGGATTGTTGGATTGAGCAAGCTGTGGTTATCTTGCAGATCTTAGTCAGACAAATGGAAAAGGTAATTGTTGTTATAGGCGTATAAAATAAAACAATACTAAATTGGTGTAAAATCAATGATTGGGAATTAGTTAAGGCCTTGGAGATGCTTGTTCTTCTGGATTAATACTTCTTACTGACTACTTCAATAATCAGTAATTCATTCAATGGCAAGGCTATAAGTGGTTAAAGCTAGGGCTAGTGGTCATTAATCTCCTCTGATCTAGATCACACGCCGGTGCTAATAGTCATCCAATCTAAACGAGGGTGAAGCTTACGCAATTCAGTCTCTGGTGACCCTACTCAAAATGCCACAGACAAGGTCAGATCTTCCGAATCGGAGAATGATGCTCTGTATTCTAGCCTTAATGCCACAGAGACCTCAATTACCCATGAGTAATGAGATTTCATGTCACGTATCCCAATTAGCCCAGATACTCTCTTGGAACCTGTGATGTACTCTCAAGCTGTAGCTCAATACTATCCGGCTAGGGCTTCACAAGAGCTCATGTAAAATAAGGTGTCATACTCTCGTTCCACCCCAGATTCATAAAGATGAAGAACGACAATACATCATAGAATGGAATCAAACATGTATTAAGGTAAAGAATAATGATATTAATCCATAGGAATGAGCAGAGCTCCTATCCTTAACTTAGGAGGTTTAGTTGCTCATACTTTAAGAACGTATAATGTAATGTGTCTGTGCTTCTCCCCTTCTGGGAGGCATAATCCTCAAGAGGAAGAAAGTCCCTTATTTATAATAAAAACTCTAAGACTAAACCTAAAAGATATTGTTTTTAATTAAAAATTACAAAAAGAAAATAAAATAAGCTAAGAAGTGTTAAAATCCACTTTGAGGCCCACTTGGTGAGTGTTTGGGCTGATGCCTGGCGTCTAACTCAAGTTCTGGTCATTCAACTTTGGTTCCTGCTCCCTGGCTGGCCTTGAATGCCAGTTTTGGGCGTTTAATTTTGGAGGTTGGTCCTTCTTGGGCGTTGAACTCCAGAGGTGGGCGTTCAACGCCCTCTTTGGGCAATGATTCCGAAAGAAAAGTATAAACCATTATATATTTTTGGAAAGCCCTGGAAGTTAGCTTTTCAACGTCGTTGAGAGCGCGTCAATTGGATTTCTGTAGCTCACAATATGCTCATTGGAATGCACGGAGGTCAGGATTTGACAGCATCTACTATCCTTTCTTTGCCTCTGAATAAGCCTTTGCCAAAACTTGCCAATTTCACCCAAAATCACCTAAAATCATAAAAAAAAATACAAAAACTCAAAGTAGCATCCAAAATATGATTTTTGCACTAAAACATACTAAAACATAATAAAACTTGATAAAATGTGCTAAAAAACACTAAGGAAATAGTACTAAAAAGGATATAAAATATCCGCTCATCAACTATACATCAGAAAGAAGGTGAAGTTTTATAGTGCGCTAAAAGCCTCTATGTTAACATGAAACTGGAGCATCAAACATCTTAGTATTAGTTCCCAAATTTGATAGTCGATACCAATGATGTATTTCACATCTCACAGTTTCAGGAGTACATTTTTGATGCTGATCACATATTAGAACCTGAACCAGTGCAACTGAGAGAGGATCTAATGCTTCAAGTAACTTTGGTTAGAACTGATAATATGATACCAATGCTAAGCGGATACGCAGAAGAGGAGTTTTGCTAGTAGAGGATGCTGAGAGTGGAGCTGGAATTGGGGAACACACTTGGAAACTCGAATCAGATATGCAGAAGGACTACCCACACTTCTTTTTAGGTAACTAAATCTGAATTTTGAGGGCAAAATTCTTAATTAGGTGGATAGGATGTAAACCTCGTAAAACTAACGAATAATTAATCAATAAATTAATTTTTAATAAAAGAAATTATAAATAGGAATTTTATTGTTTTATGAGGTAAAGCTAATTAAAATAAGAATTTTGACACTAATTTTAAAGAATTTGGCCCAAGATTGGGCCAAATGGGCCGAACTGAACCCAACCCAACCCATGAACAAAATGAGCTTCAGCTCATTTCCTTCTTCCTCATTGTTGTTTCACGCTGAAACATAGAAGAGAAGGAAGGTTTCCAAAACCTTTGTCTTCCATTCATATCACCATATCTTCTCACTCTGAGCTCCAATCGCTGCACCGTTTGTGGACACGCGTCCAACGCACCGAGCTCTACAAAGCCCGGTAACCAATTTCAGTAAAAAAATCTCATTTCTCATCTTAGCCTCTCAATTTCCTTGATTTTCGAAATTTTGGGGGTTTGATTGTTAAAATTTGTGTCGTGATGTTTATGCTCAAATTAGCTTGAGAGATTTGTCGGTTTTTGTTCAACCAAGTCATGTATAAGGTAAGGGCTCTCAAAACCTTGCAAATTTCTAGATTATATGAGTTTGGATGTTGAAATTTGGTATATAAATGTGGTAATGTGAATTAGGTGGTATATGTATAAGAATTGGAGCATATTTATGGAAATTGGAAGCTCAGTTTGGGTCTTGGTTGTTGAATTTTGGTGTTGAAGGCTTGCAATCTTGCCTAAGTAGGTTACCTTGGGTTATACGAGAAAATCGAACAAGGTATGGTTTTGGTTTCTCGTATTTAATATATAATATCTTGTGAAAACTTAGACAAGATGACCATAGGATAGGTTGGAATAAATGAGTATGTTAAATGCTTAGTACCTTTGATGATAATTGTTGAAATTGATTGAGTATTTATTTGGTGATTAATTCTTGTGATGAAAATAAGATGCTAAATAATGAGTTAATGATGATTGACATGGTGATATGAATGAATATGAGTATGTGGTGATATACTGATGATCTTGTGGGTATAATTCAGAAATTTATGCATAAGATTGTTTAAAATTGAGGTATGGTTGGTTGTGGTAGGATATGGGGATTGTGTGTTGTAAATGGTATATTGTGGCGCTATTTGTATGTATAGAATGTTGGTATTGAGTTTGATTTTGGTGAAAATAGATGTTTAAGAACTTTTGTGAAAATATGATTTTTAGCCAAAATTCAGCGAGCCAGAACTCGGCTTCCGGATCCCAAAATTCTTTCAAACTTGTTTCATATGAAAATTAGGTCCATGAAGTTTGCGCCATTCAAAGAACGGATGAAAAATGTTTTAAAAAAAGTTATGTGCGTCGGAAGTTCGGAGCGCAAAACTGAAATTCTGCAACATTCAACATTTTTGCCACTCCGCATATCGTGCGTACACGACCACTTGCATGCGACGCTACCAACCCTTTCGGGTTTGGTATCTCGCGTTCACGAGCCGGGAATTTAAGGGGTTAAGTACGCGACCGGTTGCACGCGACACGACCAACCCTTTCGGGTTTGGTATCTCGCGTACGCGAGTAATGGGATGCATACGCGAGCAAGGCAAAATGCGTCCCCACGTACGCGAGCAAGGTGCTAGCGTATGCGACACCCCTGTTTCCAGGAAAGTGAATTTTTTGTTTTAAAACCTTATTTTGAACCTCTAAACCTCTATTTTTACTCTTTTAGCCCCTATATCTTAGTCGTATGCCTAGTAACTAGATTAAGCTAGGAAAAGGTAATAACTTGGAGATGAAGAAAGCTTTGGAAGTGATGAATTATGTATGAGGAGTGCAGAGGTGCGGTATACATGTGATGAATATGGCCATGGCAAATGATTATGAGTAACTATAAAGGATTGCTTTATTTCGAGTCCTCTTCTCAAAAGTGTGACCCCAGATAAATGATGCAAGGTGAGGATCCCCTTCTCTGTTCCTCCTGGTATTGTAAAATCGCCTCTAGCAAGATGGTGGGAGTTTAGGATCCCTCCTTTATTCTTCCTGGGCATATGAGAACGTACCTCCTGGGTAGATGCAAGAGTTGTGGTTTTGCTCCACTTGCTCCAGGTTGGTTAGTATAGAGGCTCCCCGGTAGGGGTGTGCAAAAAAACTGGTTTGACTGAACTAAACTAAAACTAAACTGAAACCATAGTTTTTATAAAAACTAGTTTATTAAAAATCAATTTTTATGGTTCATTTTAGTTTTAAACCAAATCAAACCTGGTTTATTCACATTAGTAACTTCAATCTTCAAAACTCAAAATTTTGAAAAATGTGAAAAACGCAAAAACCCTAGCCGCTGTTTCAACATCCTCTCTTGTCTCTCTCTTTCTACCGCCGCAACCAACCCACCGCTACCACCATCACAGTCGCCGTAGTCGAACTACTCTCCATCGCTCATTGTCGTCGATTTCTAGCACAGCAACAGCCAACGACATTCCTCTCTCATCTCTCTCCTGCTGTCGCCGCTACCAACCCACCAGGCCACCACTGCTATCGTCACTGCTGCTGTCATCAATCAACTCTCCGTAGGGCAGTTCTGCAGTTCCGGCATCACTCACTGTCGTAAACTTCTACAACTTCAAGTTCTGACACGGTATCATCTCTCCCTTGCTGCCATCACTACCATTCCTCTCTCATCTCTCCCTTGCTGCCGCCGTTATCAACTGATAAATCCCAATTTTGTGGTTTATCTTGTTCTTATTTTAGGGGATTTTATCACATTTTCCCACATTTATTCAATAAAATAGCATGGTTTTGTAATTCTCCCTTAAATTGTGCTTACGTGTAAAAACATGTTTTTTAGGCCCTTAAATTTGTGATTTTAATTCACTTTAATTCCATTCGATGCCTTGATGTGTTTGATGAGTGATTTCAGGCTCATAAGGCAAGTATTGGATGAAAGAAATGAAGAGAAAAGCATACAAAGTGGAGAATGCACGAGGAAACAAGGATTTGAAGTACATTAATCCACGCGCACGCGCAGCAGACGCGCACGCGTGGAAGTGAAGTTGCATGGCGACGCGTACGCGCACATGACGCGTATGCGTGGATAGGAAAATTGCCAGGCAACGCGCACGCGTGACTGATGCGAGGGCAGAAGTCGGCTAATTAAGAAATCAATAAAGGGAATACGTTGTGAGTATAGTTCTTAACCAGCTAAGATCCACCTCATCAATTTAGAAAGTTGTCACAAAAGTTTTGAATAAAATACTGGGAGTATGAGTCCCAGGTCGTCTCCCAACGAGTTGCTAAAAAGGGTGCTAATTTATTAATCAGGAAATTCTGAGAGATTTTTGAGAGTTGAATGACAGAAAATAATTAATTGTAATTAAAAGAAAATTATATATTCTAATTAAAAAGCCTTGACAGGGGGAATGATTAATTAGAAGTTCTATCCTTGTTGGAATTTTCTCAAGTGTAGTATAAAGAGGTTGTTGTTTTCACTTAGTTAACCCTTACTAAATAAAGGAAAGTCAAGTGATTGAGCTAACTCTTATTCGCAAATCCTAGTCCTCTCCCTTGGGAAGGTCTAGCATTAGTAAATACAGAATTAGCCAACAACTTCCAATTTAACTAAGCACTTGAGCATTCCAACTCAAGTGTCTTCTCCTAATCAACCCCCATGTCAAGTAGGAAATCTACTCCATTGACATGAATATAACGCTCATAAGGATATAAGAAGAAAACATGATAAATTAGATAAAATAAAGCTTGAAAATTAATTAAGGGAAAAGTAACTTTCTGCATTAACAATCCAAGAAAATAATCCAATTGTAACTCTAAACAAGAATTAAGAATATGGAATAAATAAAAGAGTAAGTAAGGAAACAAACTAGAATAGTATCTTCAACGGAGGTGATGACTCTTCAATATCCAAAAATAAAAGCATAAAACTAATAAACTATGAATGTAAAGAAAACCTAGAGGAAGAGTAGTTTCTCTCTAGATTCAGATCTAAAAACTAAAAGCTATCCTAATATGAATGTGTGTTGAGTCTATGCATGTTTCCTGGCTTTAGTCTGTGTTTCTGGGCCAAAAACTGGGTCAAAACGCGGCCCAAAATTGCCCCCAGCGTATTCTGTTAATTCTGGAGATCGCGCATATCACGCGTACGCGTCAGTCACATGTACGCGTGATGAGCGGATAATTTATACGCTTTTGGCATTATTTTTCGTATATTTTTAGTATATTTTAGTTAGTTTTTATTATGTTTTTAAATAAAAATCACATTTTTGGACTTTACTATGAATTTGTGTGTTTTTCTGTGATTTCAGGTATTTTCTGGCTGAAATTGAGGGACCTGAGCAAAAATCTGATTCAGAGGCTGAAAAAGGACTATAGATGCTGTTGGATTCTGACCTCCCTACACTCGAAGTGAATTTTCTGGAGCTACAGAAGCCCAATTGGTGCGCTCTCAATTGCGTTGGAAAGTATACATCCTGGGCTTTCCAGCAATATATAATACTCCATACTTTGCCCGAGATTTGATGGCCCAAACCAGCGTTCCAAGTCAGCATAAAAATTCTGGCGTCAAAATGCCAGAACTGGCATAAAAGCTGGAGTTAAACGCCCAAACTGGCACAAAAGCTGGCGTTTAACTCCAAGAAAAGTCTCTACATGTGAAAGCTTCAATGCTCAGCCCAAGCACACACCAAGTGGGCCCGGAAGAAGATTTGTGTATTAATTACTTATTTCTGTAACCCTAGGCTACTAGTTCTCTATAAATAGGACCTTTTGCTATTGTATTTTCATACTTTTTCATACTTTTAATCTTGGTCATTCTGGTTCCCCCTCTGGGGCCGAAGCCAATGAACACCATTATCACTTTTGTATTTTCAACGGTGGAGTTTCTACACACCATAGATTAAGGTGTGGAGCTCTGCTGTTCTTCATGAATTAATGCAAAGTATTATTGTTTTTCTATTTAATTCAAGCTTATTCTTATTCCAAGATATTCACTCGCACTTCAACCTGATGAATGTGATGATCCGTGACACTAATCATCATTCTCACCTATGAACGCGTGCCTGACAACCACCTCCGTTCTACCTTCGATTGAGTGTGTATCTCTTAGCCTCCTGGTTCATGATGCATGGTTGCCTCGCCTGACAACTGAGCCTTCCATTCCATGAGATCAGAGTCTTTGTGGTATAGGCGAGAATCAATTGGCAGCATTCTTGAGATCCAGAAAGTCTAAACCTTGTCTGTGGTATTCCGAGTAGGATCTGTGAAGGGATGACTGTGACGAGCTTCAAACTCGCGAGTGTTGGGCGTAGTGATAGACGCAAAAGGATCAATGGATCCTATTCCAACATGATCGAGAACCAACAGATGATTAGCCGTGCGGTGACAGCACATTTGGACTATTTTCACTGGGAGGACGAGAGGTAGCCATTGACAACGGTGAAACCCAACATAAAGCTTGCCATGGAAAGGAGTATGAATGATTGGATGAAGACAATAGGAAAGTAAAAGTTCAAGAGGAACAAAGCATCTTCATACGCTTATCTGAAATTCTCACCAATGAATTACATAAGTATCTCTATCTTATTTTATGTTTTATTCATCTTTTTATTATCTTAAACTTTATAAACATTTGAATCCACCTGACTGAGATTTACAAGATGACCATAGCTTGCTTCAAGCCGACAATCTCTGTGGGATCGACCCTAACTCACGTAAGGGTTATTACTTGGACGACCCAGTACACTTGCTGGTTAGTTGTGCGGAGTTATGAAAAAGAGTTGAGATTACAATTGTGCGTACCAAGTTGTTGGCACCATTGATGATCACAATTTCGTGCACCAAGTTTCTGGCGCCGTTGCCGGGGAACAAACAATCCCCGCGCAACCAAGTTTTTGGCGTCGCTGCCGGGGATTGTTCGAGTTTAGACAATTGGCGGTTCATCTTGTTGCTCAGATTAGGTAATTTTATTTTATGTTTAAGCTTTTTTCTTTTTATTTTTTTTTATTTTCGAAAATTTCAAAAAAAAAAAAAGAAAAAAATAATATTTCTATTCTGTTCTTCGGAGTTTTTAAGAATGAATTCTAGAGTTTCATGATGATTTGTTGAAGTCTGGCTGGCTGTGAAGCCATGTCTAATCTTTTGACTTATCATCACAAGAGCTTGTTGATTTCTATCAATTTTTCTATTGAAAGTAATGATCTGCTAAAGCTTGGCTGGCCATTGGCCATGTCTAATGTTTTGGACCGAAGCTTTCATTGAAGGCTTGGCTGGCTAGTAAGCCATGTCTAATTCCTGGACCGGAGTTTTAGACTAACATTGCATGATTCCTGGAATTCTTATTAAAAATTTTGAATGTCTCTATTTTCTTTTCCAAATAATTTTTGAAAAAAAATTACAAAAAAATTTATAAAATCATAAAACCAAAAATAATTTATGTTTCTTGTTTGAGTCTAGTGTCTAATTTTAAGTTTGGTGTCAATTGCATTCTCCTAATTTTTGAAAATTACATGCATTCTATTCTTCATTGATCTTCAAGTTGTTCTTGATGATTTTATTGGGTCTGATCTTTAAATTCTCTTGTTTTGTGTGTTTTGTTGTTTCTCATATGCATTCTCAAATTGTTAGTGTCTCTAATATGAAAAGTCCTAAGTTTGGTGTCTTGCATGCATTGTTTATTTGATCTTAGTTCTTCATGATTTAGTTTCATTTTGTTATTATTCTCTAAAAATTCAAAAAAGAAATTTTAAAAACTATGTCTTTTCAAGTCAATAATACAGAGAATTGAAGACTCATAACATTCAGCAGAGAAATTACACAGAAAAAGCTGGGCGTTCAAAACGGCCAGTGAGAAAGGAAAACTGGCGTTTAAACGCCAGCCAGGGTACCTGGCTGGGCGTTAAACACCCAAAAAGGTAGTATTTTGGGCGTTAAATGCCAGAATGGATACCATTCTGGGCGTTTAACGCCAGGATGGCACAAGAGGGAAGATTTTGTTTTTAATTCAAATTTTTTTCAAATTTTCATAATTTTTCAAAATCAAATCTTTTTCAAATCATATCTTTTCAATCATATCTTTTCAAAATCAATTTCTTTCCATTTTTTTTACTATTTTCAAAAATCCTTGATAACAATTAGAGATGTGATTCAAAAATTTCTTCCTTGTTAAGAAAAGTTCAATAATTGAATGTTAGAATCATATCTTTCAAATTTCTTGTTAGCCAAGGCATTAATTTTAAAAATTAAATCTTTTTAATTTTTTGTCAATCATATCTTTTTAAAACCAGATTTTCTCAATCATATCTTCTCAACCACATCTTTTTCAAAAATAATTTTCAATCATATCTATTTTATTTCTGATTTCAAAATCTTTTTCAAAATCACTTAACTACTTTCTCAATTTTAATTTTCGAAAATCACCAATCAATTTTTTCAAAATTTCTTTTAATTATTTCAAAATCTTTTTTTTATTATTTTCGAAAATTCTTCCCCCTTTTAACATTTTCTTTTTAAAGGACTAACACTCCTCCTCAATGTGCAATTCGAACCCTATCCCTCTTGATAAGTTTGAATTCTCTCCTTTCTACCTCCCCCTTCCATTCATTTTTTCCTCTGACATCTCAAGGAATCTCTATACTGTAACATAGAGGATTTTATACTTTCTTCTCCTCTCTTTCATATGAGCATGAGCAAGGACAAAGGTATTCTTGTTGAAGCTGATCCTGAACCAGAAAGGACCTTGAAGAGAAAGCTAAGAGAAGCCAAAGCACAATTCTCTGTAGAGGACCTAACAGAAATTTTCAAAAAAGAAGAAGCCATGGCAGCCGAAAACAACAACAATGCCAACACTGCAAGGAAGGTGCTTGGTGACTTTACTACACCTACTCCCGACTTCTATGGGAAAAGCATCTCGTTCCCTGCCATTGGAGCAAACAATTTTGAGCTTAAGCCTCAATTAGTTTCTCTAATGCAACAGAATTGTAAGTTTCATGGACTTCCATTAGAAGATCCTCATCAGTTCTTAGCTGAATTCTTGCAAATTTGTGACACTGTTAAGACCAATGGAGTTGACCCTGAGGTCTACAAACTTATGCTCTTTTCTTTTGCTATAAGAGACAAAGCTAGGACATGGTTGGACTCACAACCTAAAGAAAGCCTGAACTCTTGGGAAAAGCTAGTCAATGCCTTCTTAGCAAAGTTCTTTCCACCTCAAAAATTGAGTAAGCTTAGAGTGGAAGTCTAGACCTTCAGACAGAAGGAAGGTGAATCCTTCTATGAAGCTTGTGAAAGATACAAGCAATTGATCAGAAGGTATCCTTCTGACATGCTTTTTGAATGGAGCATCATAGGTATCTTCTATGATGGTCTGTCTGAACTGTCCAAGATGTCATTGGACAGCTCTGCTGGAAGATCTCTTCATCTGAAGAAGACGCCCGCAGAAGCTCAGGAACTCATTGAGATGGTTGCAAATAACCAATTCATGTACACCTCTGAAAGGAACCCTGTGAATAATGGGACAAATAAGAAGAAAGGAGTTCTTGAGATTGATACTCTGAATGCCATATTAGCTCAGAACAAAATATTGACTCAACAAGTCAATATGATTTATCAGAGTCTGTCTGGCATGCAAGCAGCAACAGGCAGTACCAAAGAAGCTTCATCTGAAGAAGAAGCTTATGATCCTGAGAATCCAGCAATGGAAGAGGTGAATTACATGGGAGAACCCTATGGAAATACCTATAATTCTTCATGGAGAAATCATCCAAATCTCTCATGGAAGGACCAATAGAGGCCTCAACAAGGCTTCAACAACAGTAATGGTGGAAGAAATCGGTTTAGCAATAGCAAGCCTTTTCCATCATCTTCTCAGCAACAGACAGAGAATTCTAAACAGAGCCACTCTGACTTAGCAACCATAGCCTCTGATTTAATTAAGACCACTCAAAGTTTCATGACTGAAACAAGGTCCTCCATTAGAAATTTAGAGGCACAAGTGGGTCAGCTGAGTAAGAAAGTTACTGAACTCCCTCCTAGTACTCTCCCAAGCAATATAGAAGAGAATCCAAAAAGAGAGTGCAAGGCCATAACTTTAACCAACATGGCCGAATGCATAGAGGAGGGAAAGGCAGTTATTTCTACTGAGGAAAACCTCAATGGACGTCCACTGGCCTCCAAGGAGTTCCCTAATGAGGAACCATGGGAATCTGAGGCTCATACAAAGACCATAGAGATTCCATTAAACTTGCTTCTTCCATTTATGAGCTCTGATGAGTATTCTTCCTCTGAAGAGGATGAAGATGTTACTGAAGAGAAAGTTGCTAAGTACCTTGGAGCAATCATGAAACTAAATGCCAAGTTATTTGGTGATGAGACTTGGGAGGATGAACCTCCCTTGCTCACCAAAGAACTGGATGACTTGACTAGGCAGAGATTACCTCAGAAGAGACAGGATCCTGGAAAGTTCTCAATACCTTGTACCATAGGCACCATAACCTTTGAGAAGGCTCTGTGTGACCTAGGATCAAGCATAAACCTCATGCCTCTCTCTGTAATGAAGAAGCTAGGGATCCTTGAGGTACAAGCTGTAAGAATCTCACTAGAGATGGCAGACAATTCAAGGAAACATGCTTATGGACTTGTAGAGGATATCTTGGTAAAGGTTGAATGCCACTACATCCCTGCTGATTTAATAATCCTAGACACTGGGAAGTGTATGGATGAATCCATCATCCTTAGCAGACCCTTCCTAGCCACAGCAAAAGCTGTGATTGATGTTGACAGAGGAGAATTGGTCCTTCAAGTGAATGAGGACTCCCTTGTGTTTAAAGCTCAAGGATCTCCCTCTGTAACTATGGAGAGGAAGCATGAAAAGCTTCTCTCAATGCAGAGTCAAATAGAGCCCTCACATTCAAACTCTAAGTTTGGTGTAGGGAGGCCATCATCATGCTCTGAGTATCTGTGAGGCTCCATGAGAGCCCACTGTCAAGCTATTGACATTAAAGAAGCGCTTGTTGGGAGGCAACCCAATTTTATTATATCTATTTATTTTCAATTTTTATTTTATATTTTTTATAGGTTGATGATCATGTGAAGTCACAAAAACAACTGAAAAAGCAAAAACAGAATGAAAAACAGTATTAAAAACAGCACACCCTGGAGGAAAAGCTTGCTGGCGTTTAAACGCCAGTAAGGTTAGCAGAATAGACGTTAAACACCCAGTTTGGCACCATTTTGGGCGTTTAACGCCAGAAATGGGTACAAGACTGGCGTTTAACGCCAGGAATGGGCACAAGACTGGCGTTCAACGCTAGAAAGAGGAGAAAAGCTGGCGTTAAACGCCAAGAATGGGCACAAGACTGGCGTTCAACGCCAGAAAGGGGAGAAAAGCTGGCGTTAAACGCCAGAAATGGGCAGCAACCTGGCGTTTAACGCCAGGATTGGCAATCAAGGGGGCATTTACACGCCACATGGTGCAGGGATGAGAAATCCTTGACACCTCAGGATCTGTGAACCCCACAGGATTCCCACCTACTTCATCTCTCTCTCTCTTCTTCACACCTTTCCATAACACCCTTCCCCAAATACCCTTCACCAATCACCTCAATACCTCTTCCCCAAATACCCCTCACTTATCAAATCCTACCCCCTTCTCCATAATCTCTTCACCAATCCACATCCATCCATCATAAAACCCCACCTACCTCACCATTCAAATTCAAACCAATTTCCCTCCCAAACCCACCCATACATGGCCGAACCCTACCCCTCTCTCCACTCCTATATAAACCAATCTTCACTCCTTCATTTTCACACATTATACACCCTACTCACCCCTTGGCCGAAACACTAACCCTCTCCATCTCCTCTATTTCTTCTTCCTCTACTCTCTTCTTTCTTCTTTTGCTCGAGGACGAGCAAACCTTCTAAGTTTGGTGTGGTAAAAGTGTTGCTTTTTATTTTTCCATAACCATTTATGGCACCAAAGGCCGGAGAAACCTCTAGAAAGAGGAAAAGGAAGGCAAAAGCTTCCACCTCCGAGTCATGGGAGATGAAAAGATTCATCTCAAGGGTGCATCAAGACCACTTCTATGAAGTTGTGGCTAAGAAGAAGGTGATCCCCAAGGTCCCTTTCAAGCTCAAAAAGGGTGAATATCCGGAGATCCGACATGAGATTCGAAGAAGAGGTTGGGAAATTCTCACCAATCCCATTCAACAAGTCGAAATCTTAATAGTTCAAGAGTTCTATGCCAATGCGTGGATCACTAAGAACCATGATCAAAGTGTGAACCCGGACCCTAAGAACTGGCTCACAATGGATCGTGGAAAATACTTAGATTTCAGTTTGGAAAATGTAAGGTTAGCATTCAACTTGCCCATGATGCAAGGAGATGTACACCCCTACACTAGAAGGGTCAACTTTGATCAAAGGTTGGACCAAGTCCTCATAGACATCTGTGAAGAGGGCGCTCAATGGAAGAGAGATCAAGAGGGAAGCCGGTTCAACTATGAAGGCATGACCTTAAGCCTGTGGCTAGGGGATGGTTGGAGATCATCCAACGCTCAATCATTTCTACTAGCAACCGGTCTGAAGTTACTATAGACCGGGCTGTCATGATCCATAACATCATGATTGGAGAGGAAGTAGAAGTTCATGAGGTTATATCCCTAGAACTCTACAAGGTGGCGGACAAGTCCTCTACTTTGGCAAGGTTATCCTTTCCTCATTTCATTTGTCACCTCTACAATTCAGCTGGAATTGACATAGAGGAAGACATCCTCATTGATGAGGACAAGCCCATCACTAAGAAAAGGATAGAGCAAACAAGAGATCCCACTCATGGAAAAGAGCATGAGGAAATTCCTCATCATGAAATCCCTGAGATGCCTCAAAGGATGCATTTTCCTCCACAAAACTATTGGGAGCAAATCAACACCTCCCTAGGAGAATTAAGTTCCAACATGGGACAACTAAGGGTGGAGCACCAAGAGTATTCCATCCTCCTCCATGAAATTAGAGAAGACCAAAAAGTCATGAGGGAGGAGCAACAAAGGCAAGGAAGAGACATTGAGGAGCTCAAGCACTCCATAAGATCTTCAAGAGGAAGAACAAGCCGCCATCACTAAGGTGGACCCGTTCTTTAATCTCCTTGTTCTTTATTTTTCTGTTTTTCATTTCCTATGCTTTATGTTCTATCTATGTTTGTGTCTTTACTACATGATCATTAGTGTCTTAGTGTCTATGCTTTAAAGCTATGAATGTCCTATGAATCCATCACCTTTCTTAAATGAAAAATGTTTTTAATTAAAAAAGAAAAAGAAGTACATGAATTTCGAATTTTAAAATAGTTTAATTATTTTAATGTGGTGGCAATACTCTTTATTTTCTGAATGAATGCTTGAATAGTGCATATTTTTGAATTTGTTGTTCATGAATGTTAAAATTGTTGGCTCTTGAAAGAATGATGAAAAAGGAGAAATGTTATTTGATAATCTGAAAAATCATAAAATTGATTCTTGAAGTAAGAAAAAGCAGTGAAAAGCTTGCAAAAAAAAAGGGCAAAAAAAAAAGAAAAAAGAAAGAAAAAGAAAAAGCAAGCAGAAAAAGCCAATAACCCTTTAAACCAAAAGGCAAGGGTAAAATAAAAAGGATCCAAGGCTTTGAGCATCAGTGGATAGGAGGGCCCACAAGAATAAAATCCTGGCCTAAGCAGCTAAAACAAGCTGTCCCTAACCATGTGCTTGTGGCGTGAAGGTGTCAAGTGAAAAGCTTGAGACTGAGCGGTTAAAGTCGTAGTCCAAAGCAAAAGAGTGTGCTTAAGAGCTCTGGACACCTCTAATTGGGGACTCTAGCAAAGCTGAGTTACAATCTGAAAAGGTTCACCCAGTTATGTGTCTGTGGCATTTATGTATCCGGTGGTAATACTGGAAAACAAAATGCTTAGGGTCACGACCAAGACTCATAAAGTAACTGTGTTCAAGAATCAACATACTAAACTAGGGGAATCAATAACACTATCTGAATTCTGAGTTCCTATAGATGCCAATCATTCTGAACTTCAAAGGATGAAGTGAGATGCCAAAACTGTTCAGAAGCAAAAAGCTAAGAGCCCCGCTCATCTAATTAAGACTGATCTTCATAGATGTTTTGATTCCAGTGTGGGCTTTAACGTGAAGCAAAAAGGGGCACATTGGAACGTTAGTGAAAATGTTAAGTGTCACTAACGTTCTCGAAGGTTGGCAAAGCCACGTTAACCTAGTTAACGTGGGCTCTAACGTTAGGCAAGGGGGTACATTGGAACGTTAGTGAAAATGTTAAGTGTCACTAACGTTCTCGAACTTATACTTTCACTAAATGTTAACACCCCTAACGCCCTGAGCTAAAGTCTCTGCCCACTTAGCACTTTCTCTCTGCAATTAAAGCCAAGCCCAAATGAAGAAAGGAACTGCTTTAAACTCAAGATCCAAAGGCCCAAGACTTGAAGAACAAACTAGAAGCTGAGAAGAGTAGTATATATAGGAGTAGCTTTGAATTGTTAAGGAGTCTAGAGGCTGGAAAAAGAGAACTACTCTCTGTATTTTATGCTATTGATCAAGATTTGAGAGATTGAATTACCAAGAAATTGGAATTCGATCACTTAAGATTGCCAAGGAGATCAATGAGTGCATTGATTGAGGAAGAGATGAAAATGAACTTGATCTGGAGAATTGCAACATCTCGTAAGCCCAATGAACTCCCCATCTCTGATCTTACCCATTCTCTTTAATTTCTGCCATTTACTTTTATGAGCAAATCCCCCATTTCCATTTACAATTCTGCAATTTATTTTCAGTCATTTACTTCCAGTCCTTTAATTCTAGCATTTACTTTTTTGTTATTTACATTCCTGCCATTTTATTTTCTGTAACTCTCAACCCAAATTCTGGATTCGCTCAACTAGAACATTCTTCTAATTAAAGTTGCTTGATCAATCAATCCCTGTGGGATTCGACCTCACTCTATTGTGAGTTTTTACTTGACGACAAATTCGGTACACTTGCCGAAGAGAGATTTGTTGAGAGACAAGTTTTTCCCACATCAAGTTTATGGCGCCGTTGCCTGGGATTGAATGTGCATCAACAATGATTAAATTGGAAGATCCCTAGATTGAGTATTTTTATTTTGTGAATTTCATTTTCTGTTTGAGTGATTTACTTTTTGTTTTAGTTAAACTTCTTCCCTCCCTCCTCTACTCTTTTGTCTTACTTTGTTATTTTCAATTCTGTGTGCTAACCCACTAACTGTTTGATATATTGCATCACCCACAACTAACAGTAATTCTGATACAAATACTTTCTGCACCTATCTTTTCTTGCTTGTACTTGATGGTTGTATGACAGGGAGAAGAAGCAGGGCTTCAACTTCCTTCAATTCTAAACCTGAGAGGACCTTCCTTAGATTAAGGAGGGAGGCAAGAGGAAAGAAAGTGGTTGGTGCTGAGGAAGAAGAGGAATTCTTTGAAACAAACATGGAAGACAACATGGAAAACCATCATGAAGAAGAGGATCACAACCATGGGGGAGGAGGTAGAGCAAATCATGCTGGGGAGGATAGAAGAGTTTTGGGCTCTTACATCAATCCAAACCCAGGCAATTGTGGAAGTAGTATCCAAAAGCCAACAATCCATGCCAACAACTTTAAACTTAAACCACAGCTCATCACCCTTGTTCAGAACAACTGTTCGTTTGGAGGAGGTGTTTAAGAAGACCCCAATTAACATTTGACCACCTTCCTGAGAATATGTGACACAGTGAAGTCTAATGGTGTTCACCCTGACGCCTATAGACTGCTCCTATTTCCATTCTCACTTAGGGATAAAGCAGCCAAGTGGCTGGAATACTTCCCAAGGGAAAGCTTGACAACTTGGGAAGATGTGGTGAACAAATTTTTAGCAAGATTTTACCCTCCTCAACGAATCAATAGGCTGAGAGCTGAGGTCCAAACTTTCAGGCAACAAGATGGTGAGACTCTATATGAAGCTTGGGAGAGGTTCAAGGACTTAACAAGGAGGTGTCCACCTGACATGTTCAACGAATGGGTGCAGTTGCACATTTTCTATGAAGGACTCTCTTATGAGTCAAAGAAGGCCGTAGACCATTCATCCGAAGGATCTTTGAACAAGAAGAAGACTATTGAGGAAGCCATAGATGTTATTGAAACAGTAGCAGAGAACGACTACTTCTATGCTTCCAAAAGAGGGAACACAAGAGGAGTAATGGAGCTAAACAATGTAGATGCTCTGTTGGCCCAAAACAAGCTCATTACCCAGCAGCTGGCTGACCTCACCAAGAAGATGGAGATGAACCAAGTAGCAGCTATCTCCACTTCATCAACAACCCAAGAGGGAGTGAATGAAGAAGCAGAGGGGAGTCAGGAGCAAGCCAACTACATTGGGAATTCACCAAGGAAAAACTATGATCCATACTCCAAGACCTACAACTCTGGATGGAGAAACCACCCAAACTTTGGGTGGGGAAGTGAGCAAGATCAAAACCAAGACCAGAGACGTTACAACTCCAACAATAATGCAGCTCACCAGCAATTTACACAGAGGATATCTCAAAACCCCCACAACAACACTTCTCCACACACCTATCAAAACCAAAACAGCACATCTGCTCCGAATCACTCATCAATTGATGACAAGCTCTCTAAGATTGAGGCCTTACTTGAAGGAATATGCCAAGAGATTCAAGAAAATAAGGTGTTCAAAGAGGAAGTGCGAGCCAATATTAAGAACCAGGGAGAGACCATCAGGAAG
>NC_029789.2:64022821-64023148 GCF_000816755.2 Arachis ipaensis | reverse complement strand
TTGTGCCATAGGTGAAACTATGTTCGATAGAGCACTATGTGATTTGGGGGCTAGCATCAACTTACTGCCCTTATCCCTGGCAAAGAGGCTGCAGATCAATGAGATAATACCCATAGATGTAATCATCAGACTGGCTGACAAAACTCAAAAGCAAGCAATAGAAGTGGTGGAAAATGTGTTGCTAAAAGTTGGAAAATACTTTCTCCCAACAGAATTTGTCATCCTGGACATGGAAGAGAGTCACACTCATCCAATCATATTGGGAAGACCATTCCTAGCTACGGCCAGAGCACTTATCGATGTAGAGAAAGGGGAGCTAATATTGAG
>NC_029789.2:64004085-64021874 GCF_000816755.2 Arachis ipaensis | reverse complement strand
CCCCTTAATAGATAAACAAGGAAAACAGCAATTGCCACAGCTCAAGAAAAAGTTGGAGGAACCTAAACCTCTAGAGGCAGGTGGAGACAGCATCACAACTCCTTGGAAAAAAGAGGTCACCAAGGGGAAGGCAACCTCAAAAGAAACAAAGAAGAAGGTACCAAGGAGATGGAGGAACAAGAAGATCCCTACAGAAGACTTCTCTCCAGGGGATAGAGTTGTCTCAGCTTACTTCCCAGATATTCCCCCTAATCTCCCTACTGTACCATCTCAGTTACCTAAGGTCTTCACTATCAACAGAGTTTTTTCCCTGGAACATGTGGAGATCATTGATCCAACCAATGGATATAAGTCCACAGCTAGAGGGGAAGACTTTAAGCACTACCAACCACCCTGATGAAGGAAAAACGTCAAGCTAGTGACGCTAAAGAAGCGCTTCATGGGAGGCAACCCATGTTTTATATGTTTTTAAAATAATGAATAAATCAATGTTTATGAATTTCAACCCAAACTTGACAAACACTTGGTGAAATATTTATCATGCAATATATAGTGAAGAACAAGTATGGTGTTCAAAGCAAACCAAGATGCATGCTAGTCTTGGGAGCTTTGAACAAAACTTTTCATCACATTGCTTCAAAATAAGTTTGGTGTCACCCTATGGTGCCACCAAGATGCATATAAAGACCCACCAAAAGTTAGTTAGTTAGTTGGAATTCATAAATAAATAATCAAATCCTTTCTTCCCTTTTATTAATATTAGCCGTAAAGTTCATATGGTCATTTTAATATCTTTTCTTACTTTTCTTAGTTTGTCTTTATAGGAAAAGAAAATGGGCATTAAAAGGGATAGATTGGACAACCAAACAAAGAAGGTTCGGACACCACAAAAGGAGGGGCTACACACTTGTTCTAAAAAGGGAATACATCGGAAAATGTTGCTATGCAACATTGAAAAAATGGCACCCCTAGAAGACCGAGAAATCCCCATCATAAAGTGATGATCCTTGTCTTCTAGCCATGCATAACCCCAACCATCCATCAAGTGACCACTTCATCAATCTACACCCTCCATTCTCTCACAACTTCTCTATATAAATGACCCTTGTCCGTACCACCCTTCATTGTCATCACACACCCTTCACCACTCTTCCTTTCGGTACAAGACACCCTCTATTCGATTATAAACATTCCTCCCGTCACTCTCTTCATTGCCATAAAACCCTAAACAACCAAAAGTCTCCACAACCTTACCACCTTCACATATTAACTATCATTCATGGCGCCTTTGGGTTCTAAAAGAAGGAAGGGAAAGGAACCCATAGAAGAACACCCATATGATGAAAGGAGATTTAGAAGCTTGCATCATGCATTGTAATACGGGTGGATGGTTGATAAGGAAATCATTTATGAGCTGGGATTTCAAGTTACAAAGACTGAGTGCCCCGAAATCACAGAGAAGATAGAAAGGAGAAGATGGGAGCTCCTTACTGACCCGGTCATTAAGGTGAATGCAAATCTCATAAGAGAATTTTATGCAAATGCGGTTCGATATGATAAGAAGGATGAGTCTTACACGAGCTTTGTGAGAGGAAAGATGGTGGACTTTGGTCCCATGAGTGTCATGAGGGCATTGAAGCTACGTTCTATACAATTTGAAGAAGAAAGCTATCACTCAAGATTGGACAACCCCAATTATGACCAGATTCTGCAAGATATTTGTGTACCAGAAGCTGACTGGGAAAGGGGTGCGGGAAATAACCCAAAGTTCATCAAGAGAACAGATCTCACTCCTGAAGCCAAGGGGTGGTTTGAGCTAGTGAGAAGGTCTATTCTCCCAGCTGCAAACAACTCGGAGGTGAATGTCAAGAGAGCCACAATGGTGCACTGTATACTGAAGGGAGGAGAAATCAAGGTTCATGAACTCATAGCTGAAGGTATTAGAAAAATGGCAGAGAAAAGTGACTCAAGAGGAACGTTAGGTTACCCCAGCACTATTTACCGAATATGCAAGAAAGCTGGGGTAGTTTTTGAAGATGAGAACCCCATGTGGATAAAGGAAGACATCCCAATAACTGTAAGAAAGATGAAAGCTGCAGCATCCCCTTTGCCTCAGCGGAAGCAAAGGAAGAAAACAGCCCCTCAAGTAGTGGAAGGACAAGTCTTAGAGGGTCAAGCACAACAGACCTTGGACATGCACCAATTCCAGGAGGCCATTGATGGCTTGTCTAGACAATATTTGGAAAGCCAAGGAGCACAGAAAGAGCTTCAACTACAGATGATGGGGCAGCAAGAGGAAACACTTTCAAGATGGATGACTCAGCAAGGTGAGTGGCAAAGGCAAATAATGGAACAGCAACTAAGTCAAGGACAACGATGGGGAGAAACATTCAACAGGATGGAACAAAGGCAAAACGAGCAACAAAAATCCACCCAGAGGCTAATCAACATCCAAGCACATCAAGGGGCGCACATACATGAGATGCATCGAAGACAAATAGAACAGGCAGAACTATTGGACAAGCAAAGGGCATTCGCAGAAGGAGTTTACATGAGCGAAACAGGACATCATATAAACACTCAAGCCAGGCTCGGTTACTTAGTGGGACAGTTGCCAATATTGCATCCAGGAATAGCCAAGTATGACAAAATGAAGGATGAATTAGCACGAAAGGAAAGACAAAGGGTGGAAGAGAGTCATGAGTCAGTGAGGAAGGCACTTGAGGATTGGAAGCAAGCAAGATTAGCACGGATGAGAGGAAATGCAAGAAGAAACAAGGAGGACAAGCAAGGAAAAGAGCATGGACATCCACAACAGTAAAAGGTGGTAGAGTTCCTTCTTTGTTCCATCTTTCTTTATGTTTTAAATAAGGAAGATCTTGTATGAAATAGAACTTGCTTCCATGTTATGTTTAAACCTTTTTCAATTATGTCTTTTAAGTTTTTGGTATTGAAGAAAGTCTATGTGCACTAGTCTTTATGTCACTGCATCCTTACTTTACTTTCTTGTAAGCTTGTCCCTTTAAATCCAATGAAGAAGATAATGTTTACGTTTTTTTAAAAAGACTAGAGTAGAGTTCATAATGTGGAAGTGCATTCATGAATCTTTGGGGTAGTCATAAGTTAGCTAAGTGGGTTCAACCACAAGGCTAGGAAGACAACTATCCATCCTGAATACTTGACTTTGGATATACCCATGAGACTAAGTTAATAACAAGATCCTAATAAGAAAAAAAGGGAAAGAACAATGGAAGTGAAAAACGAAAGAAAAAGAGTAAGCAATAAGGCTAGACACCAATGGTTTGGACCTTGAGACAAGTGTCTGTGGTGCTCCTGTGTGAGGGATCTACTTGGATGAATAAGCTCTCAGGGGTGCTTTATCACTTGGTAACTTGGGTTAACTAACCCGGGATTATCAGCTGAAAATCCACTATCAAGAGTAACCCTCACTACAGAGCATTTAGTAACCCAAAGAGGTGCTGGACACCAAGGTCTCAAGAAAAGAAAATAAATAAACTATATGCCTATGGTGTGTATGTATGGGGGAGAGACTTGAGGGAGTAAGTCCTTAGGGGTGCTTCAACACCTAGCACCTTGAACCAACTGGTTCGGGAGTGTTAGCTGAAAACTTATCTTAAAGAGTTGCCCCCTTACAGAACACTTAGCCTAAATAACACAAATAACCCCCCTTGAAATAACAATAAAAGGATCAATGAACAAAAGTCTCATGGGATATAAACAAAGTAAGTGTTTAGGGATATGATAAAAGTCTGAAAGCCAGTAATGGAATGAACCTAAGTTGCTATGTATGAAACCACCATAAAATCAGTAACATGACTTCCACAAGAATGACTCATTCCTCTGGATATTCCATTCATCATTCTCTTGTTCCAGTACTTGCTTAGGGACAAGTAAGCTTTAAGTTTGGTGTTGTGATGCCAGGGCATCTTGGCCAGTTTCACTAACTTTTTGTTTACTGTTTTTAGGGTAGTTTCATGCATTTCTTTAGGAAATAAGCTAGTTTTGGGTAGATATTCACCTACACCTTGATTCAAGCATACATTGTGCATTTTACATTATTTCATGAGGATTTTGCATGAATTTAGTGACAAATTGCATGTTGCATTACCCATGACTTGGACTAGAACTTTGACGCACTCTGTTGCTTCATTTCAGGACCAAAGGAAGCAAGGAAAGAAGGAAACTTGCAAGGTTAATGAGAAAAGTGATTGCCAATAACACTCTCAAAGCCATCATTGCCCACGTTAAGAGTCACGTTAACTAAGTTAACGTGCACTCTAACGTGGAGAAGGGAAGTTGAGCCAACGTTAGTGACACTTAACATTGTCACTAACATTGGCAAACACTCATGAGTGGCCACGTTAAAGCCCACGTTAACCTAGTTAACGTGACCTCTAACGTTAAAGGGGGAAGAGAAGCCAACGTTAGTGACATTCAACATTGTCACTAACGTTGGCCTAAGGATGCAACACACCACATTAACTCCCACGTTAACTTGGTTAACGTGGGAGCTAACGTAAGAAGTGAGAGTAGTTTTGGGTAGATATTCACTTACACCTTGATTCAAGCATACATTGTTCATTTTACATTATTTCATGAGGATTTTGCATAAGTTTAGTGACAAATTGTATGTTGCATTGCCCATGACTTGGACTAGAACTTTGATGCACTCTATTGCTTGATTTCAGGACCAAAGGAAGCAAGGAAAGGGAGGTAACTTGCAAGGTTAATGAGAAAAGTGATTGCCAATAACACTCTCAAAGCCATCATTGCCCACGTTAAGAGTCACGTTAACTAAGTTAACGTGCACTCTAACGTGGAGAAAGGAAGTTGAGCCAACGTTAGTGACACTTAACATTGTCACTAACGTTGGCAAACACTCATGAGTGGCCACGTTAGAGCCCACGTTAACCTAGTTAACGTGGCCTCTAACGTTAAAGGGGGAAGAGAAGCCAACATTAGTGACATTCAACATTGTCACTAACGTTGGCCTAAGGATGCAACACACCATGTTAACTCCCACGTTAACTAGGTTAACGTGGGAGCTAACATAAGAAGTGAGAGTTGTCGACAACGTTAATGACACCCAACATTGTCACTAACGTTGGAAGCAACCACAAAATCCCCCAAGGTAGGAGATCAATGAGTGCATTGATTGAGGAAGAGATGAAAATGAACTTGATCCGGAGAATTGCAACATCTCCTAAGCCCAATGAACTCCCCATCTCTGATCTTACCCATTTTCTTTAATTTCTGCCATTTACTTTTATGAGCAAATCTCCTATTCCCATTTACAATTCTGCAATTTATTTTCAGTCATTTACTTCCAGTCCTTTAATTCTAGCATTTACTTTTCTGTTATTTATATTCCCGCCATTTTCTTTTCTGCAACTCTCAACCCAAATTCTGGATTCGCTCAACTAGAACATTCTTCTAATTAAAGTTGCTTGATCAATCAATCCCTGTGGGATTCGACCTCACTCTATTGTGAGTTTTTACTTGACGACAAATTCGGTACACTTGCCGAAGAGAGATTTTTTGAGAGACAAGTTTTCCCCACATCATGTTTTCGGAATTTATTGTATATTATCTTCTTTTTATCCTACTTTGTTTTTAGTTGCTTGGGGACAAGCAACAATTTAAGTTTGGTATTGTGATGAGCGGATAATTTATACACTTTTTGGCATTGTTTTTAGTATGTTTTTAGTATATTTTAGTTAGTTTTTATTATGTTTTTATTAGTTTTTAAATAAAAATTACAATTCTGGAATTTACTATGAGTTTGTGTGTTTTTCTATGATTTTAGGTATTTTCTGGCTGAAATTGAGGGACCTGAGCAAAAATCTGATTCAGAGGCTGAAAAAGGACTGCAGATGCTGTTGGATTTTGACCTCCCTGCACTCGAAGTAAATTTTCTAGAGCTACAGAAGCTCAATTGGCGCGCTCTCAATTGCGTTGGAAAGTAGACATCCTGGGCTTTTCAGCAATATATAATAGTTTATACTTTGCTCAAGATTTGATGGCCCAAACCGGCGTTCCAAGTCAGCATAAAAATTCTGGCGTCAAAACGCCAGAACTGGCATAAAAGCTGGAGTTAAACGCCCAAACTGGCACAAAATCTGGCGTTTAACTCCAAAAAAAGTCTCTACATGTGAAAGCTTCAATGCTCAGCCCAAGCACACACCAAGTGGGCCGAGAAGAAGATTTCTGCATTAATTACTTATTTCTGTAACCCTAGGCTATTAGTTCTCTATAAATAGGACCTTTTGCTATTGTATTTTCATACTTTTAATCTTGGTCATTTTGGTTCCCCCTCTAGGGCCAAAGCCGGATGACTGTGACGAGCTTCAAATTCGCGAGTGTTGGGCGTAGTGACAGACGCAAAAGGATCAATGGATCTTATTCCAACATGATCGAGAACTGACAGATGATTAGCCGTGCGGTGACAGCGCATTTGGACCATTTTCACTGAGAGGACAGGAGGTAGCCATTGACAACGATGAAACCCAACATAAAGCATGCCATGGAAAGGAGTATGAATGATTGGATGAAGACAATAGGAAATCAGAAGTTCAGGAGGAACAAAGCATCTTCATACGCTTATCTGAAATTCTCACCAATGAATTACATAAGTATCTCTATCTTATTTTATGTTTTATTCATCTTTTTATTATCTTAAACTTCATAACCATTTGAATCTGCCTGACTGAGATTTACAAGATGACCATAGCTTGCTTCAAGCTGACAATCTCTGTGGGATTGACCCTTACTCACGTAAGGTTTATTACTTGGATGACCCAGTACACTTGCTGGTTAGTTGTGTGGAGTTGTGAAAAAGAGTTGAGATTATAATTGTGCGTACCAAGTTGTTAGCGCCATTGATGATCAAAATTTCGTGCACCAACGCGTCGCTGGTCGTTTTGGTGTGTCACGTATTCGCGTCAAGCACGCACACGCGTCATCTTGTAGAACTCCAATCCATGTGTACGCGTCAGGCGCGTGCACGCGTCGCTGCAAATTTCTTCATATCGCGCGCACGCGTGAGCCATGCGTGCGCGTTGATACTCGCTGGTCATCTCCATAGTTTCTTATGTTTCTTCCATTTTTGCAAGCTTCCTCTCTATTTCCTAAGCCATTCCTGCCCTATAAAGCCTGAAACACTTAACGCACGAATCACGTCATCGAATGGTATAAAGGAGAATTAAAATACATAAATTAAAGATCTATAGGAAGCAAGTGTTTCAACCATAGAACAAACTTAGGAAGGAATTGTAAAATCATGTAATTCATATGAATAAGTGGATAAAGACTTGATGAAACCACTCAATTAAACACAAGATAAACCATAAAATAGTGGTTTATCAGTGACCCACGTGTACGCGTCGATGCTCGCACGTGACTCACTTAAAGGCAAAATGCTGCGGGCGATTTCTGAGCTGCCCAGGCCCAAATCCAACCTGTTTCTGAGGGTATTTCATGCAGAATTGAAGATTGAGTAAAGGGGGAACAATTGTTTGTAGCTTAGCATCATGTAGTTTAGTTTCTAGAGAGAGAAGCTCCCTCTTCTCTCTAGAATTAGGGTTCATAGGGATATTTCCATCTTAGATCTAGGTCAATTTTCATGTTTTCATCTTATTTCCTTTATGAATTCTTGCTTCTACTACTTCATTCTCTCAATTCTCTTGTTAATTTTACTTTTATGCCTCTTTTATGATGATGATCTTATGTTGGATTTGGATTTACTTTGATGCAATTTCATGATTGATGTTCTTTTATTGTTGATTTGAGTTGTTGATTTACTTTTCTTGCAATTGGTAGTTGGTAGATTTATTATTCTTGCACTTTTACTATGCTTTCCTTGTACACCCACAAAGTGTTTGACAAAATGCTTGGTTGGACCTTAGAGTAGATTTTGAGCATTCTTGACTTGGAAAGAGTAATTAGGCAATCTTGAGTCATGAATACTCAACTCGTGTTGGTGATGTAGAGTTGTTAGCTAGTATTGTTTCCATTAACTCTAATCTCTTGCTAATTCACTTAGTGAGTTGATTAGGATATTTGGATTGAGATTAGCTAGTCGTATTAGACTTTCTTCGAGTGTGAAGATAATATGATACCTTCTTCCATCATCGGGGATGACGTAATAGGATAAATTCTTGTTTATTATTGTTACATGATTAACTAGTCTTGTTTGACATTCTCCCTATGTGAAGATGACATGATACCTTCTTCCGTTTGTTGGAGTTAACTAAATAAGATGAATTAATCATTGTATGACTAGGATAGAAAGCCTATGTTCTCAATTCTTGCAATGAATGTCTCTCTTTGTTAATTGGTCACCGCTAACCGCTTTTGGTCCCAAATCTTTGGGGTTGCTTTTTCCAATAAATGTTGGTTACATTTTTTTATGTTATTTGTACCTGTAACTGGTTTATGGATGAGTTCTCTTGGAGTAGTCGGCCTGGCCTTGAACCTACGTGCCTATGACTTCGTTTCTCAAGAAATACGTATAGCAGAAGATCCTAAATTTGAGACTTTCTACACCAAAAATATTCTTTTAAATGAAGATCCCTAAGCTCTCTCTTCTCTCTAGAATTAGAGTTCTTAGGGATATTTCCATCTTAGATCTAGGTCAATTTTCATGTTTTCATCTTATTTCCTTTATGAATTCTTGCTTCTACTAGTTCATTCTCTCAATTCTCTTGTTAATTTTACTTTTATGCCTCTTTTATGATGATGAACTTATGTTGGATTTGGATTTACTTTGATGCAATTTCATGATTGATGTTCTTTTTTTGTTGATTTGAGTTGTTGATTTACTTTTCTTGCAATTGGTAGTTGGTAGATTTATTATTCTTGCACTTTTACTATGCTTTCCTTGTACACCCACAAAGTGTTTGACAAAATGCTTGGTTGGACCTTAGAGTAGATTTTGAGCATTCATGGCTTGGAAAGAGTAATTAGGCAATCTTGAGTCATGAATACCCAACCCGTGTTGGTGATCTAGAGTTGTTAGCTAGTATTATTTCCATTAACTCTAATCTCTTGCTAATTCACTTAGTGAGTTGATTAGGACATTTGGATTGAGATTAACTAGTCGTATTAGACTTTCTTCGAATGCGAAGATAATATGATACCTTCTTCCATCATCGGGGATGACGTAATAGGATAAATTCTTGTTTATTATTGTGACATGATTTACTAGTCTTATTTGACATTCTCCCTATGTGAAGATGACATGATACCTTCTTCTGTTTGTTGGAGTTGACTAAATAAGATGAACTAATCATTGTATGACTAGGATAGAAAGCCTATGTTCTCAATTCTTGCCATGAATGTCTCTCTTTGTTAATTGGTCACTGCTAACCGCTTTTGGTCCCAAATCTTTGGGGTTGCTTTTTCCAATAAATTTTGGTTACATTTCTTTATGTTATTTGTACCTATAACTGGTTTATGGATGAGTTCTCTTGGAGTAGTCGGCCTGGCCTTGAACCTACGTGCCTATGACTTCGTTTCTCAAGAAATATGTGTAGCAGAAGATCCTAAATTTGAGACTTTCTACACCAAAAATATTCTTTTAAATGAAGATCCCTAAGCTCCCTCTTCTCTCTAGAATTAGAGTTCTTAGGGATATTTCCATCTTAGATCTAGGTCAATTTTCATGTTTTCTTCTTATTTCCTTTATGAATTCTTGCTTCTACTACTTCATTCTCTCAATTCTCTTGTTAATTTTACTTTTATGCCTCTTTTATGATGATGAACTTATGTTGGATTTGATTTACTTTTGATGCAATTTCATGATTGATGTTCTTTTATTGTTGATTTGAGTTGTTGATTTACTTTTCTTGCAATTGGTAGTTGGTAGATTTATTATTCTTGCACTTTTACTATGCTTTCCTTGTACACCCACAAAGTGTTTGACAAAATGCTTGGTTGGACCTTAGAGTAGATTTTGAGCATTCATGGCTTGGAAAGAGTAATTAGGCAATCTTGAGTCATGAATACCCAACCCGTGTTGGTGATCTAGAGTTGTTAGCTAGTATTATTTCCATTAACTCTAATCTCTTGCTAATTCACTTAGTGAGTTGATTAGGACATTTGGATTGAGATTAACTAGTCGTATTAGACTTTCTTCGAATGCGAAGATAATATGATACCTTCTTCCATCATCGGGGATGACGTAATAGGATAAATTCTTGTTTATTATTGTGACATGATTAACTAGTCTTGTTTGACATTCTCCCTATGTGAAGATGACATGATACCTTCTTCCGTTTGTTGGAGTTGACTAAATAAGATGAATTAATCATTGTATGACTAGGATAGAAAGCCTATGTTCTCAATTCTTGCCATGAATGTCTCTCTTTGTTAATTGGTCACTGCTAACCGCTTTTGGTCCCAAATCTTTGGGGTTGCTTTTTCCAATAAATTTTGGTTACATTTCTTTATGTTATTTGTACCTATAACTGGTTTATGGATGAGTTCTCTTGGAGTAGTCGGCCTGGCCTTGAACCTACGTGCCTATGACTTCGTTTCTCAAGAAATATGTGTAGCAGAAGATCCTAAATTTGAGACTTTCTACACCAAAAATATTCTTTTAAATGAAGATCCCTAAGCTCCCTCTTCTCTCTAGAATTAGAGTTCTTAGGGATATTTCCATCTTAGATCTAGGTCAATTTTCATGTTTTCTTCTTATTTCCTTTATGAATTCTTGCTTCTACTAGTTCATTCTCTCAATTCTCTTGTTAATTTTACTTTTATGCCTCTTTTATGATGATGAACTTATGTTGGATTTGGATTTACTTTGATGCAATTTCATGATTGATGTTCTTTTATTGTTGATTTGAGTTGTTGATTTACTTTTCTTGCAATTGGTAGTTGGTAGATTTATTATTCTTGCACTTTTACTATGCTTTCCTTGTACACCCACAAAGTGTTTGACAAAATGCTTGGTTGGACCTTAGAGTAGATTTTGAGCATTCTTGGCTTGGAAAGAGTAATTAGGCAATCTTGAGTCATGAATACCCAATCCGTGTTGGTGATCTAGAGTTGTTAGCTAGTATTATTTCCATTAACTCTAATCTCTTGCTAATTCACTTAGTGAGTTGATTAGGACATTTGGATTGAGATTAGCTAGTCGTATTAGACTTTCTTCGAATGCGAAGATAATATGATACCTTCTTCCATCATCGAGGATGACGTAATAGGATAAATTCTTGTTTATTATTGTGACATGATTAACTAGTCTTGTTTGACATTCTCCCTATGTGAAGATGACATGATACCTTCTTCCGTTTGTTGGAGTTGACTAAATAAGATGAATTAATCATTGTATGACTAGGATAGAAAGCCTATGTTCTCAATTCTTGCCATGAATGTCTCTCTTTATTACTTGTCTTCTTTAAATACTTGCTTGATTTACCTTTGTTGTCCTTTACCTTATTATCACTTTTATCAATCAAGCCCCCTTGTTCTTCATAGGCGATAATTGACCACTTCATTGCAATTCTTTGTGAGACGACCCGAGGTTTAAATACTGCGGTTAATTCTTATTTTGGGTTTGTTCTTTGTGACAACCAATTTTTTGATGTGAGAATTGTTTGTTAGTTTGGAGCTATGCTTACAACGAAGTTCTTAATTCTATAAGAGAAATTATAGACCATCTAGCAAATCTCAATCATCAAATTAATGGCTCCATTGCCGGGAAATTGTAATGGTTCTATGTTATTGGCTATTGTATATATGTTAATATGCTTCCTTGTTAGTTTTTGCTTGCTTTAGGAGTTAGTTTTTATTAGTATTTGTTTTTGTTTTCTTTTATCACTATGAATTCTCACCCCTTTGGCCATGAGTTTGGTTCAAATTATGTTGTAGGAGATGGAATTTACAATGATAACATGCATTAAGGATTTGGAGATCAAAGGTTGGAGGAGCCCCAAGCTTATGAACAACCTTCTTGGCAACAACCTCCTTCCGAAACAAGTTTGACAAAAGTGCTTGGGAATATGACTACTCTCCTCATGGAGATGCGCAAGGACCAAAAAGCGTTTTATTCCTGCCAAGCCGTTCAAGCGTCACCCCAATGTAACTACTCTCTGGATTCTCATCGGTATAATCCTAGTCCTAATGCATACTAATCTAATGTATGTGACGATCCTTATTATGATTGTCAACCACAACCACCACATACATATGATCCCTTCTCTCAACGTGATTTTGAACCACCTTACTCACAAGCCCTTACCACCAAACACCTCCATATGACTCTAATCCTTATCCACCATACCAACCACCTTTTGAGCCATATGAACCATACATGAAACCACAACAATTCTAACATAATTACTCCCAAGAACCACCTCAATATGCACCATCTCCATACCCTTCCCAAGATGAACCACCTTCCAATTATGAATCCTTTTCCTAAAATGATGAACCCTCTCTTCCACCACCGCCTCCCAATGATGCCCTCACGCTAGAACTAAGAGATCTTGACTCTCAACTACAAAGGCAACAAGAGGGGACGAAAAAGGAGTTTAAGGAGCTAGAAGCCAAGATAGTTATCATAGCGGAAGCCGTTAGCAATATAGTCTCATCCCGCCTAAGCCTATGTAATCAAGGCACTCCCATTGTTGAATGTGGAGAAGTAATCCAGGAGCGTAGTAAGGGAGTGAGTTTGGAGCTTCAAGGTGAAAAAGATGAGTTGAAGCAAGGAGTGCAACAAGAGGAGGAAGTTGAGATAATTGATCCGGAAAAAGTGGTTGAAGAATTAGGAGATGTTGGAAGTCCATGGGGATGTGGAGTCATAGAGTCCTCTTCTAAGAAGCTTGACATTGATGTTGAGGAGGGTGTACAACCTCCAAGGCACATCATGGTGGAAAACTTTGAAGAGGTTGATCAAGAGATGGATTCAATCATTGATGAATTCTTATGTACAATTGAGTCCTTCCCCATTGAACTTGACATGGAGATTAAGGAAGAAGATACCTCACCTCCCATACCCTTGGTAAGCAATGGAGAAGAGATCAAACTGGAAGGAAGCTACCAAGAGGAGGAGGTTGAGCAAGAAGCAAGCTCCATCATTGAAGATGATTTCACACTAACCAATGAGTCTCTTGGAATTGATGAATCTCCCTCATTGTGCTATGAAATTGATTACAAGGAGGATCGTGCACAACCTCCGACACATGGTTTGAGCAATGAGAGGTGTATAGAAGAAGTTGGTTGATGAGCAGATAATTTATACACTTTTTGGCATTGTTTTTAGTATGTTTTTAGGGGGATCTAGTTACTTTTAGGGATTTTTTTATTAGTTTTTATGTTAAATTCACATTTCTGGACTTTACTATGAGTTTGTGTGTTTTTCTGTAATTTCAGGTATTTTCTGGCTGAAATTGAGGGACTTGAGCAAAAATCAGATTCAAAGGTTGAAGAAGGACTGCTGATGCTGTTGGATTCTGACCTCCCTGCACTCAAAGTGGATTTTCTGGAGTTACAAAACTCAAAATGGCGCGCTTCTAATTGCGTTGGAAAGTAGACATCCAGAGCTTTCCAGCAATATATAATAGTCCATACTTTGGCCGAGTTTAGATGACGCAAAAGGGCGTTGAACGCCAGTTCTACGCTGCAGTCTGGAGTTAAACGCCAGAAACACGTCACAAGCCAGAGTTGAACGCCAGAAATACGTTACAAACTGGCGTTCAACTCCAAGAATGACCTCTACACATGGAAAGCTAAAGCTCAGCCCAAGCACACACCAAGTGGGCCCCGGAAGTGGATTTATGCATCAATTACTTACTTTTGTAAACCCTAGTAACTAGTTTAGTATAAATAGGAATTTTTACTATTGTATTAGATATCTTATGATTTTTAGTTCATCTTAGGATCATATTGATCATGTTTTGGGGGCTGGCCATTCGGCCATGCCTGGACGTTTCACTTATGTATTTTCAAACGGTAGAGTTTCTGCACTCCATAGATTAAGGTGTGGAGCTCTGTTGTTCTTCATGAACTAATGCAAAGTACTACTGTTTTTCTATTCAATTCAACTTATTCCGCTTCTAAGATATTCATTCGCACTTCAACGTGAATGTGATGAACGTGACAATCATCATCATTCCCCCACGAACGCGTGCCTGGCAACCACTTCCGTTCCACCTTAGATTGGATGATTATCTCTTGGATCTCTTAATCAGAATCTTCGTGGTGTAAGCTAGATTGATGGTGGCATTCATGAGAATCCAGAAAGTCTAAACCTTGTCTGTGGTATTCCGAGTAGGATTCTGGGATTGAATGACTGTGACGAGCTTCAAACTCGTGAGTGCTGGGCGTAGTGACAGACAGTGCACTTGCTGGTTAGTTGTATCGAAGTTGTGAATGAAAAACGATTTATTAAGACATGCGTACAGAGTTTTTGGCGCCGTTGCCTGAGATCACAATTTCGTGCACCAAGTTTTGGCGCCGTTGCCGGGAATTGTTCGAGTTTGGACAACTGACGGTTCATCTTGTTGCTCAGATTAGGTAATTTTCTTTTTGTTTTATTTTCAAAAATTTTTCAAAAATCTTTCAAAAATTTTTCATTTGTTTTTGAAAAAAAAAAAGATTAAAAATTCTTTTCAAAAATTTTATTATGTTCTTCAGAATTTTTAAGAATGAATTCTAGTGTTTCATGATGATTTGTTGAATCCTGGCCGGCTGTAAGCCTTGTCTAATCTTTTGGACTGGGGTTTCAACTTATCATCACAAGAGCTTGTTGACTCTCACACACTTAGTTGCTCTATACATGGAAAGTATCAATATCTTCTAAAGCTTGACTGGCTATTAAGCCATGTCTAACCCTCAGATTGGAGCTTTAGACTAAGAGTACAAGATTCCTGAAATTCATATTAAAAATTTTGGAATCCTTATTTTCCTTTTTCAAATTAATTTTCAAAAAATACAAAAAAATTTATAAAATCATAAAAATAAAAAATATTTTGTGTTTCTTGTTTGAGTCTTGACTCAATTTTCAAGTTTGGTGTCAATTGCATGTTCATCTTGCATTTTTCGAAAATTGCATTCATGCATTGCATTCATCATGATCTTCAAGTTGTTCTTGGTAAACCTTCTTGATTGATCTTCATATTATATTGTTTTGTGTTGTATGTTGTTTTTCATATGCATTCTTGAATTCTTAGTGCCTGAGCATTAAAGATTTCTAAGTTTGGTGTCTTGCATGTTTTCTTTGCATTGAAAATTTTTCAAAAATATGTTCTTGATGTTCATCATGATCTTCATAGTGTTCTTGGTGTTCATCTTGACATTCATAGCATTCTTGCATGCATTCATTGTTTTGATCCAAAATTTTCATGCATTGCATCGTTTTTATGTTTTTCTCTCTCATCATTAAAAATTCAAAAATAAAAAAAAATATACCTTTCCTTTTTTCTCTCATAAATTTCGAAAATTTGGATTGACTTTTTTCAAAAATTTTTAAAATTCAATTGTTTCTTATGAGTCAAATCAAATTTTCAATTTAAAAATCTTATCTTTTTCAAAAATCAAATCTTTTTCATTTTTCTTATTTATTTTCGAAAATTATAAAAAAAATTTTCAAAAATCTTTTTCTTATTTTATCTCATAATTTTCGAAAATAACATCATCAATTAATGTTTTGATTCAAAAAATTTCAAGTTTGTTACTTACTTGTTAAGAAAGATTCAAACTTTAAAGTTCTAGAATCATATTTTGTGATTTCTTGTGAATCAAGTCATTAATTGTGATTTTAAAAATCAAATCTTTTTCAAAACTAATTTCAATCATATCTTTTCAAAAATGTCTTTTTATCTTATCTTTTTCAAAATCATATCTTTTTCAAAAATTTGATCTTAAAATATCTTTTCTAACTTCTTATCTTCTTATCTTTTCAAAATTGATTTTCAAATTTGTTTCAACTAACTAACTAACTTTTTGTTTGTTTCTTATCTTTTTCAAAACTACCTAACTAAATCTCTCTCTCTCTAATTTTTGAAAATATCTCCCTCTTTTTCAAAAATTCTTTTTAATTAATTAATTGTTTCAAAATTCAATTTTAATTTAATTCTTCTTTTAATTTTCGAAAATCACTAACCATTTTTCAAAAATAATTTTCGAAAATCCTTCTCTCTCATCTCCTTTTGTTTATTTATTCATCTACTAACATCTCTCCCTCACTCACCAAAAATCCGAACCCTCTTTCTCTCTGAGTTCAGATTTTCTCTTCTTCTTTTCTTCTACTCACATAAGGGAACCTCTATACCTGGGTAAAAAGGATCCCTATTATTATTATTTTTCTGTTCCCTCTTTTTCATATGAGCAGGAGCAAGGACAAGAATATTCTTATTGAAGCAGATCCAGAACCTGAAAGGACTCTGAAGAGGAAACTAAGAGAAGCTAAATTACAACAATCCAGCAAGCACCTTTCAGAAATTTTCGAACAAGAAGAGGAGATGGCAGCCGAAAATAATAATAATGCAAGGAGGATGCTTGGTGACTTTACTGCACCTAATTCCAATTTACATGGAAGAAGCATCTCCATCCCTACCATTGGAGCAAACAACTTTGAGCTGAAACCTCAATTAGTTTCTCTGATGCAGCAGAACTGCAAGTTTCATGGACTTCCATCTGAAGATCCTTTTCAGTTCTTAACTGAATTTTTGCAGATCTGTGATACTGTTAAGACTAATGGAGTAGATCCTGAAGTCTACAGGCTCATGCTTTTCCTTTTTGCTGTGAGAGACAGAGCTAGAATATGGTTGGACTGTCAACCTAAGGATAGCCTGAACTCTTGGGATAAGCTGGTCAAGGCTTTCTTAGCCAAGTTCTTTCCTCCTCAAAATCTGAGCAAGCTTAGAGTGGATGTTCAAACCTTCAGACAGAAAGAAGGTGAATCCCTCTATGAAACTTGGGAGAGATACAAGCAACTGACCAAAAAGTGTCCTTCTGACATGCTTTCAGAATGGACCACCCTGGATATATTCTATGATGGTCTGTCTGAATTAGCTAAAATGTCATTGGATACTTCTGCAGGTGGATCCATTCACCTAAAGAAAATACCTACAGAAGCTCAAGAACTCATTGACATGGTTGCTAATAACCAGTTCATGTACACTTCTGAAAGGAATCCTGTGAATAATGGGACGCCTCAGAAGAAGGGAGTTCTTGAAATTGATACTCTAAATGCCATATTGGCTCAGAATAAAATATTGACTCAGCAAGTCAATATGATTTCTCAGAGTCTGAAAGGAATGTAAGCTGCATCCAACAGTACTCAAGAGGCATCTTCTGAAGAAGAAGCTTATGATCCTGAAAACCCTGCAATAGCAGAGGTAAATTACTTAGGTGAACCTGATGGAAACACCTATAACTCATCATGGAGAAATCACCCAAATCTCTCATGGAAGGATCAACAAAAGCCTCAACAAGGCTTTAATAATGGTGGAAGAAACAGGTTTAGCAATAGCAAGCCTCCTCATAGTACTCTCCCAAGCAATACAGAAGAAAATCCAAAAGGAGAGTGCAAGGCCATTAAAATGACCATCATGGCCGAAACCACAAAAGAGGAAGAGGACATGAATCCCAAGGAGAAAGACCTCCTGGGACGTCCAGTGATCAATAAGGAGTTTCCCTTTGAGGAACCAAAGGAATCTAAGGCTCATCTAGAGACCATAGAGATTCCATTAAACCTCCTTATGCCATTCATGAGCTCTGATGAGTATTCCTCTTCTGAAGAGAATGAGGATGTTACTAAG
>NC_029789.2:63986915-64004060 GCF_000816755.2 Arachis ipaensis | reverse complement strand
TGGGCGCTGAACGCCCAGAACAAGCATCAATTCGGCGTTTGAACGCCAGAATTTGCATGCAAAGGCATTTTACATGCTTAATTGGTGCAGGGATGCAAATCCTTGACACCTCAGGATCTGTGGACCTCACAGGATCCCCACCTACCTCACCCTCTCTCTCTGCATTCATGGTCATCCCTTCTGTTTTCCATTTACCACTCACATCCATACACCCACCTACCTTCAAAATTCAACATCTCTTTCCCACCCAATCCCACCCATATGGACGAATACACACATCCCTCCATCTCCTCCATATCTTCTTCTTCTTCTTCTTCTTCTTCTATTCTTTCTTCTTTTGCTCGAGGGCGAGCAACATTCTAAGTTTGGCGTGGTAAAAGCATAGCTTTTTTGTTTTTCCATAACCATTAATGGCACCTAAGGCCAGAGAAACCTCAAGAAAGAGGAAAGGGAAGACAATTGCTTCCACCTCTGAGCCATGAGAGATGGAAAGATTCATCTCACAAGCCCATCACTAAGAAAAGGATGGAGAAAATAAGAGAGCACATTCATGGATCTCAACAGGCACATGAAGAAGCTCACCATTAAGAAATCCCAGAGATGCCTCAAATGCATTTTCCTCCACAAAACTATTGGGAGAAATCAACACCTCCCTAGGAGAATTAAGTTCCAACATGGGACAATTAAGGGTGGAACATCAAGAGCACTCCATCATCCTTCATGAAATTAGAGAAGATCAAAAAGCAATGAGGGAGGAGCAACAAAGACAAGGAAGAGACATAGAAGAGGTCAAGGGCATCATTGGTTCCTCAAGAAGGAAACGCCACCATCACTAAGGTGGATTCATTCCTTGTTCTTAAATTCTCTTTTTTTCGTTTTCTTTATGTTAAGTGCTTATCCATGTTTGTGTCTTATTACATGATCATTAGTGTTTAGTTACTTTGTCTTAAAGTTATGAATGTCCTATGAATCCATCACCTCTCTTAAATGAAAAATGTTTTAATTCAAAAGAACAAGAAGTACATGAGTTTCGAATTTATCCTTGAACTTAGTTTAATTATATTGATGTGGTGACAATGCTTCTTATTTTCTGAATGAATGCTTGAACAGTGCATATGTCTTTTGAAGTTGTTGTTTAAGAATGTTAAATATGTTGGCTCTTGAAAGAATGATGACAAAGAGACATGTTATTTGATAATCTGAAAAATCATAAAAATGATTCTTGAAGCAAGAAAAAGCAGCAAAGAACAAAGCTTGCAGAAAAAAAAAGCGAAAAAAAATATAGAAAAAGAAAAAGCAACCAGAAAAAGCCAAAAGCTCTTAAAACCAAAAGGCAAGAGCAAAAAGCCAATAACCCTTAAAACCAAAAGGCAAGGGTAAATAAAAAGGATAATTGCAGAAAGAGTAGAAGAAGAAGCAATTAACCGAAACTGAAATTTAATTAAGCAGAAAATTTAACAAGATCCCAAGGTGAGATTGAAACAGAATTTCTTCAATTCTCCAACCCAAGATCCAAGACAATTGTAATTAAAATTGAAAGCAATAAAACTAAAAGGAAGAGAAGTGAATTCTCCTTCCCCAAGACTAAGAAATTAAAGATCACTCAATATCCAAAGCTCTCCGAAAACTATTATGAAAATTCAAAGGGAAAGCTCCCTTAAAACTTAAATTCAAATCTATTTATACACTTTCTTCAAATGGTCTTCAAGCCTTCAATTGGGCCTTTGCTCTTGGTGGAATTGGGTTGAGAGAGGCCTTGGTTGATTGCTCTTGGAGTTTGGAGAAGAACCGAATTGAACCGGGTTGGAATCATGAAAGCTTGACTAAAAGTTGGAGTAAAAGTTAGGGGTCTAACTTTTGCTCCAACTTTTCACATCAGCACCCTTGTTTTGCTGATACCAACGTTGGGGCAAAAGTTAGGGGTCTAACTTTTGCTCCAACGTTGGCCTCCCCTTGGTTATTCATGGCGCCAACGTTAGCCAAAAAGTTAGGCGGCTAACGTTGGCGCAAACTTTTGCTAGTCCAGGGAGTGTTTTTCATGTGCCAACGTTAGCCAAAAAGTTAGGGGGCTAACGTTGGCGCAAACTTTTTGTGCATCCAGGGAGTGTTTTTCATGCCAAAAGTTAGCCAAAAAGTTAGGGGTCTAACTTTTGCTCCAGCTTTTACTTCCTGGTTCATAATTAATCCAAAAGTTTGAGCTAAAGTTTGAGGGCAAACTTTTGCTCAAACTTTTTGTTCTCTCTTCCTCCTAGCCCTTCCTTCTTGCATCAACCTTTCTCCAAGCTTTCTTCACCTATCATTAATCAACCAAACACATCAAAGCTATGCTCAAAATCATGAGATATTTATTCTTTCATAATATGTGACAATTATAGCATAAAACCTCATGAAATAGCATGAATTCATACATGGTTGATTAAATCAAAGGAAACATGAAAATCTACCCAATTGGCTTGCTTTTGGCTCAAGAAAGTGCATAATTCAGTTGAAAACAAAAGAAAAAGGCTAGTGAAACTAGGCTAAGATGACATGTCACCAACGACCAAGACTCATAAAGTAGCTGTGTTCAAGAATCATCATACTGAACTAGGAGAATCAATAACACTATCTGAACTCTGAGTTCCTATAGATGCCAATCATTCTGAACCTCAATGGATAAAGTGAGATGCCAAAACTATTCAAGAGGCAAAAAGCTACAAGTCCCGCTCATCTGATTGGAGCTATGTTTCATTGAGATTTTAGAATTTATAGTATATTCTCTTCTTTTTATCCTATTTGATTTTTCAGTTGCTTGGGGACAAGCAACAATTTAAGTTTGGTGTTGGGATGAGCGGATAATTTATACGCTTTTTGGCATTGTTTTTAGTAGGATCTAGTTACTTTTAGGGATGTTTTTATTAGTTTTTATGTTAAATTCACATTTCTGGACTTTACTATGAGTTTGTGTATTTTTCTGTGATTTCAGGTATTTTCTGGCTGAAATTGAGGGACTTGAGCAAAAATCAGATTCAGAGGTTGAAGAAGGACTGCTGATGTTGTTGGATTCTGACCTCTCTGCACTCAAAGTGGATTTTCTGGAGCTACAGAACTCAAAATGGCGCGCTTCTAATTGCGTTGGAAAGTAGACATCCAGGGCTTTTCAGCAATATATAATAGTCCATACTTTGGCCGAGTTTAGATGACGCAAAAGGGCGTTGAACGCCAGTTCTACGCTGTAGTCTGGAGTTAAATGCCAGAAACACGTCACAAGCCAGAGTTGAACGCCAGAAATACGTTACAAACTGGCGTTCAACTCCAAGAATGACCTCTACACGTGGAAAGCTAAAGCTCAGCCCAAGCACACACCAAGTGGGCCCCGGAAGTGGATTTATGCATCAATTACTTACTTCTGTACACCCTAGTAACTAGTTTAGTATAAATAGGACTTTTTACTATTGTATTAGACATCTTATGATTTTTAGTTCATCTTAGGATCATATTGATCACGTTTTGGGGGCTGGCCATTCGGCCATTCTTGGACCTTTCACTTATGTATTTTCAAATGGTAGAGTTTCTGCACTCCATAGATTAAGGTGTGGAGCTCTGCAGCGCATCGGACCATTTTCCAGAGAGGATGAAAAGTAGCCATTGACAATGGTGATGTCCTTACATAAAACCAGCCATGGAAAAGGAGTAGGACTGATTGGATGAAGACAGCAGGAAAGCAGAAGTTCAGAGGGACAAAAGCATCTCTAGACCTTTATCTGAAATTCTCACCAATGATATACATAAGTATTTCTATCATTATTTTCTATCTATTTATTATCAATTTTCGGAAACTCCATAATCAATTATTATCCGCCTGACTGAGATTTACAAGATGACCATAGCTTGCTTCATACCAACAATCTCCATGGGATCGACCCTTACTCACGTAAGGTTTTACTACTTGGACGACCCAGTGCACTTGCTAGTTAGTTGTATCAAAGTTGTGAATAAAAAATGATTTATTAAGACGTGCGTACAGAGTTTTTGGCGCCGTTGCCTGAGATCACAATTTCGTGCACCATTGGTGATCAAGGAATTGAATTTAAAGAAGCTTTCAAAGAGGTGGAAGTTGCAAGGGAAGACCACAAGGGAATGGATCTCGCATTGGCTAAGTGTGGGGAGATCCCTATTCCTAAATAACCATCATCCAACACAACATTTAAGTGGGTAAAATTTCTATCTCTAAGCTTTGCTTTCTCACTTGAATATGGTTTGCTTGAAAATGATGGTCAACTTAGAGCCCTTTGTGGAGTTAAGAGTAAGAGAGAGTTGTGTAGCGGTTGGAGACATCACTCTAAGTTCATGATGGTTGCATGCTCGAAGCTGAATAGTAATGGTTGGTGTAAAACCAAATTGCATGGGTCTAGGAGAATGTTTGGATGCGCAATTGAGAATTCACAAGCCTTATCACCCAAATTTAACTATGGTAGTCAACGAGAAGATGGGGGCAAGAACAAGATTTGGAACCCTGGAATTCATTTCAACAATCAAAACTCTTAGGGCCTTGCCATTTACTTAAGCTTACTCGAGGGCTTTATGTGCCTAATTTGGGATCCCGGTGGACATTGGAGATGTAAGCATTGGTGGGGATTCAAGGATGAATTCAAGCATAACCCACCATAGCAAGGACCCTCACCAAATGTCCAACTTAAGGACTTAAACTAAAAGTGCTAGGTGGGAAACACCCCACTAGTGTACGGAATTGTGATCACACTTTTCACAACTCTAGTGCAACTAACCAGCAAGTGCACTAGGTCGTCCAAGTAATGCCTTACGTGAGTAAGGGTCGATCCCACGGAGATTGCCGGCTTGAAGCAAGCTATGGTTATCTTGTAAATCTTAGTCAGGAGATTAATGATAAAAATGATTTTGTTCATGAAAAGTAAATAACATAAGATGAATGGTACTTGTGATTCAGTAATGAGGAATAGGTTGAGGTTCCGGAGATGCTCTGTCATCTGAATCCCTACTTTCCTACTGTCTTCTTCTCCAAACACACATGGCTTTCTTCAATGGCAAGCTGTATGTTGGTGGATCACCGTTGTCAATGGCTACCATCCGTCCTTGATAAACCACTATTTTATGGTTTATCTTGTACTCAATTGAGTGGTTTTTATAAACTCTTTACCCACTTATTCATACTATTTGCATGGTTTTACATTTGCCTTCCTAAATATGTGCTTTGATTGAAAATATGCTTCTTTGATCTTATATTTGCTTATTATTAATCCTCTCTTATCACCATTAGATGCCTTGATATGTGTGTTAAGTGTTTTCAGATATTATAGGACAAGAATGACTTGGAGGATGGAAAGGAAGCATACAAAAGTGGAAGGAATACAAGAAGTTGGAGAAATTGCTAAGCTGTCCAGCCTGACCTCTTTGCACTCAAACGGCTATAACTTTAGTTATAGAGGTCCAAATGACGCGGTTCTAGTTGCGTTGAAAAGCTAACGTCCGGGGCTTTGATTTGATATATAATATGTTATAGTTTCCTTGACGCTAGGCGATGCGACCGCGTGATCCATGCGGCCGCGTCGCAATGACGGAAATCCAGCGTGGCAAAATTCGAAACCAGCGAATTCTGGACTGTTTTTGACCTAGTTTGCGGCCCAGAAAACACAGATTAGAGGCTATAAAGTGGGGAAATACATCCATTCATAGAAAGGCTCTCATATTTACAATTTTAGGAGTAGATGTAGTTTTTAGAGAGAGAGGTTCTCTCCTCTCTCTTAGGATTAGGATTTAGGATTTCTCTTAGTTTTAGGAGTGACTCTCAATCCCAGGTTCTTTATTTTTATTTATTTTCTCAATTTAATTTATGAACATCTATGCCAGATTTAATTTCTTTTGTTAATGCAATTTCGAGGTATTTCAGACTTATGATTGCTCTCTTTAATTTGTTAATACTCTGTGTTTATCCAAGTTATTTTCATTCAAGTAGATTCTCTTCCCTTTTGGCTTTGGTTGAGTCATTGGAGACACTTGAGTTATCAAACTCATTGTTGATTGAAAATTGGATTTCTTCATCTCATTAATTCAAGTTCCAATAACTCTAGCCTTTCTCAAGGAAAGACTAGGACCTGAGGAATCAGAATTAATTCATCCACTTAACTTACCTTCATAGTTAGAGGTTAACAAGTGGGAGAAAAATCCAATTCTCATTACAATTGATAAGGATAACCAGGATAGGACTTCCAGTTATAATACCTTGGCAAGAGTTTAGCTTACAGTTATTTATTTATTTTACTTGTCATTTAAATATATCTGTGCCCATTGCCCAAACTCAACATTCCCCAAAAACACACTTTTTTCATAATCAATAATAAGAACATCTCCCTGCAATTCCTTGAGAAGACGACCCGAGGTTTAAATACTCGGTTATCAATTTTAAAGGGGTTTGTTACTTGTGACAACCAAAACATTTGTACGAAGGGATTTTTGTTGGTTTAGAGACTATATCTACAACGCGACTATTTTTATGACATTCTTTACTGGCAAAAATCCTAACGTCAAAATGGCGCCATTGCCGGGGAATTGCAAACGTGTGCCTTATTATTGGTTATTGTAAATATTTGCTTTTTTATTTGTTTTTATTTTTATTTTTACTTTTTTTGCTTTTTCGTAAATTAAAAAGGTTATTGGTTTTTATTTTAAAATTTTTATCTTATCTTATCTTATTTCAAAAAAAAAAAATCAAATTTCAAAATTCAAATTTAAAAATTTTCAAAATTCAAATTTAAAAATTTTCAAATTTCAAATTTCAAAAATTCAAAATTTCAAAATTCAAAATTCAAATTTCAAAATTTCAAAATTCAAATTTCAAAAATTTAATTTTCAAATTCAAAATTTAAATAACCTTTTAATTTAAATTTATTTTTATTTTTGTTTTTAATTTTTTATTTGCTACTATGAACTCTCACCCCTTTGGCTATGAGTCTGATTACAATAATGTTACAAAAAGAAGAAATTACAATGAGAACAGGCATCAAGGTTGGAACAATCAAAGATGGGAGGAGCCACAAGGACTTGATCAATCCTCATGGCAACAACCACCTCCAATGGACTATCAACAACCACCACCATATGCCTATGAACCTTTTCCTCAACATAACTTTGGACCACCAAACTCACAAGCCCCTTTCCGCCATTCACCTCCATAATTAAATTTCAGGCAACCGTTCAACAACTGGAGCAAGTATTAATTCAATGGGCTTCTAGACGCTCAAATATACAAGGGTCAGCCACAGCCCCATGTGAACAGTCTAACGAAGAGCGTAGTATGAAGGAGATACTAAAGGCTCCAGTGGACAAGACAGAGCATGAATTCATACTAGAACAAGTAGAAGAAGCTGTCATTGTTCAAGAAGAAGATTTGGTTGAAGACTTAGGAGATGCAGAACCTCCATGGAAAAGTCCAGTCATAGAACCCCCTTCCAAGACGGTTGAAATTGATGCTGAGGAGGGTGTACAACCTCCAAAGCATATCATAGTTGAAGACTTGGAAGAGGTTGATCAAGAGATAGAGATTCAAGAAGAAGAAGCACAACCTCCCATGCCCTTGGAAAGCAATGAAGAGGAGATTGAATTGAAAGAGAGCTACCAAGAGGAAGAGGTTGAAATTGAAGAAGCTTGCAAAGAGGTAGTAATTATCAGAGAAGAGCACAAGGGAGTGGAACTTGCAATTTCATTAAAAACACCTCCCCCTAAGTTGCCATCATCCTTCACAACATTCAAGTGGGTAAAATTCATATCCCATAGCTTTCTAATCCCACTTGAATATGGGCTACTGGAGACGGATGGTCAACTTAGAGCTCTTTGTGATATTAAGAGTAAGAGGAAGATGGCCAGTGGTAAGAATTGTCCTGCAAGATTCATCATGGTTGGAAGCTTTAAGTTCAAACGCAAGGGTTGGTATAAAGCTCAACTGAATGGGTCTAGGAAGCTATTTGGTCACTGCAGTGAGAATTCAGATCACCTTTCACCCAGCTGGAAAAATGCAGATCGAGATAAAAATGGGTGTAAAAGTAAAGTTTGGGATCCTGGAATCTGTTCTGGCATTTGTCACCCCGGGAGCCTAAAAATCTGTTTGAAGCTTCTTAAGGGCCTTACATGCTTAGTTTGGGATCCCGGAGGCCATTGGAATCACAAACATTGGTGGAGATTCTTGGATCAGTACAAGCACAAGCCACCATAACAGCAAGCTCATCAAATGTCCAACTTAAGGACTTTAACTAAAAGTGCTAGGTGGGAGACAACCCACCATGGTATGATCGTCCTTTTTCATTTTTATTTAGTTTTATTTATTTTTGAATTTTATTTTATTTTGTTATATTGAACCTGGAGTTTTGCATCACATTCATATTAACACTGCATTCTATATTTTTCTGATTACAAAAAAAAAAAATGAGCACGCGACGCGACTGCATCAGCGACGCGTCCGCGTCGCAAGGAGAGAAGAGAAAATAAAAACGAACAGAGAGTCACGCTGGAGCGAGGCTGGAGGCGTGCCAGTGGCACAATTCGTCCCACGCGTCCGCGTCGCAGGGGAATACTGGCCTCCCACGCGATCGCGTGCCCCACGCGGCCCCCGTGACCTAAAAATCGACGTCAACCAGGTGCATGGCCGAAAGTTGAGCTGGAGTTGGGCTGGAATCGTGCTGGAAGCCTAAGCCTCACCACGCAAACGCGTGCCCCACGCGTCCGCGTCATATCCCTATGATGGCCACTCACGCGATCGCGTCAACCACGCGACCGCGTCACCCTGGATTTTGGCAATACTGAGTTTTGAATAGAGAGTTGTGCGACCGCGAGGCTGCACTCGCGCCACTAGCACAAATCGAGTCACGCGATCGCGTGCCCCACGCGTCCGCGTCACCCAACCTTATCGCGCACCACGCGACCGCGTCACCCACGTGACCGCATCACCCACGCGACCGCGTCGCCAGCATCGCACAACCTATCCAGATTAGTGCCAATTTTCTTATCTTTTCTAATCCTAATTTCTTCCTTCTCTCTCCTTTCTCACCTTCTTTTTCTACTTCTCATTCTTTTTCACTTTCATTTTATTTTATTTAATTTATTTGCATACTTTCATTCATTGCATATTTTTATTTTTCTAAAAATTATTATTGGTGTTCAAATATTCTTATTCAACTGTTACATCTTTTCTGGTATTTTCTTGATGCTTAGTGACTTGTTTTATTTTGAATAGGTAATATTATTTATATCAATGCCAATCTTTTATACCTGTATTACTTTTACATTGATATGAATTTATATTATCTCTCCTTACCCACACTCTCCCTCATTGTTGCAACATTTTTGCACCACTGGTATGCCATGTGCTTCTATTATTTTCTCACTTGCATGTTGTAGCTACCATGTAATTGAGACCCTCATTCTTTGGCATTAACCAACCCATGTTTTAAATTGTTTCTTATCTTTATTTCTGGGTTACTGTTCTTGTTTTCCTCTTCTTTCAGGCTGGCCACCAAAGACGGCAAAAAGGAGCAAATTCTAAAAGGGAGACAAACAAGTCCATCTACAAAAATCTTTAGAGAAAAGCAAACAGTTGAAGCAACCCGTCCACCTGCACATCTCAGCATGCACCGAGGATGGTGCAATCTTTAAGTGTGGGGAGGTCGATACCGATCTCCATGGGTTAGCTATTTCCTGACTCAACACCAAAATTTTTATTTTATTTGTTTGTTCATTGTTGCATTTGCATGTTTGATTGCATATTTGTTTGATTTTTGCATATTTTACCACTTGGTTAAAGTAATATTTTCTTTTTCAAGAAACTTTTTAAAGTATTTCACTAATTTGAATAAAATTTAATGTTACACTTGTTTGAATAGATATTATACTGGAACATGGTTTAGAACTCGAACACACAAAACCTATGAGATTTTTGAGCCTATTTGAATTGGTTGCATTTTATCAACCAATATTTTATTTTTTGTGTGTGTGTTTTTCTCTCTAAAATTGTGATCTTTGTCTTGCTTAATTCTATATTTCCATGGTTTGATGTATGCATGCACTTATATGATTGAGGCCTTTGTTTCACTGAGCCTACATACCCATATGGCCTTAATCCTTCATTATCCCTTGCAAACCAATTTGAGCCTATTTTACCCCTTTGTTCTTTACTTTAGCACATCATTAACTCTAAGCGAAAAACAATAATGTCCTTAATTTGAATCTTTGGTTAGTATACACTACCAGTGAGGGTTCGATGCTCAATTCCTTGTTCCTTGCTTTCATGAGCTATTTTCTTCTTGCAAGTCTATTTGTGCTTCATTTTTATGATTTGAATTAGTGAAATCCAGTTCATATTTCCTCTTGAAAGATTTGTTTACTTTTAACTAAGTAAGTAGAATCATTTTGCATGTAGTTACATTCATAGGTTGCATTTCATACCATTCCTCTTCATCTTTATAGCTTCTCTTGAGCTTAGCATGAGGACATGCTAGTGTTTAAGTATGGGGAGGTTGATAAACCACTATTTTATGGTTTATCTTGTACTCAATTGAGTGGTTTTTATTAACTCTTTACCCACTTATTCATACTATTTGCATGGTTTTACATTTGCCTTCCTAATTATGTGCTTTGATTGAAAACATGCTTCTTTGATCTTATATTTGCTTATTATTAATCCTCTCTTATCACCATTAGATGCCTTGATATGTGTGTTAAGTGTTTTCAGATAGTATAGGGCAGGAATGACTTGGAGGATGGAAAGGAAGCATGCAAAAGTGGAAGGAATACAAGAAGTTGGAGAAATTGCTAAGCTGTCCAGCCTAACCTCTTCGCACTCAAACGGCTATAACTTTAGCTACAGAGGTCCAAATGACGCGGTTCTAGTTGCGTTGGAAAGCTAACATCCGGGGCTTCGATTTGATATATAATATGTTATAGTTTCTCTGACGCTAGGTGACGCGACCGCGTGATCCATGCGGCTGCGTCGCAATGACAAAAATCCAGCGTGGCAAAATTCGAAACCAGCGAATTCTGGGCTGTTTTTGACCCAGTTTGCGGCCCAGAAAACATAGATTAAAGGCTATAAAGTGGAGGAATACATCCATTCATAGAAAGGCTCTCATATTTACAATTTTAGGAGTAGATATAGTTTTTAGAGAGAAAGGTTCTCTCCTCTCTCTTAGGATTAGGATTTAGGATTTCTCTTAGTTTTAGGAGTGACTCTCAATCCCAGGTTCTTTATTTTTATTTATTTTCTCAATCTAAGTTATGAACATCTATGCCAAATTTAATTTCTTTTGTTAATGCAATTCGAGGTATTTCAGACTTATGATTGCTCTCTTTAATTTGTTAATGCTCTGTGTTTATCCAAGTTATTTTCATTCAAGTAGATTCTCTTCCCTTTTGGCTTTGGTTGAGTCATTGGAGACACTTGAGTTACAAACTCATTGTTGATTGAAAATTGGATTTCTTCATCTCATTAATTCAAGTTCCAATAACTCTAGCCTTTCTCAAGGAAAGACTACGACCTGAGGTATCAGAATTAATTCATCCATTTAACTTACCTTCATAGTTAGAGGTTAACAAGTGGGAGAAAAATCCAATTCTCATTACAATTGATAAGGATAACCAGGATAGGACTTCCAGTTATAATACCTTGGCAAGAGTTTAGTTTACAGTTATTTATTTATTTTACTTGTCATTTAAATATATCTGTGCCCATTGCCCAAACTCAACATTCCCCAAAAACACACTTTTTTCATAATCAATAGTAAGAACACCTCCCTGCAATTCCATGAGAAGACGACCCGAGGTTTAAATACTCGGTTATCAATTTTAAAGGGGTTTGTTACTTGTGACAACCAAAACGTTTGTACGAAGAGATTTTTGTTGGTTTAGAGACTATATCTACAACGCGACTGTTTTTACGACATTCTTTACTGGCAAAAATCCTAACGTCAGTCCTCTCGGATGAAAAATACCAGGTATGGTTTCTGCACGGCTAATCAACTGTCGGATCTCTTGTCTCGGATGAAAAATACCAGATACAGCTACTACATGGCTAATCATCTGTCGGTTCTCACTAGTGTCGGAATAGGATCTCTCTATCCTTTTGCACACTATCACTGCACCCAATATTCGTGAGTTTGAAGCTCGTCACAGTCATCCATTCCCAGATCCTACTTGGAATACCACAGACAAGGTTTAGACTTTTCGGATCCCAGAAATGATACCAATTGGTTCTAGCCTCTACCACGAAGGTTCTAATCTCACAGACTCGGTCCGTGGATCAGAGACCCAAGAGATACGCACTCAAGCTATCGCCCAATCACTACGTTGAGCTCAGGTAGAACGCGAGTGGTTGTCAGGCACGCGTTCATAGATTTGAGAATGATGATGAGTGTCACGGATCATCATATTCTCTATATTGAAGTACGAGTGAGTATCTTAGAACAGAATCAAGTGTGATTGAATAGAAAACAATAGTAATTGCATTAATCTATTGAGACACAATAAAGCTCCTCACCCCCCACCTGTGGGGTTTAGAGACTCATGCCGTAGAAGATACAATATGAAATGTAAAATGTCATGAGTTGCTAAATGAATTTCTAAAAGTAGTTTTTATACTAAACTAGTAACTTAGGTTTATAGAAAATGAGTAACTAGGTATAGATAGTGCAGAATTCCACTTCCGGGGCCCACTTGGTGATTGTTTGGGCTGAGCTTTCAAACTTCCACATGCATATGCCTCAAATTGGAGTTAAACGCCACCCTGGGTGCCAAAATGGGCGTTTAACGCCAAGAAGTGTGCCAGTTCTGGCGTTTTACGCCAGAAAAAGGGTCTCTGGCTGGCGTTTAACGCCAGTTTGGGCCATCAAATCTCGGGAAAAGTATGGACTATTATATATTGCTGGAAAGCCTAAGACGTCTACTTTCCAACGCAATTGACATCGCCAATTGGGCTTCTATAGCTCCAGAAAATCCACTTTGAGTGCAAGAGGATCAGAATCCAACAGCATCTGCAGTCCTTTCTCAGCCTCTGAATCAGATTTTTGCTCAGGTCCCTCAATTTTAGCGAAAAAATACCTGAAATTATAGAAAAACACACAAACTCATAGTAAAGTCCACAAATATTATTTTTGCATAAAAAGTAATAAAAATATAATAAAAAGTAACTAAAATATACTAAAAACTACCTAAAAATAATGCCAAAAGGCGTATAAATTATCTGCTCATCACAACATCAAACTTAAATTGTTGCTTGTCCCCAAGCAACTAAAAGCAAAATAGGATAAAAATAAGAGAAAATACAATAAATTTCAAAAATATTAATGAAGATTAGTTTTAATTAGATGAGCGGGACTAGTAGCTTTTTGCTTCTGAACAGTTTTGGCATCTCACTTTATCCTTTGAAGTTTAGAATGATTGGCATCCATAGGAACTCAGAATTCAGATAGTGTTATTGATTCTCCTAGTTTAGTATGTTGATTCTTGAACACAGCTACTTTATGAGTCTTGGCCATGGCCCTAAGCATTTTGTTTTCCAGTATTACCACCGGATACATAAATGCCATAGACACATAACTGGGTGAACCTTTTCAGATTGTGACTCAGCTTTGCTAGAGTCCCCAGTTAGAGGTGCCCAGAGTTCTTAAGCACACTTTTTTTGCTTTGGATTGGCTGGCCAAATGTGTTTTTAAAGGGGCGGGAGGGAATGGGTTTCGAATTTTTAGAAAAAGATCATATAGAAAGATATGATTGATAAAAGATGAACATGATGTGAAAAAGATAAGATTTTTTTTCAAAATTTAAAAGATATGAAAAAGATATGAGGAAGTTAAATCTGAATTTTTGTTTATGCATCTAAGAAATAAAAGATAATATAAATGAGTTAAAAAATTTGAAAAGAAATTAGAAAGATGAATGAGTTTTGAAAAATAATTGAAAAGAATTGAAAAAGAATTAAAAAGAATGTATAAGATTATGAATTTTTGGGAATGGAAATAAAAAAATGAATGTTTGTAATATTTTGATGCAGAAAATTTTGAATTAAAACATGAAAATTCGAAAAAAATTGAATTGGAAACGAAATTACCTCCCCCTTGCTGTTCTGGTGTTAAACGCCCAGAATGATAGCCATTCTGGCATTTAACGCCCATCTGGTGGCCATTTTGGGCGTTAAATGCCAGAAATCCTTTGTTGCTAGGCTTTTTTTCTGAACGCCCAGGATGCTGCTGTTTCTGGCGTTAAACGCCCAGAATGCTGCCCATTCTGGTGTTTAACACCCAAAATACCCCTTTACTTGCGTTTTGACGCTAGTGAGCTCTTTTTCTCTGTGATTCCTCTGCTTTATGTCTTGAACCTCCATTTTCCTTACTTATTCACTGATATGCATTAGCTAACATGAGTAACAAAATTAAATAGACTTATATAATTGTTATAAACATCTAATTTTGGATAATGGCTGGGTTGCCTCCCAGCAAGCACTTCTTTACTGTCTTTAGCTGGACTTTACTAAGCTTTTAATTTAGTCTCAGTTTTGAGCAATCTTGCTCAACATTGCCTTCAAGATAATGTTTGACTCTCTATCCATTAACAATGAACCTTTTGTCAGAATCAATATCTTGAAGCTCTACAAAACCATATGGTGACACACTTGTAATCACATATGGTCCCTTCCACCGGGATTTTAATTTCCCAAGGAACAATCTGAGCCTAGAGTTAAATAGCAGGACCTTTTGTCCTAGCTCAAAGACTCTAGATGACAGCCTTTTGTCATGCCACCTTTTTGCTTTCTCCTTGTAGATTTTAGCATTTTCGAAAGTATTGAGTCTGAACTCCTCCAGCTCATTCAGCTGGAGTAATCTCTTCTCTCCAGCTACCTTAGCATCAAGGTTTAGGAACCTGGTTGCCCAGTAGGCCTTGTGTTACAGTTCCACTGGCAGATGACAGGCCTTTCCATACACAAAATAGTATGGAGAGGTCCCTATAGGAGTCTTGAATGCGGTTCTGTATGCCCACAGAGCATCATGCAGACTTCTTACCCAATCCCTTCTACGGGTGCTTATAGTCCGTTTTAGGATTCATTTTAGTTCTCTATTTGAGACTTCAGCCTCCCCATTTGTCTGTGGATGATATGGAGTGGCCACTTTATGGTTAATTCCATATCAGACCAGAGCAGAGTCAAGCTATTTATTGCATAAATGAGTGCCTCCATCACTGATCAGTATCCTGGGGACACCGAACCTGCTGAAGATATGCTTCTAGAGGAACTTCATCACTGTCTTAGTATCATTAGTGGGTGTTGCAATTACCTCTACCCATTTAGATACATAGTCTACTGCCACCAGAATATAAGTGTTTGAATATGATGATGGGAAAGGCCCCACAAAGTCAATACCCCATACATCAAACAAATCAATCTCTAAGATCCCTTGCTGAGGCATGGCATAACCATGAGGCATATTACCAGCTCTCTGGCAACTGTCACAATTACGTACAAACTCTCGGGAGTCTCTATAGAGAGTAGGCCAGTAGAAACCACATTGGAGAACCTTTGTGGCTGTACGCTCACCTCCGAAATGTCCTCCATATTGTGATATATGGAAATGCCATAGGATCCTCTGTGCCTCTTCTCTAGGCACACATCTGCGGATTATTCCGTCTGCACATCTCTTAAAGAGGTATGGTTCATCCCACAAGTAGTACTTTGCATCAGAAACCAATTTTTTTGTATGCTGCTTACTGTACTCCTTGGGTATAAATCTCACAGCTTTATAATTTGCAATGTCTGCAAACCATGGTACTTCCTGAATGGCAAAGAGTTGCTCATCCAGAAAGGTTTCAGAGATCTCAGTAGGAGGGAGGGACGCTCCTGCTACTAGTTCTATCCAGCACAGGTGATCAGCTACTTGGTTCTCTGTCCCTTTTCTGTCTCTTATTTCTATATCAAACTCTTACAGAAGCAACACCCATCTTATGAGTCTGGGTTTTGAATCCTGCTTTGTGAGGAGATATTTTAGAGTAGCATGGTCAGTGTACACAATCACTTTTGATCCTACTAAATAAGATCTAAACTTGTCAATGGCATAAACAACTGCAAGCAACTCCTTTTCTGTGGTTGTGTAATTCTTCTATGCGAAATTTAAAACACGGCTAGCATAATAAATGACATGCAGAAGCTTGTCATGCCTCTGTCCCAATACTGCGCCAATGGCATGGTCACTGGCATCACACATTAGTTCAAATGGTAATGTCCAGTCTGGTACAAAAATGACTGGTGTTGTGACCAGCTTAGCTTCAGAGTCTCAAACGCCTGCAGACACTCTATGTCAAAGACAAATGGTGTATCAGTAGCTACCAGATTACTCAGAGGTTTTGCAATTTTTGAAAAATCCTCTATAAACCTCCTATAGAATCCTGCATGCCCCAGAAAGCTTCTGATTGCCTTAACATTAACAGGTGGTGGTAATTTTTCAATTACCTCTACCTTAGATTGATCCACCTCTATTCCCTTGTTTGAAATTTCGTGCCCAAGGACAATTCCTTCAGTCACCATAAAGTGACATTTCTCCCAGTTTAAAACCAGGTTAGTCTCTTGGCACCTTTTCAGAACGAGTGCTAGATGGTCAAGACAGGAGGTGAATGAGTCTCCAAATACTGAGAAATCATTCATGAAGACTTCCAGAAACTTCTCTACTATATCAGAGAAGATAGAGAGCATGCACCTCTGAAAGGTTGCAGGTGCATTGCACAGACCAAATGGCATCCTTCTGTAGGCAAATACTCCAGATGGACATGTGAATGCTGTTTTCTCTTGGTCCTGAGGATCTACTGCAATTTGGTTATAACCTAAATATCCATCCAAAAAGTAGTAGTATTCATGACCTGCTAGTCTCTCTAGCATCTGGTCTATGAATGGTTAAGGAAAATGATCATTCCTAGTGGCTGTATTGAGCCTTCTGTAGTCAATACACATACGCCACCCTGTAACTGTTCTTGTAGGAACCAGTTCATTCTTTTCATTATGAACCACCTTCATTCCTCCCTTCTTGGGGACAACTTGGACAGGGCTCACCCAGGGGCTATCAGAAATAGGATAAATAATCCAGTAACTTAGTGACCTCTTTCTGCACC
>NC_029789.2:63939541-63986884 GCF_000816755.2 Arachis ipaensis | reverse complement strand
AGAAAAGATATTTTTTTGAATTTAATGAGGAAAGAGAAAAACAATAAAATGACACCAAACTTAAAATTTTTAGATCAAAACAAAGAAAACAAACAAGAAAACTTTAAATATCAAGATGAACACCAAGAACACTTTGAAGATCAAGATGAACACCAAGAACAAATTTTGGAAATCTTTAAGAAAATAAAAACATAAAGGACACCAAACTTAAAAATTTTAATACTTTGGACACTAATAATTCGAAAATGCACAAGAAAAACAAGGAAAGACACCAAACAAGAAAAACTAAAGATCAAACAAGGAAAATAAATAAGAACAACTTGAAGATCAAGAAAGAACAAGGAACATAAAACTCGAAAATATGAAGAATAAAAAGAACATACAATTCAAAAAATTGAAGGAAAATAAAAACATGCAATTGACACCAAACTTAAAACATGAAACTAAACTCAAACAGAAGACTCAATTATTAGTTCATTGGTTTTTATCTATTATTTTTCTTTTTAAAATTTTCGAAAAAAACCTAGAAAAAGAAAACAAGGATTTTAAAATTTTAACAAAAACAATAATAAAAGACTCAAATTTAGTGACTCTAAACCAAAAAAGATAAATTTTTCCTAATCTAAGCAACAAGATGAACCGTCAGTTGTCCAAACTCGAACAATCCCCGGCAACGGCACCACAAACTTGGTGCACGGAATTGTGATCACACTTTTCAAAACTCCGGTGCAACTAACCAACAAGTGCACTGGGTCGTCCAAGTAATACCTTACGTGAGTAAGGGTTGATCCCACGGAGATTGCCGGCTTGAAGCAAGCTATGGTTATCTTGTAAATCTTAGTCAGGAGATTAATGATAAAAATGTTTTTGTTCATGAAAAGTAAATAACATAAGATGAATGGTACTTGTGATTCAGTAATGACGAACAGGTTGAGGTTCTGGATATGCTATGTTATCTGAATCCCTGCTTTCCTACTGTCTTCTTCTCCAAACACGCATGGCTTTCTTCAATGGCAAGCTGTATGTTGGTGGATCACCGTTGTCAATGGCTACCATCCATCCTCTCGGATGAAAAATACCAGGTACGGTTTCTGCACGGATAATCAACTTTCGGATCTCTCGTCTCGGATGAAAAATACCAGGTACAGCTACCGCACGGCTAATCATCTGTCGGTTCTCACTAATGTCGGAATAGGATCTCTCTATCCTTTTGCACACTGTCACTGCGCCCAACATTTGTGAGTTTGAAGCTCGTCACAGTCATCCCTTCCCAGATCCTACTCGGAATACCACAGACAAGGTTTAGACTTTTTGGATCCTAGGAATGCTGCCAATTGATTCTAGCCTCTACCACGAAGGTTCTAATCTCACGGACTCGGTCTGTGGATCAGAGACCCAAGAGATACGCACTTAATCTGTCGCCCAATTACTACGTTGAGCTCAGATAGAATGGGAGTGGTTGTCAGGCACGCGTTCATAGATTTGAGAATGATGATGAGTGTCACCGATCATTATATTCTCTATATTGAAGTACGAGTGAGTATCTTAGAACAGAATCAAGCGTGATTGAATAGAAAACAATAGTAATTGCATTAATCCATCGGGACACAGCAGAGCTCCTCACCCCCACCTATGGGGTTTAGAGACTCATGCCGTAGAAGATACAATATGAAATGTAAAATGTCATGAGTTGCTAAATGAATCTCTAAAAGTAGTTTTTATACTAAACTAGTAACTAGGTGTAAATAGTGCAGAATTCTACTTCTGGGGCCCTCTTGGTGAGTGTTTGGGCTGAGCTTTCAGGCTTCCACATGCATATGCCTCAAATTTGAGTTAAACGCCACCCTGGGTGCCAAAATGGGTGTTTAATGCCAAGAAGTGTGCCAGTTCTGGCATTTTACACCAGAAAAGGGTCTCTGGCTGGCGTTTCGTGCCAGTTTGGGCCATCAAATCTCGGGCAAAGTATGACTACTTTCCAACGCATTTGAGAGCGCGCCAATTGGGCTTCTGTAGATCTAGAAAATCCACTTCGAGTGCAGGAGGCTCAGAATCCAATAGCATCTGCAGTCCTTTCTCAGCCTCTGAATAAGATTTTTGCTCAGGTCCCTCAATTTCAGCCAGAAAATACCTGAAATTTTAAAAAAACATACAAACTCATAGTAAAGTCCAGAAATGTAATTTTTGCATAAAAACTAATAATAATATAATAAAAAGTAACTAAAATATACTAAAAACTACCTAAAAGCAATGCCAAAAAGCGTATAAATTATCCGTTCATCACCCACCATGGTAAAACCTTTCCTTTTTCTCTTTTGTAAATATTGGTAAAATTAGCTTAGTTTCATGTTTTTATTGATTTGTTGAGTTTAGTTGGTAGTTTAGTATGTTGAATAAGGTTTTATGGTATTTTGGTGGCTGTTTGGAGGTTTGGAATGCTTGATTTGGTGTAAAAACATAGAAAAATTTTGAAAAACAGGGCACCAATCCACGCGTGCACGTGCTTCAGGTGTACGCGTGACTTAAGCTTTTTCGACCAACCACGCGCATACGTCACCCACGCGTACGCGTAGATTGCAATTTTTCACCACCAAGCCATTTTCCCGAGAGTTGCGCGCGCAGCGCGCAAAATCTGTGCAAAACGTGCAAGCCATGTCACATGCACGCGCAGCTCATGCGTACGCGTCGCTCTTGAAATAACCCATCGACGCGCACACGTCATGCACGCATACACATTGCGTCCATTTCACCTCACCCACGCGCACGCGTGACTATACGCATACGCGTGGATTACCTTACTTCATACGTTTCTTTTCTCATCTTCTTTCCATTTCTTTCCTTCTTCCTTCTTCTTCCCTTCTTCTACTCCTCATCCAACGCTCCGAAACACCATCAACCATTAGTTAGTTAGTTAGTTAATTGTTTGGTTAGTTTAATTTTTGATTAATTTTCTATTTTTCATAATTAGTGTTGGATTGTTCATCTTGTTTACCATCTTTTGCTACTGATTATTGATGTGATGTTAGTTTAACATCATTGTTGTCAATCTTCATTGATGGACTCTATTGTTGAGGTTATAATAATTACTTGGTTTTGAGCTTTTCATGCTTAATTTTGTGAATGCCAAGCACATATGACATTGCATTCAATGTACTTTAACTCTTTTTGACTTGCATGATTTGGCCGCCATGTGATTTGCATCATTTCCTTTGAAGAGGCAATGACTTGATGGATGATTGCGCGTACCTGACGCGTACGCGTGAAAGCGAGTTTGCACAGCAATACGTGCGCGTACTTGACACGTACGCGTGACCCGCGAAGATGACCATCGACACGTATGCGTGACATGCGCTACTTGCAGAAATTGCAGAAAACGCTGGGGGCGATTTTGGGCTGAGTTTGGACCCAGTTTCTGGCCCAGAAACGCAGACTAGAGCCAGGGGACAAGTAGGGACTCAATATACATTCATTGACTTCTCATTATTCATAATTTTAGGTTTTAGATGTAGTTTCTAGAGAGAGAGGCTCTCTCCTCTCTCTTAGGTTTTTGGATTTTAGGATTAGCTTTTCTTAATTTCAGATTTCTACTTTGCTTTAATTTAGTTTTCTCTTCTACTTTTAATTGTTCTAGTCCTTTAGTTTATTTATCTTTTCTTGTTGATTTGGTTATTTCCCTAATTTGGTTTATGACTTTTCATGTTAGATTCAATTTCTTATTTAATGCAATTTGAGGTATTTCAGATTTATGATTGCTTTCTTCAATTTATGTTATTGATGCTTTCAATTTAATTTAGATTTCTCCCCTTTTGGCTTTGGTTGAGCAATTGGAGACTCTTGAGTTATCAAACTCCTTTGTTGATTGATAATTGTTATGTTTGCTAGTTGATTTGAATTCCACTAACTCTAGTCTTTCCATAGGAATTGACTAGGACCTAAGGATCAAATTGATTAATCTACTTGACTTACCTTCATAGTTAGAGGTTGACTAAGTGGGAGTAATGAACAATTGATGTTACAATTGATAAGGATAACTAGGATAGGACTTCTAATTCTTATGCCTTGCCAAGAGTTTTATTAGCTATTAGTTTTATTCTTGAAATTTACTTTTCTTGTTCAACCTTTACAAAAACCCAAAAAGATACAATCTCATAACAAATAATAACTACACCTCCCTGCAATTCTGAAGTATTTAAACCTTGGGTCATCTCTTAAGGAATTGCAGGGAGGTGTAGTTATTATTGGTTATGAGATTGTATCTTTTTGGGTTTTTGTAAAGGTTGAACAAGAAAAGTAAATTGCAAGAATAAAACTAATAGCTAATAAACTCTTGGCAAGGCATGAGAATTAGAAGTCCTATCCTAGTTATCCTTATCAATTGTGACATCAATTGTTCATTACTCTCACTTAGTCAACCTCTAACTATGAAGGTATGTCAAGTGGATAAATCAATTTGATCCTCAGGTCCTAGTCAATTCCTATAGAAAGACTAGAGTTAGTGGAATTCAAATCAACTAGCAAACATAACAATTATCAATTAACAAAGGAGTTTGATAACTCAAGAGTCTCCAATTGCTCAACCAAAGCCAAAAGGGGAGAAATCTAAATTAAATTGAAAGCATCAATAACATAAATTGAAGAAAGCAATCATAAATCTGAAATACCTCAAATTGCATTAAATAAGAAATTGAATCTAACATGAAAAGTCATAAACCAAATTGGGGAAATAACCAAATCAACAAGAAAAGATAAATAAACTAAAGAATTAGAACAATTAAAAGTAGAAGAGAAAACTAAATTAAAGCAAAGTAGAAATTTGAAATTAAGAAAAGCTAACCCTAAAATCCTAAAACCTAAGAGAGAGGAGAGAGCCTCTCTCTCTAGAAACTACATCTAAAACCTAAAATTATGAACAATGAGAAGTCAATGAATGTGTATTGAATCCCTACTTGTCCCCATGCTTTAATCTGCATTTCTGGGCCGGAAACTGGGTCCAAACTCAGCCCAAAATCGCCCCCAGCATTTTCTGCGATTTCTACAGGTAGCGCATGTCACGCCTAGGCGTCAGGCACGCGTACGCGTCGATGGTCATCTTCGCGGGTAACGCGTACGCGTTAGGTACGCGCATGCGTCGCTGTGCAAACTCGCTTTCACGCGTACGCGTCAGGTACGCACACGCGTCGCTGTGAAAATCTCCAGATCACGCGCACACGTGAGCCATGCGTGTGCGTCGATACTCGCTGGTTATCTCCTTAGTTTCTTGTGTTCCTTCCATTTTTGCAAGCTTCCTCTCCATCCTCTAAGGCCTTCCTGCCCTATAAAGCCTGAAAACACTGAACACACATATCAAGGCATCGAATGGTAATAAGAGAGGATTAAAATACACAATTTAAGGCCAAAAAAGCATGTTTTCAATCATAGCACAAAATTAGGAAGGAAAATGCAGAACATGCGAATTCTATGAATAAATGTGAGAATAGTGGATAAAATCCACTCAATTAAGCACAAGATGTACCACAAAATAGTGGTGCATCAAATCTCCCCACACTTAAACATTAGCATGTCCTCATGCTAAGTTCAAGGAGACAAAAAGAATGAATAGGGGGAAAGTAAGACTCATGAAATGCAACCTACGTATATGAATGCAACTATATGCAAAAATATTTCTACCTACTTGGTTAAAATTAAAGAAGTTCTTCAAGACAAACATAAATCAGATTTCACTAATTCAAATCATACAGTAAGAGACAAGTAAACTGGTAAGAAGATAGCTCATGAAAGCAGGGAACATAGAATCAAGCATTGAACCCTTACTGGTGGTGTATATGCACTCTAATATCTCAAGTGTCTAGGGTTGATCACTCTACTCTTCTCTAGTCATGCTTTCTAAACTTTGTTCTTCATCTAACCAATCAACAAAATTTAGTATACCAATGCAAATATCATGAGGTCTTTTCAGGGGTTGTAATAGGGCTAAGGTAAGGGTGAGGATACATGTATGGCCAAGTGAGCTATAATATGAATCTTTGACTAACCTAAGCTCTTACCTAACACACACACACTCTATGTAATTCTAAAATCATGCCTAGCTACCCAAAATTCCCACTTTTGCATCACATACTCATGTACCAAATTTTCTTTAATTTTATCACTTGATCTTTTATTAAACTTAACATTGGGGTAATTTTGTCCCCTTATTCATTTATTTACTTAATTATTTGAATATTTTTTGTTTTTTTTTTTTGTGAAAGCAAACATAACATATCAATGCACATGAGTTTTTAATTTTTCTGGTCTCATATGAGTATGCACCCAAATTCCCAATATTTAAATAAAGTAGAAACATAACACATTCCCTATTAACCGAGGTTTCCCATAGTTTTCCCACATTTAGTTGACACACAATCTCTATCTTAAGCTAACCAAAGATTCAATGGGATAATTAATTATTTTTCTGCTTAAGGCTAGTGATGTGGTAAAATACAGAACAAATGGGGATTAAAAGGCTCAAAGTGGCAAACAAAGGTAATTGAAATGGTAGGCTATTTGGGGTAAGTGAGCTAATAACAAATAATGGCCTCAATCATATGCAAGCATGTAAATACACTAAACAATAAACATATAGAATGAAATAAAGCAAAGATTGCAATCATAGGGAAGAAAACTTACAAGAATAAAAATCATGGTTAAATAATGTAACCATATAATTAAGTTCAAGTCTCACAGGTTGTGTGTTCTTAGCTATAAACTATGTTCCAAATACAATCTTCAAACAAGTTTAACACAAATTTTCAATTTAAATTAGTAAAATATTGTAAAACAGGGTCTTGAAAAGAAACTAATTACTCCAAACAAGTAGTGATAAAAGAACATGCACAAAAAATCAAACAATGGTATTGAAAAGAAGGTAACTAGCCTCCGGAAGTCGGTATCGACCTCCCCACACTTAAAGATTGCACCGTCCTCGGTGCATGCTAAGATGTGCAAGTGGACGGGTTGCTCCAACTGACGCTTGTAGATGGAGGTGCCTTAGCTGGAGGTCTCTTGGTTCCTCTCCTTGCTGGTGTCTTATCAGTGTCCTTCTCTTTTCCTTTCTTGGTACCCATGCCTAAGGAAGAAGAAAAAGGAAGAGTGTGAAATATAGATAACTAAGACTGGAAGGGAGAAAATTCCAAGGGATAATGAATGCCAAAGAAAAGATAATGGCTTAAATACATGGTAGCTACAACATATAGGTAAGACATCAATTAAGATCATGTAGGGAATTCAGAATAATAAGATGCAGGAGGGTAAAAACATGCAAGTAATAGGCATGAGAAGCATAACTCAAGCATCAAGTAATAAATGTGTCAAACTAAAGAGCACTTGCTATGATGACAATTGTGAATGATAATCCCAAATACATGTGGAGTGCAATGTGAGAATAAGAATGAAAAGAATGAGTCCAAATGTATATGAGAGCCAAACTTAAATGTCAATTGTCAAATCAATCCTTATAATATCCACAGGTTCAAAATAATAAAATAGTACCTGATGAGCGGATAATTTATACGCTTTTTGGCATTGTTTTTAGTATGTTTTTAGTAGGATCTAGTTACTTTTAGGGATATTTTTATTAGTTTTTATGTTAAATTCACATTTCTGGACTTTACTATAAGTTTGTGTGTTTTTCTGTGATTTCAAGTAATTTCTGGTTGAAATTGAGGGACTTGAGCAAAAATCAGATTCAGAGGTTGAAGAAGGACTGCTGATGCTGTTAGATTCTGACCTCCCTGCACTCAAAGTGGATTTTCTGGAGCTACAGAACTCAAAATGGCGTGCTTCTAATTGCGTTGGAAAGTAGACATCCAGGGCTTTCCAGAAATATATAATAGTTCATACTTTGGCCGAGTTTAGACGACGCAAAAGGGCGTTGAACTCCAGTTCTACGCTGCAGTTTGGAGATAAACGCCAGAAACACGTCACGAACTAGAGTTGAACGCCAGAAACACGTTACAAACTGGCGTTCAACTCCAAGAATGACCTCTCCACGTGTAAACTTCAAGCTCAGCCCAAGCACACACCAAGTGGGCCCTGGAAGTGGATTTATGCATCAATTACTTACTTCTGTAAACCCTAGTAACTAGTTTAGTATAAATAGGACTTTTTACTATTATAAAAAAAACCTTTGATCAGTTTTATGCTATCTTAGACTTTCATGGGGGCTGGCCATTCGGCCATGCCTGGACCATTATCACTTATGTATTTTCAAACGGTAGAGTTTCTGCACTCCATAGATTAAGGTGTGGAGCTCTGCTGTTCCTCATGATTTAATGCAAAGTACTATTATTTTCTATTCAATTCAACTTATTCCGCTTCTAAGATATCCATTCACACCCAAGAACATTATTAATCTTCAAACTCGCGAGTGCTGGGCGTAGTGACAGATGCAAAAGGATAGTAAATCCTATTCCAGTATGATCGAGAACCTCCAGATGATTAGCCATGCCATGACAGAGCATTTGGACCATTTTCACAGAGAGGATGGGATGTAGCCATTGACAACGGTGATGCCCTTACAGAAAGCTTGCCATGGAAAGGAGTAAGACTGATTGGATGAAGACAGCGGGAAAGCAGAGATTCAGAGGAACGAAAGCATCTATATATGCTTATATTTATTACTTGGACGACCCAGTGCACTTGCTGGTTAGTTGTGCGAAGTTGTGAAGTTATGTTTGGACCATGGTATTGTGCACCAGTTATTGGCGCCTTTGCCAGGGAGAGAACGAACAACAAATTTTACAACCTCAGAGTAGCAATTTCGCATACCAGTACCCAAATAAAATTCCAACACCAACATAAAAAATGCATGAGAAGAAACCATAGATAACTAAAGTAACATGAAATAAATAAATGCAATAATAGAAAGAAGGGGGACAAAGTAGATGGGGGGAGGAAAAGAAGGGGAAAGGAGAGAAGAAAGGAGAAGGAAATTAAAAACGGGAAGCGAAGCACGCGTGCTCGTGAAAACTGCATTAACCATGTGACGCATACGCGTGGGTGGTTTGAAAACGAAAGGACGCACACGCATCAGGGACGCGTACGCGTGGGTGATGTTGTGCCTCTAGCACAGTACCAACCCCGGACCATCACAACTCTCTGTTAGTATGCTTTTACGCCGATTTTCATGCCCGGCGTATGCGTCGCTGACGCATACGCGTGGGTTGAACTTTCTGCAAGGGACGCATACGCGTGAGTTGCGCGTATGCGTGGTGTGGCTTGTGCTCCACGCACCCCTCCCGTGCGTCGATCCCCCTTTTTTTTATGCAGAATGCAAAATGCAGAATGTAGAATGTAGATGATTATGCAGAAATTATGAATGAATACTATTAAAAACAAAATAAAATAAAACTAGGAATGAAAAGGAACGTTTATACCATGGTGGGTTGTCTCCCACCTAGCACTTTTAGTTAAAGTCCTTAAGTTGGACATTTGGTGAGCTCCTTGTCATGGTGGCTTGTGCTTGAACTTGTCTTGAAACTTCCACCAATGCTTGGACTTCTAATAAGCTCTATCAATACCAGGTAAATTTCTCAAGCCTTGATGGAGTTCTTCACAAGCTTTGAGCTCCCAAAATTGATCCTGATATATTCCTGGATCCCAAATCTTAATTCTACACCCGTCTTCAAGTTGATCATCATGATTCCACCTGGGTGGTAAGCAATCCGAATTCTCACCAAGGCATCCAAACAGCTTCCTAGACCCATTCATTCAAGCTCTACACCAACCCTTGCATTTAGATTTTGAGCTCCCAACCACAACGAACCTAGAATTGTGTTGCCACCCACTAACCATCTCCCTCTTACTCTTAAAGCCACAAAGAGCTCAAAGCTGACCATCTGTCTCAAGTAAACCATATTCAAGTGGGAAAGTAAAGGTCAAGGATAAGAATTTTACCCACTTGAATGTTGTATTGGATGGTAATGGCTTTGGGGGAGGGGTCTCCAACAGCTTTGGCAAGGTGATTTCAAGCTCCATTCCCTTGTGCTCTCCCTTGGCAACTTCCACCTCTTTGCGAGCTTCTTCAGTTTCAGCCTCTTCCTCTTAGTAGCTTTCTTCCAATTCAAACTCTTCTTCATTGCTTACCAAGGGCATGGGGGGTTGTGCTTCTTCTTCTTTAATCTCCATCTCTTGATCAACCTCTTCAAAGTCTTCAACCATAATATGCCTTGGAGGTTGGACACCCTCCTCAACATCAACATCAAACACCTTGGAAGGAGGCTCTATGACTGGACTTTCCCATAGAGGTTCCGCATCTACTAAGTCTTCAACCACTTCCTCTTCTGTGATAATTTTGGCTTTCTCCACTTGCTCTAATACAAAATCGGACTCCTCCTTGATGTGTTCCTTCACTAATTCCTCAACCACTCCTTCATCTTCAAGGGTCTTTGCTACCTCCACCTTTAGGACCTCCTCTAGCTTTTTATGAAGTATGAATTTGCGAAGATGATCCCTTTTCTCTTGTTTCATGTCAATAACATAATTGGGATCATCTTGCTCTCAGATTGATGGATATGGGTATTCTTGCACGGAGGGTGGTGGTGCACTAAAGCTTGAGGGTTGAATATTGGAGGTTGAGGGTTGGTCCCTGCGGGGTATAAGATATTGGAGTTTAGAGGTAAGACCAATGAGAGTAGAGATAAGTAGATTGTTATCCAATAGAGGTTGGGGTGGATAGGAGGGTTTGTGTGTTGGGAGAAAGGGCTCATAATACGGAGGTGGTTCTTCTTGATAAGGATATGGAGATGGTGTATATTAAGGTGGTGGTTCTAAGTATGGCTCATAAGGCTCTTGGTATGGTGGATAAGGGTCAGGGTCATATGGATGTGAATGGTTGTAGGGGGCTTGTGAGTCGAGTGGTTCAGAGTTATGTTGAGGAGGTAGTTCATAGGCATATGGTAGGGCTTGTTGGTAACTACAAGGAGGTCCACCATGTTCATCATCTTGGTACGCACCGTGGAATAGCTCTTAACCATAGTAATTTGGTGGAGGTTGGTTGTCACGAAAAGGTCCACCATAACTATTGTCTTGGTATGCATCATAGAATGGTTGTTGGTTATAGTGCATTGGAGGGGGTTGTTGCCAAGAGGGTTGATCAAATCCTTGTGGCTCCTCCCATCTTTGATTGTTCCAACCTTGATGCCTGTTCTCATTATAGTGCCCATTCCCTGCAACATAATTTAAACTAAACTCATAGTGACAGGGGTGAGAATTCATAGTAGCTAACAAAAATTAAAAACAAAAACAACAAACAAACAAAAAGCAAATATTTACAGTAACCAATAAAAAGACACACGTTTGCAATTCCCCGGCAACGGCGCCATTTTGATGAACGGATTTTTGCTAGTAAAGAATTCACAATAAATTCTCATTGCTAGTATAGTTTATAAACCAACAAAGAATCCTTTGATACAAAAATTTGGTTGTCACTAAAGCAAACCCAATAAAAAAACCGAAGTATTTAAACCTCGGGTCGTCTCTCAAGGAATTGCAGGGAGGTGTAGTTATTATTGGTTATGAGATTGTATCTTTTTGGATTTTTGTAAAGGTTGAACAAGAAAAGTAAATTACAAGAATAAAACTAATAGCTAATAAAACTCTTGGCAAGAAATGAGAATTAGAAGTCCTATCCTAGTTATCCTTATCAATTGGGACATCAACTGTTCATTACTCCCACTTAGTCAACCTCTAACTATGAAGGTAAGTCAAGTGGATAAATCAATTTGATCCTCAGGACCTAGTCAATTCCTATGAAAAGACTAGAGTTATTGGAATTCAAATCAACTAGCAAACATAACAATTATCAATCAACAAAGGAGTTTGATAACTCAAAATTCTCTAATTGCTCAACCAAATCCAAAAGGGGAAAAATCTAAATTAAATTGAAAGCATCAATAACATAAATTGAAGAAAGCAATCATAAATCTGAAATACCTCAAATTGCATTAAATAAGAAATTGAATCTAACATGAAAAGTCATAAACCAAATTGGGGAAATAACCAAATCAACAAGAAAAGATAAATAAATTAAAGGAGTAGAACAATTAAAAGTAGAAGAAAAAACTAAATTAAAGCAAAGTAGAAATCTGAAATTAAGAAAAGCTAATCTTAAAATCCTAAAACCTAAGAGAGAGGAGAGAGCCTCTCTCTCTAGAAACTACATCTAAAACCTAAAATTATGAATAATGAGAAGTCAATGAATGTGTATTGAGTCCCTGCTTGTCCCTTGGCTTTAGTCTATGTTTCTGGGCCGGAAACTAGGTCTAAACTCAGCCCAAAATCGCCCCCAGTATTTTCTGCAATTTCTGCAGGTAGCGCATGTCACGCGTACGCGTCAGGCATACGTACACGTCAGGTACGCGCACGCGTTGCTATGCAAACTCGCTTTCATGTGTACGCGTCAGGTATGTGCACGCGTCGCTGTGAAAATCTCCAGATCACGCGCACGCGTGAGCCATGCGTGCGCGTCAATACTCGCTGGTTATTATCTCCTTAGTTTCCTGTGTTCCTTCCATTTTTGCCAGCTTCCTCTCCATCCTCTAAGCGCTTCCTACCCTATAAAGCCTGAAAACACTAAACACACATATTAAGTTATCGAATGGCAATAATAGAGGATTAAAATACACAATTTAAGGCCAAAGAAGCATGTTTTCAATCATATCACAAAATTAGGAAGGAAAATGCAAAACATGCGAATTCTATGAATAAATGTGAGAATAGTGGATAAAATCCACTCAATTAAGTACAAGATGTACCATAAAATAGTGGTGCATCAATGATTATGTACATTTATCTTAATGCATTGTGCTTCTTGATCATATGCATCCTTATGTCTTTGGCTTGAATGCTTTCATGCTTCTTTATTGCTTGTTTGGTTGTCTTAACTGCAAGTTTAAAGCATCTCAAGCATACTAGGATGAGTGAAATGCATGTTCCTTTTTGGTGTAATTGTGACATAGTTCTTTTTATGCTAGTGTGTGTTCTAGACCGCATGCATCTTAGAACCCACACACCCGGTTCATTAATGTCACACATTGGGTCACTTACTTCGTTCTAGTGATTTACCTTATTCCAACAATTCATGCTTCCTTGCTTTTGTATTTTCTCATCTTACGATGTTTATTTTGTTTTTCATGATTGACGCACCATAAGCAAAAATGGAAGCGGGAGGAAGAACACGCAGCAACCAGTTAACCTACCAGCTGAAGGTGGCAACTCGGAGAGTCGCCGTACCCCCTTGCTCATCTTTGAGTGTACCGAGGACAGTACAAACTTTTAGGTGTGGGGAGGTCGTCCGACCATTCGGCGCTTTTGGGTAACAAGTTTCGAATCCCAATACTTTTGCATTCCATTCTTAGGTCTTGTAGGATTTTTAGTTGCATTTTCTTATTTTGCATATCTATATAATAAGCTTAGTTAAATGATGAAATTTTTTTTAGAACTTGCTTGAATTATACACTTTGTGGATCATGTTTTGAGCTAAGAACACAAGCATGTGAGTTTTGAGCCTTAATTGTGTGGTTACATCATATATAACCACTTATCTTCACTCTTGTGTGCATTATTCTCTTTCTATGATTGTAATCCTTGATTTGTTTAATTCTTTATGTCCATTATTTTGTGTATACATGCATTTATATGATTGAGGCCATTGTTTCAAATAGCTCACTTACCCATATAGCCTACCTTTTATCTTACATTGTTAGCCAACTTTGAGCCTATGCTTAACCCATTTGTTCTTAATTGTAGCACATTACAAGCCTAAGTGGAAAACAATAAATGTCCCTTGTTTGGATCTTTAATTAGCTTAGGCTAGTGAGAGTGTTCATCATTTGATTTTGGAAGAGTTGGGAACATTGGGTAGAGATAAAAGTGTGTTTGTATTTTTCTGAAAATCATGAGAATTGGGTACATACTCATGTATTAATCATGTGTAAACCATATGCATTTATGTTCTTGTGTATATTTTAGTTTGAAAAAAAAATAATAAAAAGGGGACAAAATGCCCTAAGATTCAAAGTCCAATAAGAATCAATGCATATGTGTGGTGATAAAAAAAATGCATTAGTGTGTGGAAAAGTGAAGAATTGGTAGTTAGGTTTGTTTAGAATTGTATAGGTTGTCATAGGTTAGGTGGGAAGTTTAAGCTCATCAAAGATTCAAATTCTAGCTCACTTGACCATATGCATCTTACCTTGACCCTAGCCCCATTACAACCTATGGGAAAGTCCTCATTATATTTGTTTGCATGCATGAAATAATTGTTGATTATTAGATGAAAAACAAATCTTGGAAAGCATGATTAGGGGAGAATTGAGTGAATCAACCCCATACACTTGAGCGACTAGAGCGGATACACATCCGGTGAGGGTTCGATCGCTCAATTACATGTTTCCACCCATGATAATCTCTTTTCTTGCAAGTCCGTTAAATATTTCAATGATTAAATTCAATTGTGGGTTTGCTTTGATTTCTATTGCTTTAGCCCTTGTACTTGTACATGTATTCTTGGAAATTGATTTGTTTTGACCAAGTAGATGCATTCATGTAGATAGATTGCATATAGATAGGTTGCATGTAGTTAGTTTGCATTGAATAAATGATGATACCTTTTGCTTCTCTCTTAATTTTAGCATGAGGACATGCTTAGTTTAAGTGTGGGGAGGTTTGATAAACCCCAATTTTGTGGTTTATCTTGTGCTTATTTTAGGGAATTTTATCACCTTTTCCCATATTTATTCAATGAAATAGCATGGTTTTGTAATTCTCCCTTAAATTGTGCTTAAGTGTAAAAATATGCTTAAATTGTGCTTAAATTGGTGATTTTAATTCACTTTAATTCCATTCGATGCCTTGATGTGTTTGATGAGTGATTTCATGTTCATAAGGCAAGTATTGGATGGAAGAAATGAAGAGAAAAGCATACAAAATGGAGAATGCATGAGGAAACAAGGATTTGAAGTACATCAATCCACGCGCACGCGCAGCAGATGCGCACGCGTGGAAGTGAAGTTGCATGGCGACACGTACGCGCACATGACGCGTACACGTGGATAGGAAAATTGCCAAGCGACGCGCACGCATGACCCACGCGTACGCATCGAATCTCGCACGTGACTCACTTAAAGGAAAAATGCTAGGGGCAATTTCTGAGCTGTCCAGGCCCAAATCAAACTTGTTTCTGAGGGTATTTCATGCAGAATTGAAGATTGAGCAAAGGGGGAGCAATTGTTTGTAGCTTAGCATCATGCAGTTTAGTTTCTAGAGAGAGAAGCTCCCTCTTCTCTCTAGAATTAGGGTTCTTAGGGATATTTCCATCTTAGATCTAGGTCAATTTTCATGTTTTCATCTTATTTCCTTTATGAATTCTTGCTTCTACTACTTCATTCTCTCAATTTTCTTGTTAATTTTACTTTTATGCCTCTTTTATGATGATGAACTTATGTTGGATTTGGATTTACTTTGATGCAATTTCATGATTGATGTTCTTTTATTGTTGATTTGAGTTGTTGATTTACTTTTCTTGCAATTGGTAGTTGGTAGATTTATTATTCTTGCACTTTTACTATGCTTTCCTTATACACCCACCAAGTGTTTGACAAAATGCTTGGTTGGACCTTAGAGTAGATTTTGAGCATTCTTGGCTTGGAAAGAGTAATTAGGCAATCTTGAGTCATGAATACCCAACTCATGTTGGTGATCTAGAGTTGTTAGCTAGTATTGTTTCCATTAACTCTAATCTCTTGCTAATTCACTTAGTGAGTTGATTAGGACATTTGGATTAAGATTAGCTAGTTGCATTAGACTTTCTTCGAGTGTGAAGATAATATGATACCTTCTTCCATCATCGGGGATGATGTAATAGGATAAATTCTTGTTTATTATTGTGACATGATTAACTAGTCTTGTTTGACATTCTCCCTATGTGAAGATGACATGATACCTTCTTCCGTTTGTTGGAGTTGACTAAATAAGATGAATTAATCATTGTATGACTAGGATAGAAAGCCTATGTTCTCAATTCTTGCCATGAATGTCTCTCTTTATTAATTGCTTCACTTTATTACTTGTCTTCTTTAAATACTTGCTTGATTTACCTTTCTTGTCATTTACTTTATTGCCACTTTATCAATCAAACTCCCTTGTTCTTCATAGCCAATAATTGACCACTTCATTGCAATTCCTTGTGAGACGACCCGAGATTTAAATACTTCGGTTAATTCTTATTTGGGGTTTGTTCTTTGTGACAACCAAATTTTTTATGTGAGAATTATTTGTTGGTTTGGAGCTATGCTTACAACGAAGTTCTTAATTCTATAAGAGAAATTCTAGACCATCGAGCAAATCTCAATCATCACCAACCCACCACCGCCATCATCACTACCGCTACCAACTCCTGCTGCTGCCATCTAACACAGTAGGTAATCTCTTTTCTCTTATGTTTTACTATGATTGGAAGTAGGGGAGACAATACTTTTTTACATAGTCAATTAGTAAGCCATTTTTATAGTTACCCATTTCTATTTAATTTAATTATTGCAGCTTTTTTGTTTTTTTGGATTCTGGCATTTTGATTTTATTTTGGTATGTTTAGGTTCATGACATTTTAGTATTTTATGATATATGTTTATCTCCATTGATTCAAGAATTTTGTGTTTGGGAGTTGGAGGAAACGGAAGCAAAATGGATGGCTTTTAGTAAAAGATTATCGTAAGATTCTGAGCTTGTTCATCAAAACCCAACTCACAAAAGACCAATTTGACAATCTTTCAATTTTGATTTCCCTGCAGCTTAGTTTCAGTTGCTCTAAGTTTTAACGTTATTGTTTGTTTGGCTTGTTCTTATTCTGTCATAGTAAGATTATGAGCAATTTTAACAAAATTCAGTATATAGATATAACTTTTAAGTTTCAAGTATTTGGCGTACTTCCATGGCAGATCATTAACTTCAAGAAGAAACATAACTCACCTATGATAATTACATAACAAAACAATGAAAGAGAATACCAAGCCAAGTCAAACAATTATCTGTTAATTATGTTTCTCTTGAAGTTAAAAGAAAATAAACTTTAATAATCCTTTTATGACTGAAAATAGTTAAATGGATAGATTATTTTTTAAATGAAGAATATTTGTTTCACCATTTCTACATTATTTTCAGATAGCTAAGAATGATACATCGTCTGAAACGGGATAAAGTTCATTTTTAGTATAGTTCATATTTAAACTAATTGATTGCTATGTTATTGATGTGTGAAAAACGATCCAACACAAAACTCACCGGCAAGTGGACCGGGTCGCATCAAGTAATAATAACTCACATGAGTGAGGTCGATCCAATAGGGATTGAAGGATTAAGCAATTTTAGTTAGGTGGTTGATTTAGTCAAGCAAACAAGGGTTAAATTGAGTGATTTGTTTTCAACAGAAGCTAAATTGCCTGAAATTTAAAGGGAGAGAGGAAATTGACAGTAAATTAAAGAGCAAAGGAAATAAAGAAGCTGAATCTTAAAGTGCAAGTAATGTAAATTGCAGAAACTTAGATTGCAAGAAATGTAAAGAGCTGAATCTTAAAGTGCAAGAAATGTAAATTGCTTGAATCATAAAAGGATTTGGGAGCTAGGATTTCAGAAATTAAGCAAGAGAAAGTAAATGGCATTCAACAGAAAAGTAAAGGATGAATTAAGATGCAGCAGATCTAAACAGAAAAGAAGAGTTACTTGAGGAACCAAACAGAAAGTAAAATGTAGCTCAATTGCAATAGCTAAAGGAAAGTTGAAGATCTCAGGGGTTGGATGAGACTAGAGAACAAGTCTATATCTCAATTCCTTCCTTGATCCAACAAAGAACAATTGCAAAAGAAGTAGAAATCACTTGCAGAAGAAATAGAAGATGAAAGTAGTAAAGAGAACTTGGATCCAAACCACAATTCTTTGAAATTATGCAGAAAGTAAACAAGAGAGATCTCAGATCAAGAATGAAACATAATTCCTTCAATTCTCAATCCAAGATTCAAAACAAAGAGTAGAGAGTGCAGAAGTAAGAACAAGGAAGAAGAGAAATCAATTCTCCTTCCCAATTCCCAAAATAAACTCAGAGATCCAAAATGAAATTAAAACTCTAAAAATTCCAAAGTGAAAATTCTAAAATAAGGTAAAAGGTTCCCTCTAAAACAAACTAGCTTCTATTTATACACTTCCTATTTTTGGATTTTAGAATTTGGAGTGGGCTTTTTAATTTGGTGAAGAATTGATTTTAAATGGAATTTTGGTTGAATTTTTGGCCCATGGGTGCCACTCCCAGGGAAAGGCTCGGTTCAAGGCATGAGTGCAGCATTGGTGCTCCCTGGCCGTGTCAATGTTGGTGTGTGACAAGGCTTGGCAAGACAAGGGAGAGCGCTCGGTTCATGGCATGAGCGGAGCTTCCTTGTCTCTAGTGTGAGCTCAAGTTCGAATCCTTGGGGAAGCATTGCTGGCCCTTTTCCTTTGTGCAACAAAGCAACGCCTCTTTCCTTGCTTCCGTGATGTGCATGGTTCGAATCCCAGGGAATGCACTTCAGCCAATTTTGGCTTATTTCCTTTCAAGGGTAGCGCTTCCCTTAATCCCCTTGCTCATGAGTTCAAACCTTGTGGTCTTCACTAGCAAACTTTTTTTCTTGAATTTATTTTTGGAAGGCCCCCAATAAAGCTCTTGGCACCAACCAAGCTTTGAGCAATTTTGCCTTGCTTCCTTGTTATTGTGTAGCACTCGGTTCACAAGGAGAGCGTAGCTTTCCCTTTGCTCGGCCTTGGTCCCTTGAGTAGCACTCTTATGGAGAGCACTAAGCTCTTTGAGAGAGCGCTATGCTTTCTTTTCTTTGTTGCGCCACACTTTTCTCTTCCTTGGGCCATGCTTCTTAGGCCACGCTTTCTTGTTTTCTTCTTTTCTTCACCTACAAGTAATCAAAACAACAAATCAAAGTATCACCAAATTCACAAAGTTTATAAATCATTTAAAAACCAATTAATTTTAGCTTAAACCTCATGATTTAGTGTCAATTAAAGGATGGTTGATTGATTCAAAAAACCATGCAATTCCACTCCAAACCACTTACTTACAATGAAAGAAAGTGCATAAAACCTAATGAAATAAGTGAAAAATTCTTGAAAAGCTAGCATAAGATGACTTGTCATCACAACACCAAACTTAAACCTTGCTTGTCCCCAAGCAAGCACTAATCATAACAGAAAATGAAATAGAGAAGTGTGAATGTCCTTATTTAGCAGATAGTTGAACTTGGTTCATGGGGTTTTATGCAGACAATGATAGCTCATTTATTACTTGCTGCTATATAAGCAATGTTTCCTCAAAGGTTCACTAAGGTTGCTGCTACAGTGTTTTACTTTTTGCTTACTTCCCTTGCTAGCTTTTCCTTCTTTATATTGGTTAGAGAGCTTATTACTCATTGAAGGCTTGGTGGCAAATGTTGCAGCAGCCTTTTGGCTTAATTTTGCTCAACATTTCTTCACCACAGACACATGGCTCACATTTTTATCCTAGGATCATTGATGTCCAGCATCTCTTTGGATCACTAGATGTTTTGTAACTAGGTTGCTCTTGATTGTGGACTTTTGGTTGGCAATCCCAAATCAGTTGATCTAAGTGGCCAAGTTTCAAAATACTCCTCAGAACCTACTTGTCCAAGCATATCCTAGTACAAAAACACCACAGGCATGTGTCCTAGGGTCCAAGCTATTGGTGTCTAGCCTTATTGTTTATTTCTTTGCCAATTCTTAGCTTTTCTCTTTCTTTTTCTTTTTGTTTTGATTCATTCTCAAGAGACTTTCGTTTATAGCAGACTTTATAGCAGCAAACTAGTTCACACTTTAAGGAACATGTCATTATGCAGCATTTATTATATGGGCTAACAATTGGATCAAACAAATACCACCACTAACTTTCATCCTAACTTCTGCAAAATTGAACAATCACTTTTCTAAATCAAGCATTTTTTCTTTTATTCAAGCAGCAGGGAACAAAACAAATTCCAAACTAATGAAGGATGACAAAATTATGCAAATCACTTGTGTTTCTCAGCAAACATTTTCACTTGCAACTAGATGAACACTTTAGCCAGACATATAGGGACTCCCAATTTAAAATATTCCTCAGCAACAGGGATTAAATACAAATACAACTTGTTGGGTTGCAGCTTTTCATTCTTCCTTCCGTTGTGTCCCTTTTGAGTCATAATGCAGATTGTCTTTAATTGTTGGATATTTTCCTGCATAATCCTCAAAAGTTACTTGCTGTTCAAGCCCTTTAGGCAACTGGTTAGTACACAAAGCTTATTTGTGGGCTTTTAAACTTACTTTGGTGTGTGAACACCAAACTTAGTCCCTTGCCAATGCTTCTCATGCAGCAAATTAACCATATGTGAGACCCTTTTGTCTTTGCTAAAGGTAATAGAACTAAAAACTAGAAAATAGACACTGGTTAAATAGTTTCTCTGATTGCTTGGAGCTATCTATCCTTTATGCAGAAGGTGAAAATATGTTTTTCAATGAAATTTTTTGTGGAATACCAAACTTAGCATCTTTCATTCTCCCTTAGATTGTTTTGGTGTGCAACACCAAACTTAGCTCCTTGCAATACAGGTAAACTTACTCAGCCTTGTTTATTGAAATAGTTGGGAAAAAAAACTACCTTTGGTTGGGTTGCCTCCCAACAAGTGCTCTTTTAATGTCACTAGCTTGACATCTTGTTCTTTGATCATGGAGGCTGAAAATCATAGTGCCTTAGCTTTTCTCCTCTTACTGTGAACTTCTTTTCGGTCTCCTCTTTGATGACCTCTAGGTGTTCAAGTGAAAGGATCTGGTTCACAGTATAGTACTCAGATAATTGTGGACACACCTTCATTGGTTGGGTATTTATCATCACTTTATCCCCTGGTGAGAAGCCTTCAGTGGGGATTTTCTTGTTTCTCCACCCTTTTGGCCTCTTCTTCTTTTCCTTCTCAGAAGATAATTCATGCTTTGGTGGTTCTTTACTGGGGTGTTGACGTTCTCATCTGGGGGTTTTGGATCTAAGTCCTCCTTGAGTTCTTTGGTCTGTTGCACCATCTCTACTTCTTCCAAGCATGGATTTAGAAGTATTGGAGTTAACTCATTGAATGCCTCATTCAAGCTTTGATCTCTAGCCTTATCCTTCATACAATCTTCTTCTTGAGTGGCTCATGCAGGGTTTTAAAAATATGGAATGCTAGGTGCTCATCATGCACTCTCAGCAACAATTTCCCTTTTTCAACATCTATCAATGCTCTGCCCGTAGCCAGGAAAGGCCTCCCCAGGATGATGGGAGTGTTAGGGACTTTCTCCATATCCAGGATGACAAAATCAGCTAGGAGAAGGAATTTTTCCACCTTTACCAGCACATTCTCTATAACTCCAAATGCTTGTTGAATGGACTTGTCAGCCATTTGAAGAAGTATTCGTGTGGATTTCAGCTCGAAAATTTGGAGTTTCCTCATTAGAGACAAAGGCATCAAGTTTATGCTTGTGCCAAGATCACAGAATGACTTCTCAATTGTTATGTTTCCTATGGTGCAAGGTATATAAAAACTCCCAGGATCATCTTTCTTTTCTGGCAACTCTCTTTGGAAAATAGCACTGCATTCCATTGTCATCTCAACCATTTGTCCTTCTTTTAGGGACTTTTTCTTTGTCAGCACTTCTTTCGTAAATTTGGCATATAATGGCATCTGTTCAAGTGCTTCTAAGAAAGGAATATTGATGCTGAGTGTCTTAAATATGTACAGGAATTTTGAGTATTGCTTATCCTCATTTTCTTTTTTGAATCTCTGGGGGTATGGAAGTTTGGGGATATATGGCTTCACCTCTTCCTTCTTCTCTTGTAGTTGTGTTTCAAGGATGTCCTTATCTCTCTTTGAGCTTTTTGAATTCTTGGTCTTTCTATCCTCTTCACTTCTCTCTTCTGTCTCTTCTTGTGGAACTTGTCTGTTGCGTTCTTTTTGATTGATGGCTTCCTTCTCCCCAGTCTTCTCACTTCCCACTATGATTGCTTTGCACTCCTCCCACTTTGTAGCTTTTCCTTTGTCCCTTGGGTGGTTTTGAGTGGCACTAGGGGATGCATTTGGTTGCTTCTCACCCATCTCTGCAATTTGTTTAGCTATTTGTTCCATATGCATCTCAAGATTTCTAGTTGAAGCTCCTTGGTTTTTACTTGTTATGGCTTGATCTTTCCTTGCTGCTTCCTGATCTTGTCTTACCATCTCTTGATTTTTCATGAGTTTCTCTATCATTATCTCTTGGTGCTTCATCATCTTTTCCATCAATATCTCCAAGTTGGAGATCCTTTGAGTGTCTTGTGATGTTTGTGGCTGGTTGTGGGGTGTTGAAGGTTGATGGTAGCTATTTTAGTTAGTGGTTGGGTTATTGGGTGGATAGTACCTGGAGTTTGGGTAGTTGTTTTGGGATTTTCTATATGGATTGGGGTTAGTGTTTTGCTGGTTGTAGTTCTGGTTGTTTCTTGAGTTGTTTTGGTTTAAATTTCTTTGCCATGGCTGCTGGTTTTGATTATGGTTATCTCCCCATCTGAGATTTGGATGGTTCTTCCAGGAGGGATTGTAGGTGTCACCATAAATTTCATTTTGGCCTGAGCCTTGGTTGTGCATATATTGAATTTGTTCCTGTTGTTGATCTTCTTGGTTTTCTTCATTTTGCCCCCATGTGGGTGATGGTTGGCTTGTATTCACTGCTGCAACTTGGAGGCTATCAATTTTCTTAGCCATTTGCTCAAATTGTTGCTGGATTTGCTGCTGCATCACCTTGTGTTGAGCTAGGATTGTGTCCACTCCTTCCAACTCTAGCACTCCTTTCCTTTGTGATGGTTGGCGTTGCCTTTGATGAGCAAAGAAGTATTGATTGTTTGCCACCATATCAATGAGGTTTTGGGCTTCCTCTGCTGTCTTCATTAATTGCAATGAGCCTCCTGGTGAGTGATCTAGTGCTTCCTGAGCCTTCAGAGTCAATCCTTCATAGAAGTTTTGAAGGATGTCCCATTCATTGAACATTTCAGGGGGACATTTTCTAATCAGGGCCTTGTATCTCTCCCAAGCCTCATAGAGAGATTCTGCATCCATTTGTGTGAAGGTTTGGACCTCTGTCTTGAGCTTGATGATCCTTTGAGGTGGGTAGAACTTGGCTAGGAATTTACTCACTAAATCCTCCCAGCTAGTGATGCTTCCTTGAGGGAAGGCTTCAAGCCATTGAGCAGCCTTTTCCCTCAATGAAAATGGGAACAGCAGCAATTTGTATGTTTTTGGATGCACACCATTGGACTTCACTGTATCACAAATTCTCAAGAAGGTAGAGAGATGCTGATTTAGATCTTCTATTGGACTTCCTCCATATCAGCAATTATTCTGTACCAATGTGATGAGTTGGGACTTCAATTCAAAGTTATTTGCATTGACATTTGGGGTAAGGGTGCTACTCCCACAATGCCTTGGATTAGCAAATGTATATGAAGCCAATACTCTCCTTTGTGGTTGACCATTGTTGTTGGCCACTCCCACTGGTGGATTTGTTGGGTTCTCCTCCAATTTTTTTGTACTCTTCTTCAGAGGTTTCCAAAGGTAGAGACTTCTTTCCTTGCTTCTGTCATACCACCAAGAAATAAACACAAAACCAAAAACAAAAACAATTCACTCTACTACTAGAGTGAAGTTAGTGTTAGCTTAAGCAAAAATTCAAACAGTTAATGTGCTTAGTAAAAAAAAAACAAAAAGAAAAAGTGCTTAATCTAGACCACCACCTTACTTAATCATTGTCAATCTAATCAATCCCTGGCAACGGCGCCAAAAACTTGATGTGTGGAAAACGATCCAATACAAAACTCACCAGCAAGTGGACCGGGTCGCATCAAGTAATAATAACTCACATGAATGAAGTCGATCCCACAGGATTGAAGGATTGAAAAATTTTAGTTAGGTGGTTGATTTAGTCAAGCAAACAAGTGTTGAATTAAGTGATTTGTTTTCAATAGAAGCTAAATTGCCTGAATTTTAAAGGGAGAGGGGAAATTGACAGTAAATTAAAGAGCAAAGGAAATAAAGAAGCTGAATCTTAAAGTGCAAGTAATGTAAATTGCAGAAACTTAGATTGCAAGAAATGTAAAGAGCGTAATCTTAAAGTGCAAGAAATGTAAATTGCTTGAATCATAAAAGGATTTGGGAGCTGGAATTTCAGAAATTAAGAAAGAAAAAGTAAATGGCATTCAACAGAAAAGTAAAGGATGAATTAAGATGCAGCAGATCTAAACAGAAAAGAAGAGTTACTTGAGGAACCAAACAGAAAGTAAAATGTAGCTCAATTGCAATAGCTAAAGGAAAGTTGAAGATCTCAGGGATTGGATGAGACTAGAGAACAAGTCTAGATCTCAATTCCTTCCTTGATCCAAGAAAGAACAATTGCAAAAGAAGTAGAAATCACTTGCAGAAGAAATAGAAGATGAAAGTAGTAAAGAGAACTTGGATCCAAACCACATTCTTTGAAATTATGCATAAAGTAAACAAGAGAGATCTCAGATCAAGAATGAAACAGAATTCCTTCAATTCTCAATCCAAAATTCAAAACAAAGAGTAGAGAGTGCAGAAGTAAGAACAAGGAAGAAGAGAAATCAATTCTCCTTCCCAATTCCCAAAATAAACTCAGAGATCCAAAATGAAAGTAAAACTCAAAAAATTCCAAAGTGAAAATTCTAAAAGAAGGTAAAAGGTTCCCTCTAAAACAAACTAGCTTCTATTTATACACTTCCGATTTTTGGATTTTAGAATTTGGAGTGGGCTTTTTAATTTGGTGAAGAATTGATTTTAAATGGAATTTTGGTTGAATTTTTGGCCCATGGGTGCCACTCCCAGGGAAAGGCTCGGTTCATGGCATGAGCGCAGCATTGGTGCTCCCTGGCCGTGTCAATGTTGGTGCGTGACAAGGCTTGGCAAGACAAGGGAGAGTGCTCAGTTCTTGGCATGAGCGCAGCTTCCTCCTTGTCTCTAGTGTGAGCTTAAGTTTGAATCCTTGGGGAAGCATTGCTGGCCCTTTTCCTTTGTGCAATAAAGCAACGCCTCCTTCCTTGCTTCCGTGATGTGCATGGTTCGAATCCCAGGGAATGCACTTCAGCCAATTTTGGCTTATTTCCTTGCAAGGGTAGCGCTTCCCTTAATCCCCTTGCTCATGAGTTCGAACCTTGTGGCCTTCACTAGCAAACTTTTTCCTTGAATTTATTTTTGGAAGGCCCCCGATAAAGCTCTTGGCACCAACCGAGCTTTTAGCAATTTTGCCTTGCTTCCTTGTTATTGTGTAGCGCTCGGTTCACAAGGAGAGCGTAGCTTTCCCTTTGCTTGGCCTTGGTCCCTTGAGTAGCGCTCTTATGGAGAGCACTAAGCTCTTTGAGAGAACGCTATGCTTTCTTTCCTTTGTTGCGCCACACTTTTCTCTTCCTTGGGCCACGCTTCTTAGGCCACGCTATCTTGTTTTCTTCTTTTCTTCACCTACAAGTAATCAAAACAACCAATCAAAGTATCACCAAATTCACAAAGTTTATAAATCATTTAAAAACCAATTAATTTTAGCTTAAACCTCATGATTTAGTGTCAATTAAAGGATGGTTTATTGATTCAACAAAACCATGCAATTCCACTCCAAACCACTTAAGTACAATGAAAGAAAGTGCATAAAACCTAATGAAACAAGTGAAAAATACTTGAAAAGCTAGCATAAGATGACTTGTCATCAGTTATATGCCTCGCGATTTTGTTATATGCCTCCCGATTTTGTGTTATATATGCCACTTTTTATTTTGTTCAATAATGGTTGTTTATTTTGTGTTATATATGCCATTTTTTATTTTAATTTAATTTGAAAATATGTAAGGTAGATGCAGTAGAATTCAAACCCATCATCACCCATGTTAGTTTATTTTTTAAACTTATATAAATGTATATAAACGAATTAGTGATTGATAGAGACGGTTTTAGACTTATATACTTGTTAATCTGAGTTCTGAAGTAAGGAGAATATCTAATAATTGAGATATTAATTCAATGGAACATTAATTAAGCATAGGTTCAATTTGGATTCTTGGATACTGTAAAATATTTAAGTGTGTTGAACCACATTGGTTACTAACTTACTTTGGATAATTATTCACTTTAATAGTGATCAATTTACACTTTAATTCATTCACTGCTAGTACTCTTAAATTTGCTTATTGTTGATGTTGTTGTAGACTAGATGAGGTGAAAGCTCAGAGAGCTCTAGAATGCCCTTGCATTGTTGACTTGCAAGCTGGTTCCTGCGGCTTTCAATTTTTGGAGGTGTTTCTCTATTTTCTAAAGAGAGCACTGTTGAAGAAAAAGTAAGTTCCAAACATGTCTGCCATATATGTATATGTATTCCTATATTAGTGACTTTACAAACTAGGTCTAAGTAACCCTGTTAGTGTTAGCATGTAATGATGTATTTATTACTTCATGGTTTGTGTCATTTTTATTTATTTATTTATTTTTTTAAAATGTTATTTAGTTGTTTACATTGGTTGAGGATGTACAAGTTTAGAATTAACAAAGTGTATTTTTAAATGAAGTGGCCTTTATGATTGCCATAGCATTTTTCCTCAATAAAAGTGGCTTGATTTCATAATGCATTAAATTTCAAAAAAAAATATGTGCCATTTTCTATTAAAGTAGACTAGATGTCACATGTGTCTTTTGTATGAACAAGTATTAAGCAAAGTCGATTTATTGGTTTTGTTTAATTAGTTATTTAATTTATAATTAGGTTTATTGCTCATATTAAAAATGTCTGAGAGAAAAGAGCATTCAAATCCTGCTGCTCCTGCTAATCCCTCATTTCCTCCTCAACCTAGTGGATCTTCTGGGCATAAGAATTGATTAGAAATATGGGAACATTTCATTCCAATCGAAGGGATAGAGAAGTATGTGAGATGTAAAACTGCAACAGTCAAATAAAATATGCGGGGAGAACAAGTGCTATGCGGAAACATTGGAAGCGATGCTTTGACTCAAACAACGAACAGAGCAAGAGACAAAGCATAGAAGGGGGAACAAGTGGTCCTATATCCTCACCGAGTGTTACAAAGTTTGACCAAGCAGTATCTCGAAGTATCCTCACTAAGATGTTTGTGACTGAAGAGATAGCTTTTCAATTTGTAGAAAGAAATGTGTTTCGAAGGCTTTTCCATAGCTTGCAGCCTAAGTTTAAAATTCCTTTGCATACTATATTGGCACGTGATATACTTTCTCTTTATGATATAGAGAAAATGAAGTTACAAAGTTATCTCTCTTATCATTGTCAAAAAGTGTGCCTTACAACTGACACTTGGATGACGTTGAGTCAAAAATTGACTTATATGTCTCTAGCGGCATACTTTATTGACAATGATTGGAAGTTGCAAAAGAGGATATTGAATTTTTGTCAGGTTGAGGGTCATTCAGGAGATGTACTTGGTAGAGCTATTGAAGGTTGTTTGGATGCTTGGAAATTGCATCAAGTTTTTACTGTAACGGTTGATAACGCAACTTCTAATGATGGTGCAATTTTATACTTGAAAAAGAGATTAAATGCATGGAATAGTCTGGTTTTGAAGGGGGCTATCTTCATATGCGTTGTTGTGCTCATATCCTAAATTTGATAGTGAAAGATGGCTTGAAAGAGATTGATGATTCAATTACGAGAATTTTTAATGCAGTAAAATATGTCAAGTCATCTCCTATGAGAAGTGAAAGCTTCAAAGCATGCATTAAGTGGGAGGGCATCAATTATAAAGGGCTTGTTTCTTTGGATGTCCAAACTCGGTGGAATTCGACATATTTAATATTGGAGGCAGCATTGAAGCTTCGAGCGGCGTTTGATTTGCTTGAGTTGCAAGATGATAAATATATTAATGAGCTGAGCAAATCTTATGGTGTGCCTACAAATGATGATTGGACTTATGCGGAGTGAATTTTACCATTCTTGAAAATATTCTATAATGCTACATTGCACATTTCTAGGAGTTTGTATGTCACTAGTATTAAATACATGAAAAAAGTCTTTAGCATCGGAAGAAAAATGAAGTTGCATTGTGAAAATACTGATTTGAGCATAAGATTAATGGCGTCCAAGATGAAAAGGAAATATGATAAGTATTGGGGAACACCAAATGTCATTCACATGTTGTTGTTAATTGCAATTATGCTTGATCCATGTCACAAGTTGGATTTTGTAAATTGGATTTTGGATGAGTCATTTGGTGTTGAAAAGGGAGGAGAACTCAAGTAAAAATTTTCTACTTTCTTGAATTCCCTTTATAATCACTACCAAGGCAAAGAAGATGAATCTCAAAGTAATCAAGATGCAATGATTAATGAAGAGGATGAAGATGATATCCTAAATATTTATTTGCAGTCAACTTGACGTGATTTAGATGCTAAATCTGAACTTGACAGATATCTAAAAGAAGATTGTGAGGCTAGAAACAAGTCGGCAGAGTTGGATATTTTGGATTGGTGGAAGGGAAATTCAACCCGATTTCCTATTCTGAGAGTGCGTTTAGTACAGGAGGAAGGATTATTGACCCTTATCGAAGCTCCTTGACACCATATATGGTGGAAGCTCTTGTATGCACTCAAGATTGGGTAATAGATGACCTTTTTGGACTAATTAAAAATTTTGAAGAGATTGAAAAAGCTAAATAAGGTAATATACTTTTTTTTCTTATTGCTTGTTTGTTACTAATTGTTAGTTTTCTATAATTAATGAGATTTTTTTACGTAGGGAGAAATTCTTCAACAAATGTTGGCACGCTTGTTTCTTTTGAAGATGATTAGAATATTATAATGGGCCAAAATTGTGTTATATTGAATTAGTTTATTTTAACTTTATTTAGGTTAGTGTCATATTATATCATGTTTTGAATGTTGTCATTGAACAAAAAGTAAGACCATGCTTTAGTTAATTAGTATGTGCATAGTTTATGATTCTTTCAACTTTTAATTTAGAGAGAGAGAGGGGAGAGAGAAAGCAGAAGGGGAAGAAAGAGAGAGAGGGGGGGAGAGAGAGAAAGCGGAAGGGAGAGAGAGAGAAAAAAGGGGAGAGAGAGAGAGAGCAGAGAGAGAGAGAAAGAGAGAGAGAGAGAGAGAAGAAGAAGGGGAGAGAGGGGGAGAGAGGGTGTGAAAACTAGTTTTAGCCTCTAAACCAGTTTAAACTTATTTTTTTAATTAAAACCAGTTATATTTTTACAAAACTAGTTTAAACTGGTGCACTGTATTATAAACTGGTTTAAAACCAGTTTCTAATATGACAAAGCAGTTTGGTTCAGCTTTTAAACCATTTAAAATGGTTTAGTGCAGTTTCAGTTCAGTTTATGGAAAAATTGAAGCATGCACACCCTTGCTCGCCGGGTAGATGTGATGTGTGAGCATCTTGTACCCTTTTTCTTTTCATCTTCTAATTGTTTTTAGTTAGATTTTATTTTGTTTTACTTGATTTCAGTACAAAAATCCCCTTTGGATGCTACTTTGAGTTGTTTTGGTATTTTTATGATTTCAGGTGAGGAGCAGTTTGGTAGAGTGGTGCACGAAATTACAATCACACTTTTGCAATTCCGCACAACTAACCAGCAAGTGCACTGGGTCGTCCAAGTAATAAACCTTACCCGAGTAAGGGTCGATCCCACAGAGATTGTTGGCTTGAAGCAAGCTATGGTCATCTTGTAAATCTTAGTCAGGCGGATTCAAATGGTTATGGAGTTTTGATAATTAAAAGACAAAAGAAACATAAAATAAAGATAGAAGTACTTATGTAATTCATTGGTAGGAGTTTCAGATAAGCGTATGAAGATGCTATGTTCCTTCTGAATCTCTGCTTTCCTATTGCCTTCATCCAATCATTCATACTCCTTTCCATGGCAAGCTATATGTTGGGGGATCACCGTTGTCAATGGCTACCGTCCGTCCTCTCAGTGAAAATTGTCCAGCTACGGGTTACATAGGGCTAATCATTTGTCGGTTCTCACTTGTGTTGGAATAAGATCCAATGATCCTTTTGCGCACTGTCACTGCGCCCAACAGTCATGAGTTTGAAGCTCGTCACAGTCATCCCATCCCAGATCCTACTCGAAATACCACAGACAAGATTTAGACTTTCCGGATCTCAAGAATGCTGCCAATTGATTCTAGCTTATACCACGAAGACTCTGATTTCACGGAATTGAAAGGCTCTGTTGTCAGGAGAGGCAATCATGCGTCGTGAACTAGGAACCCAAGAGATACACACTCAAGCTCTTGCAGATAGAACGGAGGTGGTTGTCAGGCACGCGTTCATAAGGGAGGATGATGATGAGTGTCACGGATCATCACATCCATCAGGTTGAAGTACGAGTGAATATCTTAGAACAAGAATAAGTGTGAATTGAATAGAAAAGCAATAGTACTTCGCATTGATTCATGAGGAACAGCAGAGCTCCACACCTTAATCTATGAGGTGTAGAAACTTCACCGTTGTAAATACAAAAGTGATGAAGGTCCAGGCATAGCCGAATGGCCAGCTCCCAAAACATGATCAAGAGATCAAAAGTGATCCAAAGATAGTCTCAAAAATGATCTAAAGATACTAAATACAATAGTAAAAGGTCCTATTTATAATGAACTAGTAGCCTAGGATTTACAGAAATGAGTAAATGATGCAGAAATCCACTTCCGGGACCCACTTGGTGTGTGTTTGGGCTGATCATTGAAACTTTCACGTGCATAGGTTATTCTTGGAGTATAATGCCAACTCTGGTGCCAGTTTGGGCGTTAAATGCTGGTTTTAGTGCCAGTTCTAGCGTTTTACGCCAGAATTCTTTGGGTTGATTTTGAACGCCAGTTTGGGCCATCAAATCTCGGGCAAAGTATAGACTATTATATATTGCTAGAAAGCCCAGGATGTCTACTTTCTAAAGCAATTAAGAGCGCGCCAATTAGGCTTATGTAGCTCTAGAAAATCTACTTGGAGTGCAGGGAGGTCAGAATCCAACAGCATCTGCAGTCCTTTTTCAGCCTCTGAATCACATTTTTGCTCAGGTCCCTCAATTTCAGCCAAAAAAATACCTGAAATCACAGAAAAACACACAAACTCATAGTAAAGTCTAGAAATATGAATTTTGCATAAAAACTAATAAAAATATAATAAAAACTAACTAAATCATACTAAAAACTACCTAAAAATAGTGCCAAAAAGCGTATAAATTATCTGCTCATCATAGAGTGTGGAACTAAAGACAGAAAACTGGCAGCGTCCCCCTGGACGGGCATTTAGTGCCAGCAAGGGACACCAGCATGCACGAGTTTACTCCCTATGGGGTGTTAAATGCCCAATATGGCGTTTAACGCCAGCAGTGCTATCCGAATTCACTCTCTCTTTGGGTATCTCAAGTGGATTTAGCATTTATTAGTTATATATTTTTTTTGTAATTTTTATTTATAAACAATATCTTTTAGTCTTAGGATTTATTATTTTATTTTATTTTCATATCAAATTAGGATAGTATAAAAGGGAAGAGATTTCTTGTGATTCGGATCTTTTCTCTCCGCACGCACGTTTCTCAGAACCCTAGTTTCTCTATAAGTAATGAGCAACTAAACCTCTTGGTTAAGGTTAGGAGCTTTGTTTATTTCTATGGATTAAAATTATTGCTTTTTTATTTTAATTAAAATTATTGATTCAGTTTCAAGTATTGTTTTCAAGTATTGATTCAGTTGTCTGGTTACTTAGATTGGGTATTTTTCTTATTTTTGTTTATTTTATTTTTCCTTTAACTTTCAATTTCTGTCTTATTTATTTTCCTTTAATTTTGAATTTTAAGTTTGGTGTTTTCATAGCAATTTTCCCTTGTTAAAAATTTTTGAAAATATCAACCTTAGTCTTTGTTAAATTTGAGAATTAGTAGCTTAATTTTCCTTAATTATTTTCAGAAAATTTTATTCAATTTTTTCTCTACGTTATTATAATTCTGTTACATAGGATACCTCACTGGGAATCTTCTACACTCTGACATAGAGATTCCCATTCCTCTATGTTTTCTGTTTATGTGTGCAGGAACAGGAAGAGTTCACTATGGATCCGAATGAAAATGCACAACTTAGAAGAATCCTGGGCTTCTACATAGCCCTTACTCCAGATTTCTATGGAAGGAGTATCAGTGTACCTCCTATTGGAGCAAATGATTTCGAGCTCAACCCACAGCTGATCATCCTAGTGCAACAAACGTGCGTACACATGAGGGCATGCATACGCATGACCCTGAAACACTCCAAACTTCATTTCTTCATGAATTCTCCAATTTTGCATGTTTTTACCTCACCTTTTCAATTCGTACTTGCCTTGTAAGCCTGAAATCACTCAACAAACACATCAAGGTATCAAATGAAATTAAAGTGAATAAAATTTAACAAGTTAAAGGGCCTAAAAAGTATGTTTTCAATCTTAAGCATAATTTAGGATGAATTCACAAAACCATGCTATTTCAGTGAATAAATATGCTATAAGTTGATAAAATTCACTCATTTCAATATAAAATAAACCATCAATTTATGGTTTATCAATGGTGCACCACCATGCCACCATAGAGGGACGAGGGGCATTCACAGTAGAGATCGAGTTGATGAACTCTTAGATGATCTTTTTTTGGTTGCATTCCCAGTAAGTGTACCAGATTGTGTGGACAATGATGTTGATGGTGAGCACAAGGCCTCTGTGGTACCAGAACTTCACGAACTCCGATGAACCTTCGTACATCTTTGAGTCACGAAATGCATAATCAGAGATGTTCATTCTGTTAGAGTTCTGCTGCCACGACCTCTATGCCGCTGCCAGATCTGCCGCAAATAAAACCACCAACGCCAAGTTAGCAATATTGGAGTGAACAACACGTGTTTATTTTTTATTTGTTTTAGTAAATGGAAAACAACATAAAATCTTCATACGCATCATTCTTATCTTCAATGTCGTTCATGAGAGGGTACCAAAAATAGAGGCCAGAGGATTTTCTTCTCTTTAGGAGCACCTCGGATGGAAGAGCCACCAGTAAAGACTCTCTGAGAAGGAAGTACAAGGTTCTATCCAAAGATAAAGGTGGTAGTAATGGAGGGATGTGAAAGTTTGAGATTTGGGGAAAAGAAGATGATGGTTGAGTTGAGGTTGAAGATAAATGGTGGGGTAATTTGAAAATTTTATTAAAAAATCAACAAAAATTTAGGATTTGGGTACTGTTGTCACACAGAACCCATGGGTATAACATTAATTTTCTTTTTTTATGGGTACTTTTGTCAGCATTCATAAAGTTAATGGGTATAAATAGTTATTTTTTCGGTTAAAATAAAAGGGTAAGGGTAAGGAGAGTATAGAAATTTCATAAAAATTACAGACGAAATAAGTGATTTAGAATAATGCATGTAATAAAGTTATTTTAGAAACATAAAATATTTATTCGTTAACATATGAATGAGTTAAAATAAAAGTAAATGCCCATTATGATCCCTAGTTATCTGGGCGAGAGACTAAGCGTCCCCAACAATTGGAAATTACCCAAGCAATTATCACCCACCCAAGAAAATGGTATTCATGCTCCTTGGAATCAGTTGGAAAAAGGTGGAGTGTTGACGGATGAAGGGGTCTTCTACATGGAATTTTGTTCCTCTAAAATTGTGATAAATTAACCCTTATAAAGAACCCAAAATGACAATGTGAAGAACAAAGCTCATGTTCTTCAACAGCAACAAAATCCCCAAACCACAAGATGACCTCTCCCATAAAGCTCATATCCGCCCCTTCCTCCCTACTCTGCCACTGTGCCTTCAACCTCCTCGCCACCTCCAGCGGCTATGAAAGAGTGAAACTCTCGCGCGATCTAGAATTTTTGCAAATAAATTCACGTTGTGAGTATAGCTTCTAGACCGACAAGAATTCCTTTCTTACAAACGTTTTGGTTGTCACAAGTAACAAACCCAATAAAATTTATTAAACCGAAGTATTTAAACCTCGGGTTGTCTTCTCAAGAAATTGCAGGGAGGTGTTCTTATTATTAGCTATGGAAAAGGTAGAATTTTCAGTTTTTAAAATAAAGAACAAGTAATTTAAATGGCAGGGAAAATAAATTAATAATCAATAAAACTCTTGGCAAGGTTCGAAAATTTGGAAGTCCTATCCTAGTTATCCTTATCGATGGTGATGAGAATTTGAGTTTTAATCCCACTTAGTTAACCTTTACTAGAGCAAAGGAAAGTCAAGTGGACTAATTAGTTTGATCCTCAAGTCCTAGTCAATTCTTAAGAAAGGACTAGAGTTAGTGGAATTCAATTCAATTAGCAAAAATAACAATTATCAATCACGATGAGTTTGATAACTCAAGAGTCTCCAATTAATCAATTAAAGCCAAGAATAAAAAAAAACTAAATAAGAATCATAAATCTGAAATACCTCAATTTATATTAAATAAAGAAAATCCTAACATGAATGGTTCGTAAGCCAATTTGGCAACATAAGTAATCAACAAATAAAAGCATTAAAGTATCTGAAAGTAAGAGAGAAATATAAAGTAAAAGGAATATTGAACCTGTGACTAAAGATGAATTGAACTAAACTAATAGAAATCCTAAAATCCTAAATCCTAAGAGAGAGGGGAGAACCTCTCTCTCTAAAAACTACATCAAATCCTGAAATTATGAATGTATGATATATCCTTTGATTCCTCCATTCTCTGGCTTATATTCTGTGTTTCTGGATTCAGAATTGGGCCGAAAAAGGGTCCAGAAATCGCTGGGGGCATTTTCTGCAGATTCTGCACGTGGCGTCTGTCACGCGTCCGCGTAGGTCACACGGTCACGTCATCTGGAGTTCTGCTCTTCCACGCGGTCGTGTCGGTCACGCGTACGCGTCATTTGCGTTCTGCTCAAGGCATGCGTCCGCGTCAGTCACGCGTTCGTGTCGCTGCCTTTTCGCGCTAGGCACGCGGCTGCGTCGTCTATGCGTTCGCGTCGCTGCCTTTTTCTTCAAGACTCCATTTTTGTGCTTTCCTTCTATTTTTGTATGTTTTCTTTCTGTCCACTAAGCCATTCCTGCCTTAGGTGATCTGAAAGTACTCAACACACAAATCACGGCATCGAATGGCAATAAAGGGTAATTGAGATTAATATTTTTAAAGCATAGGAAACATGTTTTTCACGTATATCACATAATAAGGAAGGAAAAGTAAAACCATGCAATTTACATGAATAAGTGGGTGAGGGATTGAATAAGTCACTTAAATTGAGCACAAAATACATCATAAAATATGGGTTTATCAACCTCTCCACACTTAAACAATAGCATGTCCTCATGCTAAATCCAAGAGAAAGGGTAAAGTTAGAATGCTGGAATCTCATGCAATGCATTCTATTCTAAGTGCAACTACCTAAATGAATCATGCAATTCTAATTATTATCCACTTGTATATAAAGCTTACATGTAATTAAATTAATTCATATCCTCAAGGAATCATATATGCATAGCCAAACCCTAGATAATGTTAAAGCACTTCTACAATTGAGATGGGTAAAAGTATTTCACAAACTTGCAAGACAATTAACAATTAAGCAGAGATATATGGTGATGAGCTATTGAACCCTCACTGGATTTTGTGTTTACTCTCTAGTCACTCAGTGTTTATTGGGTTAATCACTCTATTCTTCTTTCTATCCTTGCTTTCTAAAACTTTGTTCTTCATCTAACCAATCAACAGATATGGAATACAGATATACAAAAATCATGAGGTCTTTTTCGAGGTTGTAATGGGGCCAAGGTAAAGGTAAGGGTATATGTATAAGGCTAAGTGAGCTAACAAAGTGAATCCTTGATTAGTCTAAGATCTCACCTAACATACATACTTTATATAATTTAAAGTTCCTTTACCTATTTACCCAAATTTTCCCACTTTGTATTACAAGCTCATGCATTAATTTTAAATTTTGTAATTTTGTCCCATGTGCATTGATTTTTATTTTGCATTTGGGGAATTTTTGTATCCCCTTATTTAAATACTGAAAATATAAAATTATTATTTATTTATTTTTTGTTATTATTATTTTTTTATGCACATGGTAATTTAGTTATTTTGATTTCACATGAGCATGCTTCCCAAATTTCTGAAGTAACTTATTCATTTTAAATCCCTACTTTGTTTCTATCATCCCATGTTCCCATAAAATTTCCCACACTTAAATTGTACACAATATCTATCTTAAGCTAACCAAGGATTCAACTTGGAATTTTTATTTTGTTTTTCTGCTTAAGGCTAGTAATGTGGTTATAGAACAAGAGAGGATTAAAAGGCTCAAGGGGGCTAATCAAAGGTGATGTAAAAGGTAGGCTAAATTGGGATAAGTGAGAAAAAATTCAAATGATGGCCTCAATCATCTCTTGGTATGTATCTATATTCTATATTGGACATATAGATTAAAACAAAGTAAAGAACATCAGAATGAAAAAGAAGGGCAAAACACACAGGAATAAAATTTATGGTTTGAATGTAACCATACAATTAAGCTCAAAACTCACAGGCTGTGTGTTCTCCAGCTCAAAAACCATATATCAGTTATGTATGTCATGCAAGTAGAAATCAAGAGTTCTCATTATTCTCAATGTAAATATTAGGGTGGCTTTTAAAATCTTAGTGTTCCTCCTTGATGAAATGTTGTTAACTAACTAACATGTAATGCTATATATACAAGGTGTGTGGATTGTTTTAATTTACTAAAGTTTCTAGTTTACTCCTTTTTACTTTCAATTAAACCAAACTAATATATGCTAAAAGGGTAAACTATACTAATTAATCCACATATTCTATAACTAATAAGTTTAGAATTGCAAACTAAACTAAATGTCTAAGATATAAACTAAAGTGCAAAATACAGAAATAAAGTAAAAATACAGCAAAAGAACAATGTGTAAGTACTGAAAAATAAAAATAAAAATAAAAATACAGAAAAACAAACAAGATAGGATAGAAGAGTCTGTAGTGGTTCACCAAAAAGATAAGCCAGGGATGGCGACCTCCCCACATTTAAAATATAGCATCGTCCTCGATGCTCACTCAAGCTGGGTGTGAAGAAGCATCATCACCGGAAGTATGTGCTGCTAGTGTCTCTGTGGTGGCCTGAGGGTCTGCAGGCTGGATAAGTGTAGGAGGATCTGTCTGCTGTAGTGGAGGCGCTGATTGTAGAGGAATCTCCGAATCTGCGGCCTGGAGCTGGTGGTGCTCCTCATGATGTGGCGCAGCCTGCTCTTGTCCTGCCTGCTGGTGCACGAAATTGTGTTCCATGTTCTTTGTACTTGTGTGAGATTAACAATATATAATTGTATTGAATCCTCATTGTGGCTCTATGTGTGGACACAAGAACTATGCTCTGTTCTGGCGTTTGAACGCCAGACAGATGCTTCTCCAGGGTGTGATTTTTCTTCTGCTGTTTTTGATTCCATTTTTGAATTTTTTGTTTATTTTGTGACTCCACATGATCATGAACCTAAGAAAACATGAAAAACAATAAAAATAAGAATTAGATAAACATTGGGTTGCCTCCCAACAAGCGCTTCTTTAATGTCAATAGCTTGATCTCAATTTCAGCCAGAAAATACCTGAAATCACAGAAAAACACACAAACTCATAGTAAAGTCCAGAAATGTGAATTTAACATAAAAACTAATGAAAACATCCCTAAAAGTAACTAGATCCTACTAAAAACATACTAAAAACAATGTCAAAAAGCGTATAAATTATCCGCTCATCACCTGCTCAGCCTGGGCATGTGTTTCCGCCTCATGGTCGCTCGCCTCCGCCTCAGATGTATCAGAAGGGGTGTTAGGCTCGGAGGGGATGTCGCTGCTGGATCGGATCATCAACTTAAGGTGCTCATAGCGCTGCTTGTTGCGACGCTCTATATGATCCAGGCAGGCAAAGAGTCGATGCACCAGATGATAAATGGGCTCAGGAGCAGGTGGATGTGCAGTGGATTGGGCTGGTGCAGTAGTGGAGGCAGATGGGGCAGATGAAGATGTGGCTGCCTCACCAGAAGCAGTGAGAAATGGGGGTCTATAGCCCAAAGCCTGAAACTTCCTGCTGTGAGGAATGATCTTCTTGCAGTCTGCAGCAGTCGGTTTCGCATCAGCCAGCTCCCAAGGCACGTCAGCTCGGCAACCTAGCTGGGTGATCAGATAAGGGAAAGGGAGAATGCCTCTGACATAGACCCTGACCATATAATGCCTGATGAAACGTGGAAGATACAGGTCCTTACCCTCCATCACACACCAGATGAGGGTGATCATAGCAGCGGGCAGCTCTATCTCATGAGTGCTCAGCATCACGTAGTTGCTCAGAATCTGGTGCTAGAGCCGAGCCTCATCATTCAGGTAAATCAGCCTGATTCCCTTAGGCATTGCTGTATTCTTTCCCATGACCCATGGGACAGTATGATCAAGAGCTATTCTCTGCTTGACAGCATCCTAGTCAAATTTCATAAATCTCATATCCTCTTTAGCCTTTTGGTAACCGTCAGGCTGATCTGACTTAGGCAGAAGGTGGAGGATGTCCTCAATAGCTTCCTCAGTGACCAAAATCTGTTTCCTTCTGAGGTGCACTGCATCCAGGGAAGTCTTGAAATAGTTACAGTAAAATTCTCTGACCCAGGAAGCATTGACCTCTGTCAAGTTTCTTTCCAAGAAGAACCAGCCTCTCTGTTTTATCTGTTCGGAGGTGTACTGCTGTAGTTCTTCTGGAACTTTTAGAGTTCTTTCCAGGTACAGGTTCCTAGAAGTGGCAAACACTGGATACTTAAGCTCACAGTATTTGTTTGCAAATTTAACTGGATCTGTGGCAGTGAGGAGCTGGTCAGCCTTCTCCTGCGGGGTAAAGTACTTTTCCTGCCAAGAGTCATCATGCAAAATGTTCAGGATGGACATAGAGGATTCGCCTCTTTTCCTTTTGCCAGTGGTTGCTTTGCCCTTTCCTTTACGCTGAGGGTCAGACATCCTGAGAAGCAGAAATTCCAGGATATAATTGAAGAACAAAAGCAGAAAAATAAGTAGGAAAATAGAATAATAGCAATATAAGCACATAGTGGCAAAAGAGCAAGAGAAGCAAGAAATGAGTTGAATATATGTGCACTTTGGATTGTATAAGAGGGATAAAGTCTGAAAAGAAAAAAAAATGCAATCCAAAATATATGATAAGTGAAATTCAAGTTAAATAGGAAAAATAAATATTATGCCCTGAGTTAGAAAGTTGAAGTAGTTAGGAGGTAAAAAGGAGGTTAGAAAGTGGAAAGCAGTGAGTTAGTAAAAGAAAGTTAAAGTGAGTGGCATGATAAATATTTCCTAGGTAACAATAAATTCACAAATTTAAAGAATAATCAACTAATATTCGAGCAAAAATTTCAGTGTATTGATGATAATTCAGAAGGATAGAAAAGTTGCAAAACTAACATGAAATCATCAATAGTGCAAGTTATCAACTAGGGGATCAAAAGGAATAAGAATGCTAGCCCGGGTAGTCATGAATTGGTTTGGTTGTAGCCAAGCAAGGAAAAATAGTAAGTTTCCAAACTCAATACATGAAAACAATTTGCAGAAAATTGGACAGCATTCCGGCTAAAATTGGATGTTCCCGAGTAATAAACAGTAAGAAAAATAGTTCACATGAGATAAAAAAGAAATGCTGCAAAGAGTCATAAACAGTAGGAACAGTAAAGAATAGTCTAATATCATCATAAAACATTAAGGAATAGCATATGAATAGTATTAACATCACAGCCAGATCAAAATTGCAGAATAGGGAAAACAAGTAACAAGAACGGCGCAATTATCAGGCCTAAATCCACTAACCACATCCTAGCTACCTAACCACCTAGAATCCACTACAAACATGCATCTCTAACTATCCTAAATTGAATAGAATCTGAAAAATATGCAACTAACTATGGAAGATAGAGAAATCGGTGGAACCTGGTATGTGTATAAACAGAGGTAAGGGTAGAGAGATAGTGGTGGTGATGTGGCGGCACTGGGGTGAGCACGGCAGCGCGGTGGTGGAGCAGGGGCGGGTTGGAGGTTGGGGTTTGGGTTGGGCGAGGGGGAGAGGAAGGAAGAAGGGGGCGAGGGTTGTGGTGCAAGTAATAAGAACATGAAAGAGCGGTGTAACAACAGCATGAACAGTGAAGAACAGCATATGAACAGTATAAATATCACAGCCAGACCAAAATTGCAGAATAGGTAAAACAAGCAACAAGTACGGCGCAATTATCAGGCCTAAATCCACTAACCACATCCTAGCTACCTAACCACCTAGAATCCAGTACAACATGCATCTCTAACTATCCTAAGTTTGAACATAAACTGAAAAATATGGAACTAAATATGAATGAAAGAAAAATGGCGTTCGGCGGAACCTGGTAGGCGTATGAACTAAGGTTGGGATTAGAGAGATGGTGGTGGTGAAGTGGTGGTGCTGGGAGGGGGCACAGTGGCGCTGGGGCGGAACAGGGTGGCGCGGAGGTGGAGCAGGTTAGGTTGGAGGGTGGGGTTTGGGTTGGGTGAGGGGTTGTGATGGTGGGAGGAGTGGCGCTGGCAGCGGGGTGGTCGGGGCTGGCCGCGGTGGGGGGCAGTGGCGGAGGAGGGCGGCGGGGGGTGAGAGGAGAAGAAGGGGAGAAAGAAGAGAAGGGGGTGTCACGGGGTGGTCTGGGTGGTTAGGTGCGGTGCGGAAGTCGGGTCTGGCGCGGTGGTCGACGATGGTGGGCAGCTGGTGCGGTGGTGGTTGCAGAGGAGGGAGGGAGTTGCAGAGAAGAGAAGAAGAAGGGGGGTATGGGGCGCGACGGGTAGGGTTTCGCGTGAAAGGGGTTAGTATTTTTGAATCCACACGAATGCGTGGAGCATTCGATCGCGTGACTAGGGTGAAATGGGTTTGACGCGGTCCCGTGAGGCACGCGACCGCGTTGCTGAAAATTGTGCTAAACGCACACTTCCAGTGTCGTTTCAGCGCAACTCTCTGTCTCCATTTAGGGGCCATAATATCCATGCGATGCGGACGCGTTGCTCACGCTTTCGCGTGGGATGAGTGTTTTGCAAGTGATGCGTTCGCGTCAGGGACGCGAACACGTCGGCCGTTTTGTGCTAAACGCACACCAGCCGCATGATTCCAGCCCAACTTTCTGGGCGTTGGATCTTTACGTCGATTTCCTTCTCACACCCACGCGTGACCTGCGCGCTCGCGTGGGGTGAACTCTTCTTTTTTTTATGCAATTATGTAGTATGCAATATGCAGTGCTAATGTAGATGCTATGAATACTTCCAGGTTCAATGAAAATAAAATAAAATAAAAACAAATAACATGAAATAAAATTGAAAAAGAAACGATCATACCATGGTGAGTTGTCTCCCACCTAGCACTTTTAGTTAAAGTCCTTAAGTTGGACATTTGATGAGTTTCCTGTTATGGTGGCTTGTGCTTAAATTCATCCAGAAATCTCCACCAATGTTTGGAATGCTAACAGCCTCCGGGGTCCCAAACTAGGCATGTAAAGCTTTTGAGCAGCTTCAAACAGATTCTCAGGCTCCCGGGGTGACAAATGTCAAAATAGATTCCAGGATCCCAAACTTTGCTTTTAAATCCGCCTTTGTCTTTATCTATATTCTTCCATCCGGGCAGTTTAGAAATTGTATTCTCACCAAGATGACCAAACGCCTTCTGAGACCCATTCAATTGAACTTGATACCAATCCTTGCACTTCAAATTGAAGCGTGGAACCTTATTGAATCTTGCACACCAGCTCTGAGTACGAGCCATTTCCCTCTTACTCTTAAAGCCGCAAAGAGCTCTAAGCTGGCCATCTGTTTCAAGCAAACCATATTCAAGTGAAAAAGTAAAGATAAAGGTTAAGGATTGTACCCACTTGAAGCTTGTATTAGGTGGTAATGGCCTTGGGATAGGTGTTTCCAGTGGTTCTGTAAGTTCTACTCCCTTGTATTCTTCTGTGAATTCCTCCACTTCCTTGCAAAATTTTTCAACTGCAACTGCATCTTGATCAAAGTCTTCTATGTCTTCCTCGTCACTCAAGTCATAAGTTGGAGGTTGAGAGAAATCTACCTCGACATCATCTTCGTATTCACTTGGATGAGGTTCTTCAGGTTCAAGGAGTTCAAGGAGTTCCAATACAAAACCATGCTCCTCATTGTCCACCGAAGTTTCTAATGTCTCCTTCATGCTTCGCTCTTCTTTTGATTCTCCACATGTAGCCATTGGAGTACTTTGAGTGCTCAGATGTTGGGAAGCTAATTTATTTACTACCTCAGTTAAGGCAGTAGTGAGTTCCAGTACGTCCCTTTGCATCTTCACTTGTCCTTGAAGAAGAACACGAAGGTTGTCACCCATTGAAGATTGGGGTAGATATGAGGGTTCATTGGTTGGGGAAAAGGGTTCATAATAAGAATGTGGTGGTTCTTGGGAGTAATTGGATTGGAATTGTGGTGGATAAGGACCATATGGTGGTGAATGGTAAAAAGGAACTTGTGAGTGTGGCGGTTCAAATCTATGTTAAGAGGGTGGTTCATAAGCACAGGGTGGAACTTGTTGGTAACTACAAGAGGGTCCACCATATCTATCAGCTTGGTATGCATTGTAGAACGGTCGTCGTCTGTGATACTGTGGAGGGTGTTGTTACCTAAAGGGTTGATCAAGACCTCGTGGCTCCATCCATCTTCGGTTGTTCTGACCTTGATGCATGTTCCTGCTATAACTTTCATTCCCTTCAACAATATTAGAACCAAACTCAAAGCGAGAGGGGTGAGAACTCATGGTAGCTAATAAGAATTAAAAAAAATGAAAACAGAAACAAATAAACAAGCAGAAGAAAAATATTTACAATAACCAATAATAAGGCACACGTTTGCAACTCCCCGGCAACGGCGCCATTTTGAAAGAGCAAAACTCTCGCGCGATCTAGAATTTTCGCAAATAAATTCACGTTGTGAGTATAGCTTCTAGACCGACAAGAATTCCTTTCTTACAAACGTTTTGGTTGTCACAAGTAACAAACCCAATAAAATTTATTAATCCGAAGTATTTAAACCTCGGGTCGTCTTCTCAAGGAATTGCAGGGAGGTGTTCTTATTATTAGCTATGGAAAAGGTAGAATTTTGTGTTTTTAAAATAAAGAACAAGTAATTTAAATGGAAGAGAAAATAAATTAATAATCAATAAAATTCTTGGCAAAGTTCGAAAATTTGGAAGTCCTATCCTAGTTATCCTTATCGATGGTGATGAGAATTTGAGTTTTAATCCCACTTAGTTAACCTTTACTAGAGCAAAGAAAAGTCAAGTGGACTAATTAGTTTGATCCTCAAGTCCTAGTCAATTCTTAAGAAAGGACTAGAGTTAGTGGAATTCAATTCAATTAGCAAAAATAACAATTATCAATCACGATGAGTTTGATAACTCAAGAGTCTCCAATTAATCAATTAAAGCCAAGAATATAAAAAAACTAAATAAGAATCATAAATCTGAAATACCTCAATTTATATTAAATAAAGAAAATCCTAACATGAATGATTCGTAAGCCAATTTGGCAACATAAGTAATCAAAAAATAAAAGCATTAAAGTATCTGAAAGTAAGAGAGAAATATAAAGTAAAAGGAATATTGAACCTGCGACTGAAGATGAATTGAACTAAACTAATAGAAATCCTAAAATCCTAATTCCTAAGAGAGAGGAGAGAACCTCTCTCTCTAAAAACTACATCTAATCCTGAAATTATGAATGTATGATATATCCTTTGATTCCTCCATTCTCTGGGTTATATTCTGTGTTTCTGGATTCAGAATTGGGCCGAAAAAGGGAACAGAAATCGCTGGGAGTGTTTTCTGCAAATTCTGCACGTGGCGTCTGTCACGCGTCCGCGTAGGTCACGCGGTCGCGTCATCTGGAGTTCTGCTGTTCCACGCGGTCACGTTGGTCACGCGTACGCGTCATTTGCGTTCTGCTCAAGGCACGCGTCCACATCAGTAACGCGTTCGCCTCGCTGCCTTTTCGCGCTAGGCACGCGGCTGCGTCGTCCATGCGTTCGCGTCGCTGCCTTTTTCTTCAAAACTCCATTTTTGTGCTTTCCTTCCATTTTTGTATGTTTCCTTTCTGTCCGCTAAGCCATTCCTGCCTTAGGAGATCTGAAAGTACTCAACACACAAATCACAGCATCGAATGGTAATAAAGGGTAATTGAAATTAATATTTTTAAAGCATAGGAAACATGTTTTTCACGTATATCACATAATAAGGAAGGGAAAGTAAAACCATGCAATTTACATGAATAAGTGGGTGAGGGATTGAATAAATCACTTAAATTGAGCACAAAATACATCATAAAATATGGGTTTATCAGGCTACCTTTGCCTCTGGGAGATCCGTAAATCCTCTATCGAGGCCTTATCCCTTTTCAACAATAGCAACACTAGCGAGTCCTCTCCCCTCTCACCTCTTCATTTGGAATGACATCGATCCAAAATGCATCGGAACTTCAAGCATTGACACCACCTTCACAATCTGGGACATCGAAAAGGGCGTCATTGAAATGCAGCTCATTGAGTACGATAAAGAGGGAGAGAGGGTGATGTTTGTCTTTTTTACATCAATTTCTACATATGGATCTACTCGAATCTTCGATTTGAGGGATAAAGAGCACTCCACGATCATCTATGAGAGCCCTTAGACTGATATGCCATTGCTGCTTTTAGTGTGGAACATGCAGGATTTGAGGTGCATTGACCTGGAGCAAGCGAAATGAATCACAATCCTTGCTACTGCCTAGGCATCACAAACATACATTCATTCATTAATCATCATATCATTATACATCATGAATTTTGCCACCGTTCACAACATATATAACATTACATCACTTCCTTATTCATCATCATCTACTTTACCTCTTTCTTCATCAACCAGTTATCTTTCTCACAGTCTTAATGATACTTTACTACCCAAAAAATTCACCTACCAGGCTTTAAACATGAGTTAAAAGGATTTTGAAAACTAGAGGTTTGGTTTAAAAACCTTAAAATTTTATTTTTGGAAAAATAGAGGTCCGTGTACGCATCCCTTGCCCGCGTATGCGGAGGTGGCTTTTGGCCCATTCGTATACGCACGCATCATCTCGCGTACGTGGGACATCCAACCCGAACAGAATGCCCGCGCCGCGTGTGAGGCTTCCGTATGCGAGTTATGCAGGGTTGCCAAAATTATAAGTATTGCAGAATTTCAGTTTTACATACCGAACTTTCGACGCGCATAATTTTTTTGTTTAAAAATATTTTTCATCCGTTCTTTAAAACCTCTAGGACCAAAATTTCATTCTAGATATATTTGATAAAAATCAGAGGTCCGGAGGCCGAGTTATGACTCGTCGAAGTTAGTCAAAAATCAAAGATTTCATTAAATTACAAACCTCAGCTTTCAAAACATTTAAATCCAAACGCCTAGTAAAACATACCAAATGTGCCTCCAACCAGGTTCAACCCTTCATCAACACCCCTCATCTTCTTCATACATACCAATTTACAATTATAATTCCATTTCAACACAATAATCCATATCCAAAGAAACATTATACAAAATCATCAACAACATGCATATACACTTCATCAATCTCCACAAAATTTACATTATTTCACCAACAACAACCTTAATTCTCCAAGCCTAAAAAATACCAACCAATCCCAAATCATCAACCACATCATCATTTCAACAAACATCATCATTATCATTTACCAATCTTCACATACAATATTACACATCACAATATCATAACCTCAACCACAATCTTAACATTACTAACCCTCATACATATTTACCAATTTCAATAATCAACATCATAAATAATTCAACATTATCCTACAGTCAACTAATCTAAATTTTAATGACACGTTATATTTTAGTTACGAGAAACTGAAATCATACCTTGGTCGATTTTCTGTTAATCCTGGAACACCTCAAACGTGCACCGCACCACAAGCTCCACCACTTTAGTCCCTCACTAACGAACCCAGCCTCCAAGGTTAACCTTCTAGCTTCCAGTTTCTCAAATTGACTCCATTCAACAACTAATTTCAATCTAACATCATAATTTTTACTATAATCAATATAGAGTTCACTAATTCAACATTCCACAAGGGTTTTGAGGGTGCTTACCTGACCCACAACTCAAGCGAGCTAGATCCGACAATACCCGCAAGTTAATTCGAACCTAAACACCAAAATTACATAAAATTCAACCAAATTACTCATTCAATTTCAAAACTGAGAAGGAGAAATTGAAAAAGAAGATGGGACTTCCTCATCAAATCAACTAATGGGCTTTGTAGAGTTCGACGCTGCGATCGCGTGGTCGTAAATGGTGCGGCGATCGAAACTCCAAATCAAAAGTTATGTGAATTTGAAACTTTGCCAAGGGTTTGGAAAGTTCTTCTTCTTCTCCCCTATGTGCTCAACGTGAATTTGCATTTGAGGGAGAGAGAAGATGGCTGAAGCCATCTTTATTTGGTGGTAAAGTTGGGCCTTGGGCCCATTATGGGCCCGATTCACTTGGTTCGGTCCGTTCGGCCCAATCTTGGGCCAAAATCTTTAAAATTAGTGTCAAAATTCATGTTTTAATTAATTCTACCTTATTAAACTATTAAATTTAATTTTCTAATTTTTTGATTAATAATTAATTTATTAACTAATTATTCATTAATTACTCGGGGTTTACACATTTGTTTTGTTGGGGATGATGCTTAAGCTCTAATTTGGAAATTGCCTACTAAAATTGGGCCTAATGGGATTGATCAAATGTTTGTGTATTCTGTTGGGATTTTTTTCTTCACATTATCAATTTTGGGCTCTTTGTAGGGGGTCGAATTGTTCTGATTTCGGAGGAACGAAATTCCACATGGAAGACCCACTGCATATTAATACTCCACTGTTTTCCAACTGTTGCAAGGGGTGAAAACACCATTTTTCTAGGTGGGTGAGGACTTCTTGGGTAATTTTCAATTGTTTGGGGTGCTTAGTCCCTCATCCAAATGGTTAGAGACCGAAATGGGCATTTATTTTTAAAATTATTTTATTTTAACATTCAAAATGATCAAATTAATTTCTTTTATTTTGAAAAACTAAAATCTAAATCTCAATTATCTAAATTAAATTATATAAAATTCTCATTT
>NC_029789.2:63929739-63939516 GCF_000816755.2 Arachis ipaensis | reverse complement strand
CTCATTTTTTTACCATTACTTTAACTTTTAATTTTAAATATGAAAAATAACTAATTATTATAAAAATTATATAAGAGTTTTAATTAATTTAAACTCAAATTATCAAAAATGTTATTTAATCACTTTTAATAATTTTTAAAAAATAAAATTTTAAATAAATGAATTAAATCTTAAATAACTCATAATTGAATTTTCAAAACTCAGAATTTTACAAAAAACCGGAACCATCTGTATAAACCATTTCTAATAAAGAATTAAATTGAAAAGAGTTTAAAGGAAAAAGCAAAACATAATCTTTATTCAAACCCTCTGAGATAGCTTTCACATGATCGACAACAGAAACTACATATCTAAGAGGGGCAAGAGAATCAACAACTTTTTGAATCCTTTTAAGATAATTTGATGCAGACAATTCTTGATTTATAATGGTTTTAAGATTCCTTGTTTGAATCTTGGAATTTCACAAATGAACAATAAAGAACTGAACTTTGAGAGATGTATTAAGAGATGTCAAAAGCCATGCCATTAAGTAGTGATTCTTGATTTTCTATTCTTTATGGGTTTGTGATTCAGCTCTAGTATCTTATTCAATGTATCAATGGTGAATTTTGGAGGAACTTTTTTTCTTTGAAAATGGTCTTCGAGATTATTTTTTCGAATTTCTTACAATGCCAGTTGCTACCATGTGCGAAAGTTATCATTCTCTAATTTGTCGAGAATGGGAGTAGAGAAAAGTAATTTGTTAAAGGGAACAAGAGTTGTATTAGAAGTAATAAGAGCAATTTCAACTATAGAAAAAAGAGTAAATAGCTATTTCTGACCATAAAAAGATTCGAGGACTAACAAAACTAACCACAAAAAAATAATTAAACTAACATTATACCGTGAAAGATTAGTATTGTTTGACAAAAATATCTAATCGTGAAATTTTAAATTGACTCTGTTAAAATGTATTTAAGATTCCCAAATTAACCTTTTTATCATCTTTTTCACCCAACCCGTTTAACCTAACCTCTTCAAAACCAAAATCAACCCTAATAATCCTCAATCTGTCACCTTTATTCTCTCTCACTCACCTAACTCATCCCCTCATTTTTTCCCTCTCTCATTCTCCTTTACTCACCTAACTTAGCTCGTCATCCTCACATATCTCCTTCCTCCTTACCACCTGAATCACTTCTCTCATCCTCCTTTACTCGCTCCTCTCACCTCAGCTCAGCCTCACTCACTTAATCATAGAGGCAAGATCATCTTTCTTCACTGGGCTATATGATTACTACTCTCGCTGCCAACAAATCCTTCTCATCGTCCGCCTAATCACCGCTAGAAGGAGGAGGAGCACCACTCCTAATTCGGAGCACAAGTGCAATCCCCATTTTAGAGTTTGGAGAAGGAAGGTGGTAATTTTGATTATCAATGAGTGTCTTAGGAGGGTTTTGTAATTTAATTGCAGACAATGTGCTAGGAGAGAGAACGCCTTTTACTGAGGAAGTGTTCTTGATCAGATCAAAGATGGGATCCCGATTGGCCAAGCAGAGACACTGACAATGAAAGTGGAACACCCAGCAATGACAATCAAGGCCCTTCTCCCTTAGGTGCTGATGCATGAGCATCTTTCCTATCTTTTTCTATTGAATTTGTATTTAATTTATTGAGTTTAATCAAGAATTAATTATCTTTTAGCCACTATGGATGCTACTTTGAGTCTTGTGCAACTCGGTTTATTTTAGGTAGCATTCGGCTGGATTTGATGGAGTTCTACAGAAGAGGAGATAACCAGCAAGGAGCGACGCGTATGCGCACCTGACGCATGCGCATGATTTGGAAATTTTCACGGCGATACGTGCGTGTACCTGACGCGTACGCGTGACATGCGCCACGTGCAGAAAATGCAGAAAACGCTGGGGGTGATTTCTGGGCTATTTTTGACCCAGTTTTCGGCCCAGAAAACACATATTAGAGGCTGCAAAATGGAGAAATCAGGGGAACACTTCTCGTTATTTCCCAAGTTAGGCATGGATCCTACGAAGCAAGTGGTCCCTATCCATCAATTGAAGACTTGCTGATTGCTATAATTAATTCTGATTTAAACTTTAATTTATAGAAATAGGAAAAGATATTATTTTAATTTTAGAAATTAGATTTGAAACTAATTAGGATTAGATATAAAAGAGAAAAGAAACTTCTCTTCTGGGGATTATTCCACCTCAGCCCAATTTACAGTTTACCAGAATCCTAGTTTTCCTCCCTGAACCATGAGCAACTAAACCTCCACTGTTAAGGTTAGGAGCTCTGTCTATTTGTATGGATTGATTCTATTGTTTTTCTATTTTAATTCATGTATTGATTTATAATTTAAGAATTGTTTTCGTTCTTTATCTTATGAATTTGGGTGGAACGGAAGTATGACCCTCTTTCTAATTGAGTTCTTGTATGACTTGGAAAAGCTCTTTACTTAAACAACAGCTTGAAAACAATTTCTCCTAAATTCTAATTATCTGGACTAAATGGGATACGTGACATATAATCCTCTTATATTTGGATAATTAGGATTTTTGTGGCATAATAACTAGAATTAAACTTCACCCTCTAATTGGAATTAATTGACCAAGGAATTGGCAGTTGATGAGAATTAGAGGAGACTAGAAAGGTCTAAGGATTTAAGGTCTAGTCACATATAGTTTGCCATGAATTAAATCTTGCATGATTAAAATAAATTAATAAGAAAAGTCAATCCGGAAAATAGATAACTCTAAAGCCTTAACTACTTTCTACATATTTTATTTCCAACTTATTTACTTGCCTGTCTTCTGATATTTTGAAATTACTGTTTAACGCTTTTGAACTCTCAAACACTATTTTCTTCTTGTCTAACTAAGTGAATCACTTAACCATTGTTGCTTAGTCCTTCAATCCTCGTGGGATCGACCCTCACTCACCTGAGGTATTACTTGGTACGACCCGGTGCACTTGCCAGTTAGTTTGTGGTTAGAAATTCCGCACCAAGTTTTTGGCACCATTGTTGGGGATTGTTAGTGATTAACAACTATTAGTTGCTTGATTGCTTAGATTAGGCGTTCTAGTTTTAATTTTTATTTAATTTCTACCTTATTATTTTCGAATTTATTATTAGTAATTTTTCTTAATTTTTGAAATTAAGTTTGGTGTTTCCTAGTTAGTCTTATTTTAATTTTTCTTATTTAAATTGCCTAATAATTTCGAAAATTTTTATTCTTAATTTTACTAGTAATTCTCGAATTTTAGTAATTGTTTGTTTTATTCAATATTTTTATCTCTTTATTCAGGTTACCTCACTGGGAATTCTCTGCACTCTGACGTAGAGAGTTCCATCTTTTCTTGTCTTCTATTTGTTTATGCGCAGGAACAGAGTTAAAGAACATCTCTTAGACTTTGATCCTGAACCTGAAAGAACTTTCAGGCGACATTTGCAACAAGCAAGACTTTACAAGGCTGCAGAATCCACTATGGATCCTAATGATGCTGCCAATGCCAATGTGACAAATCCGAATGGGAATGTTCAACAAAGGAGAGTGCTTGGCTCTTATTCTGCTCCTACTGCAGATCTTTAGGGAAAAAGCATTGTGGTGCCTCCTATAGCTGCGAACAACTTTGAGTTGAAGCCACAATTGGTCACCCTGGTGCAACAAAACTGCCAGTATCACGGTCTTCCCCACGAAGACCCAAATCAATTTATTTCTAATTTTCTGCAGATTTCTGATACTGTGAAGACAAATGGAGTGAATCCTGAGGTGTACAAACTCATGCTCTTCCCGTTTGCTCTGAGGGATGGAGCAAAGCTATGGCTAGATTCCCAATCCAAGGAGAGTTTGGATACTTGGGACAAGGTTGTTACTGAGTTTCTTACTAAATTTTTCCCACCAAAGAAGCTGACTAAGCTTAGGGTGGAGGTTCAGACCTTCAGGAAGAAGGATGGTGAAACTCTTTATGAAGCTTGGGAGAGATACAAGCTACTGACTAGCCAATTCCCTCCGGACATGTTCTCCAAATGGACCCAACTAGATATCTTTTATAAAGGTTTGGGTGAAATGTCCAAGATGTGCTTAGATAATTCTGCAGGTGGTTCATTGCACAAGAAGAAGACACCAGAGGAGACTATTGAGCTGATTGAATTGGTTGCTAGCAACCAATATTTATACTCATCTAACAGGAATCCTGTGAACTCAGAGACTTTTCAGAAGAAGGGGTGTTATGGAAGTAGAAGCCCTTAATGCTATTGATAAACCACTATTTTATAGTTTATATTGTGCTTAATTGTGTGGTTTTGTCATGATCCTTACCCACTTATTCATCAATTTAGCATGCATTTAGATTTCCTTCCTAAATTCAGTACATGTTTGAAAATTGTCTACTAGAGACTTTAATTATTTATTTTTAATTATCCTTTATTCCATTCGATGCCGTGATTTGTGTGTCAAGTGTTTCAGGCTTTATAGGGCATGAACGAGATGGAGATTGGAGAGGAAGCTAGCAAAAATGGAAGGAACACAAGAATTTGAGGAGATAACCAGCGAGAAGTGACGCGGTCGCATGGCTCACGCGACCGCGCGAAGGAGCACAAATCGCAGTGACGCGGCCGCATGACCTGCACGGCCACGCGGATTGGAAAGCGCAAGCGACGCGGTAGCGTGGACGACGCGAACATGTGGAGAGGAAAAAGCACAAGCGACGCGTCCGCATGGACGACGCGATCGCGTGACCTGTGCGATCTGTATAATCTGCAGAATCCGCTGGGGGCGATTTTGGACCTTAATTCGGCCCAGTTTTCGGCCCGGAACAACAGACTAGAGTCAGGGAATATGCAGAAACAAAGGAGAGACACTCATTCAGTAGTTTTAGATCTAGTTTTTCACTCTCTTAGGTTTTTCTCTCTAGTTTTTAGGATTTTAATTTTCAATTGGTCTTAGCATTGGAACATTGAGAAGAGTTATTTCCTCATCAAGACTTCATCATTCTAGTTTGTTCTCTTAACTTGGTTTTAATCTTCCATGTTCTTTGTTATGTTCAATTTTGTCATTCAGATACTTTTATGATTAATTAATGCAAGGATTATTTCTTTTTAATTCAATTTCTATTCCAATAATCATGTCTTCTTTTAATTCCCTTTCATATGCTATGGATTCTTTATTTACAATGCGTGAGTAGTTTCCTTACTTGATTGGGGAGTTGATTAAAAGGAACTCTTGAGTTGGAAGGATTGAAAGAAAATTTGTAATTGGGTTAAATGTTGGATTGCTATCCTGTCACCGACACCAATCCCTTTGAACTAAGTGGGTTGCAACTTTTGAACAGATCTGGCATTCCCACTTGTTTGACTTTCCCTTACCTAGTAAGGGATAACCAAACAGAACAACCATTAATTATAAATTAATCTTACAATCACACCATCAATGATAGAGATTCTAACCAATCGATTCCCAGTCAAGGCTTTTATTTATATTATTTAAAATTCCTCAATTTAATTTCCAATTTACCCTCAACTTCTTGGAACATCTGATTAATAAAACAGCACACTTTTCTACAACTCGTTGGGAGACGACCTGGGACTTAAAACACCCAGTAATTTTAATTTAAACTTTCTGTGACACATTTCTAAATTGATAGGCAGATTTTCGGTGAGTTAAGAACTATACTTGCAACGTAACCATTTTAATAAATTTTTAATTCACCAGCTTCTGCTTCCCATCAATTTTTGGCGCCGTTGCCGGGATTTGCAATAGAGTGCTAATTTTAGTAATTAGAATTTATTTATTTGCATTTTATTTAATTTTGCTACTATGAGCTGCATGTTTCTTCCGTCAAATGACACGTTCACTTCCTGATCCGCGCTTGCTAATATTCGATCCTGAAATTGAAAGAACAATTTCACGAATAAGGTGAGAACAGCGTAGGTTAGCCCGCTCTGAGGGCAGATCTGAAAGTGAATTTGAGGAAGAAACCAGCCCCCGTTCTACTGATTCGATTGTTCTACGTGCAGAAAACATGGCAGCAAGAAGAGTTACCATTCAGGAGGAAGGAGCTCCTGATTTTACAATGCAACCGTTTCAAGCGCATCATCCAGCGGTAGCTACAGATTTTGAAATAAAGACCGCACTGCTAAATTTGATGCCCAAGTTTCATGGCCTACCTGCTCAAGAGCCTATCAAGCACTTGAGAGATTTTCAGGCAGCCTGTTCTACTGTCAGGCATGATGGCACTGATGAAACTTCAATTTTGCTTAAAGCTTTTCCGTTCTCTCTTGAGGGGAAAGCGAGAGAGTGGTACTACACTCAACCTATAGCAAATGTATCCAACTGGGATACACTCAGAAAGGAGTTTCTGGAGAAATTCTTTCCATCTGAAGTTACTGATAAACTGAGGAAGGATATCTTTACAATTGTTCAGGACGACAATGAGACTCTCTTTGAATACTGGGAGTGCTTCAATAATCTTCTGGAAGCATGCCCCCACCACATGATCGACAAGATCTTGCTACTCAGCTATGTCACACAAGGAATGAGGCCCCAAGATAAGACCACATTGGAAAGTGCCAGCAATGGGTCTATGAAGAAGTACAAGACTACTGATGAAGCTTGGCAATTGATCAGTGATTTAGCTGAATCTACTCGAAACTACAAACAAAAGCAAGGCCGTTCAAGGGCCGTTGCAGAAGTATCTTCTGGCATAGAGACTGCTGCTCTAAATCGAAGCATCTGTGAATTGACCAACCTACTGAAGCAAATACAGTTAAATCAACAAGCTCAGCAAACTCAACCGCAGCAAAACCAACAACTAGTCCCACAAAGAATTTGTGGAATTTGTGTTGATTACAGTCATTACACTGATGAATGCCCGCAGCTCCAATAAGAAGACAACATGGTGGCATCCACTCACAACTTCTATGACCGCCCCAACCAAGGGTACAATCAAAGTGGAAATAATAACCATGGATGGCAAGACAATTCAAACCAGAATTGGAGAGACAACAATAATAGGGGAGGCAGAGATAATCAGAGAAATCAGAGGTGGAATAATAACAACAACAGGCAGTAAAATCAACCTTACCGAGCACCTCACCTGAGGCAAAACTAAGGACCACCGAACAATCAGCAGCAAACCTCTCAATTTACTCATTCTTCTGTATCTTCTAATGAAGATTTATTATAAGCTTTTAAGAAAAGACAACTGGCCATGGAAAATACCATCGTGAACAGTATTAATGCCAGTCTGAATGGTTTCACCTCTACTCTGCAAGCTTTGATGACACAACTTGGTTCAGCACAAAATTCCAGTAACCAATCTTCAAGCACCACTGGAATCCCCTCTCAACCATTACCCAATCCAAAGGGAGGCATTAATGCCATCACCCTGAGGTCTGGAACCACACTACAGGAGAGGAATCAGAAGGAACCAAGCTCACCAGAATACGCCTCAGCTGAAGAGGTGGTAGAAATCGAAGATGTTGAAGAAGAAGAGGACATACAGGACATAGCTGAAAAAGAGATAGCTCCACCACAGGAAGAAGCACAAAAAGGCGCAGGCACCACAGAAAACACTACTCCCATTCCATTTCCACAACTTGCAAGGAAGCCCAGGAAGCAGCTGGAACCTGATCCTAAAATGGTAGAAATATTCAAAAAGGTTGAGGTAACTGTTCCCCTTTTCGATGTTATTCAGCAGGTACCTAAATATGCAAAATTTCTAAAAGACTTATGTATCCATAAAGACAAAATTAATGAATTAGAAACTATTCCTTTAGGTAGTTCGAATGGGTAAGCCCAGTACAAGTGGTGCCCAAGAAGTCCGGAGTCACTACAGTGAAGAATGAGCATGGAGAGCTCATAGCAGCTAGAGTTCAGAATGCTTGGAGAGTCTGCATTGACTACAGGCGTCTCAACCAAGCTACCAGTAAGGATCACTACCCACTTCCATTCATTGATCAAATGCTGGATCGCCTGTCAGGTAAATCACATTATTGCTTTTTAGATGGTTACACAGGTTATTTCCAGATTCATATAGCTCCTGAGGATCAGGAAAAGACTACTTTTACATGTCCTTTTGGGACTTACGCTTATAAGAGAATGCCCTTTGGCTTGTGCAATGCACCAGCTACTTTCCAAAGATGTATGATGAGTCTTTTCTCTGATCTTATTGAGGACTGTATGGAAGTTTTTATGGACGATTTTAGCGTTTATGGTGATTCTTTTAACCTTTGCTTAGATGGATTATCTAGAGTATTAGATAGATGCGTTAATACAAACCTTGTATTGAATTTCGAAAAATGCCACTTTATGGTAAAGCAAGGGATTGTATTAGGACATGTGGTATCTAATAATGGCATTTCAGTAGACCCAGCAAAGGTGAATATTATTTCTAGTTTACCTTACCCCTCTTCTGTGAGGGAAGTCCGTTCGTTCCTTGGCCATGCAGGTTTCTACAGGAGATTTATTAAGGACTTTAGTAAGGTGGCACTTCCCTTATCCAGATTACTGCAGAAGGACATTGAGTTCGAGTTCAGTGAGGATTGCAAACAAGCGTTTGATAAGCTGAAGACCGCTCTAACTCAGGCTCCAATTGTGAGAGGACCAGACTGGAGCCAGCCATTTGAAATCATGTGCGATGCTTCCAACCATGCAGTAGGAGCAGTGCTGGCTCAGCGTGAAGGTAAGGACCCTTTTGTTATTGCCTATGCGTCTAAGACTTTAGACACTGCCCAGTCCAATTATACTACTACTAAGAAAGAACTACTTGCTATTGTTTTCGCTCTGGATAAATTCCGAGCTTATTTACTTGGTACTAGAGTAGTAGTGTATTCGGACCATGCAGCTCTAAAGTATCTATTAGCTAAAAAGAAATCCAAACCAAGACTTATACGTTGGATACTGCTGTTACAAGAATTCGATTTAGAAATAAAGGATAGGAGTGGCAATCAAAATTTAGTAGCAGACCACTTGAGTCGCCTTGAACATATTAAGGATGATTCTACTCCTATAGATGATAATTTTCCTTTTAACAACCTGCAAGCAGTATCTGAGGTAGTCCCTTGGTATGCACCTGTTGCTAATTATTTAGTTAGCCGCACATTTCCTCCACATTTCTCTAAACATCAAAGAGACAAGCTGAAAAGCGAGTCTAAATATTATATATGGGATTACCCATATTTATGGAGATGTGGCGCTGACCAGATAATTAGACGTTGTGTACCTCAATCAGAATTCCAGTCTATTTTAGAGGCCTGTCACTCATCTGAGAGTGAAGGACACTTTGGCCCTCAAAGAACAGCTAGAAAGATCTTAGACTGTGGATTCTGGTGGCCTACTCTTTTTAGAGATGCTGCTGAGTTTTGTAAATCTTGTCACCCATGCCAGAAATTTGGTAACATATCCAAGAGGGATGAGATGCCTCAACAATATATGCTTTTCTGTGAAATTTTTGATGTATGGGGCATTGACTTCATGGGTCCATTTCCAAATTCTAGCGGATATTTCTATATATTGTTAGCTGTGGATTATGTTTCCAAATGGGTGGAAGCAATTCCTACCCGCACTGATGATGCTAACACTGTTGTTTCCTTTGTGAGAAACCATATTATATGCCGCTTTGGATCACCACGAGCTATCGTGAGCGATCAAGGCACCCATTTTTGTAACAGGAGACTAATAGGATTGATGAAGAAGCATGTGATAATCCATAAAGTTGCAACAGCTTACCATCCCCAAACCAATGGGCAAGCCGAGGTGTCAAACAGAGAAATTAAGC
>NC_029789.2:63926724-63929715 GCF_000816755.2 Arachis ipaensis | reverse complement strand
CTTTTTCTTTTCTTTTTCTTTTCAAACTTTTATTTTTCTTTATTCTTCTTTTCCCTTTTTACATGGTGTTAGAAATTTTTTTAGTCATTATCCCTCATTATATGCTTGTGACTTATTACAATTTAATTGACGATTATTACTTTTAAGGGATTGCTTGCATGTTCAATTTCATACTTTTTATATCTTGTTTAACATGCATGCCATGTGTCTGTGAAAATGCCCATATAGCATTATGCACTTCTCTATGTTACTATACTATTCAATGCTTGCTTTTCATAACTTTTCCTTATTATTTTATTAATTGAATTCAATTGTCAATACAAACATGATGGTTTGTTACAAAGTAATGCTTGGTCTACGCTACTCATGCCTTTGCCTGCATGCCAATAAACCTCTTGCATTCCATTGTCCTACATGCACTTGCTATATTGCCAGTGATGAGCTTTTCACATGTAATCCGGACCATGTGTTAATGCCATTTATCTTTATTGTGCATTGACTATCACTTACAATACCCTCTTCCTTGCTCTATCTCTTTGAATTTAAATTCCTTTCTCTTCCCTTCTTTCAGGATGGCCACCAAGAAAGGAAAAGAGAAAGCTACTTCCAAACCACCAGCAAGAAGAGGAACTAAAAGAGCACTAGTGGCAGAACCTTCTTCAACCGCAGTCAAGCCCTCAACAAAAAGAGTTAAGAGGATAATAAAGGTTGACGACAAGGAAAAAGCCTTTCCAGCAAAGGACACTGCGCGATTTCCCAATCGCTACTGTGAGCAGATGTTCCCTATCCTAGCCGAAAGGAACTATAACAATGAATACCTTCTTATCCTCCCGTCCAATATTGCTGCCTTTGTTGAGCCTCAAATTGAGCGAAGACAATGGGGTTTCCTACAGAGACAGCCAAGGCAGGTCAATCTCTCTTGGGTAGTTGAGTTCTACTCCAACTTCTACATACCGACCCTGCAGTCTGTTTATGTCTGGCAGAAGCAAGTCCCCATTACAGAAGAGGTCATTCAGCAAGTTCTGAGTCTTCCCCCTATTCCAGCAAGAATGGACGCTTTTCAAGAAGCCACCCTTCAGCGCCATAGATACCAATTTGACTGGGACTCCGTTCTCGGAGTTATTGCATTACCTGGCAGTCGTTGGATCTATGGATACTACCGTACCCGCCCTAAGGGAATCTTGGCTTCCGCACTTACCTTGGAGGCTCACATATGGGCACAGATCATGTCCCATTACGTCTTTTCGAGCACTCATGAGTCCTCTTTCACTGCAGACATGGCTGTTCTACTATGGTGCATCCTTACAGACCAACCTCTGAATCTCTCAAGACATATCCGGAATGCTATGGAACACGTACAAATTGCGGGCAACTTACCTTTCCCTGCCTTGGTCTCAGATCTTGTCTCAGCAGCCGGAGTCTCCTACAGAGTTGGGGACACCAAAGCCATGCTTCCACGGGATGATCAATATGTCCCTAACGGGAAATACCTCAGACTTTCAGCAGCCACTACAAACCAGTCTACTGAGCCAGTTGAAGATAATCCCTCTTCAACACCACAAGCATCTACAACTGAGAAATTGCTCCAGCAGATAATTGAACGGTTGGATCGGCAAGAACAGAAAGCAAAGCTGAGAGAGCGCCGTAACGAGCGCCGATTCAAACACCTCAAGGAGCTACTCAAGGGACGCTTCAGAGACTCAAACACCCTGGACTCCACTTCTTTTACTAGCACTGGGAGCCATGACGGTCCCGACTGTGGAGATACTGCCACCAGCCCACCCCTGTTCCTGACAGATGGCACCGAGGACGGTGCAAAGCCTTAAGTGTGGGGAGGTCGGTCAGTACCTGACTTCCGGAGGTAAATTCTCTTCTCTGGCACCAATAATTAGGATATTTTAGTTAGATTTTCTTTCTTTTATAGAATAGAATAAATTGCATAGGTTAGAATAGTTGCATGCATGTTCTACTTGATTGAAAAGACAATAAGTTTCTTTTAAAAATTTATCTTTGGAATAAAATTTCACTAATTTTTCAAAAATTTTTTATGATAAATCTGCTTGAATTGTATTTGGAACATGATGTTTGAGCCAAAGAACACACAACCTGTGAAAGATTTGAGCCTTTATGTATGGTTACATCATTTAACCATAATTATTTTATTCTTGTGTGTTTACTTCTCTATGATTGTAATCTATATTTTGTTTTATCTTATATGTCCAATATTTATTATATTTACATGCTTGCACATGATTGAGGCCATTATTTGTTTAAACTCACTCATCCAAATCAAGCCTACCCTTCTCAATTACCTTTGTTAACCACTTTGAGCCTTCAATTCCCATTTGTTCGATATTTTACCACATTACTAACCTTAAGCCGAAAAACAATTATATGTTCCAAATTGAATCTTTGGTTAGCTTAAGATAGAATTGTGTGTGCTAGTTAAGTATGGGAAATTGTGGTCATGAAAATTTAAAGGGAATTTGGATACCTACTCATGTGAAAATATAAGAATGAAAAAAAAAATTTCTATGTGCATTGATAAGCTTTATTTGTTCAAAAAAAAATCAATAAATAAGGGGACAAAATTACCCCAATGTTAAATTCAGAATTCAAAGATCAATGCACATAGGATAGAATTAAAATACAAAGTTGAAACATGAGTATGGGTTGAAAAAGGGAATTATGGGTAGCTAGGCATGAATTTAAAAGTATATAGAATATATGTATGTTGGGTGAGAGCTTAGGTTAATTAAAGATTCAATTTACAAAGCTCACTTAGCCATATGTATACCCTTACCTGCACCTTGGCCCCATTACAACCCTGAAAAGACCTCATGATGTTTGCATTGGTATATTAACTGTTGTTGATTGGTTAGGAGAAGAACAAAAGTTAGAAAATATGACTGGAGAAGAATAGAGTGATTAACCTATACACTAGAGATTAGAGCGTACATACATTATCAGTGAGGGTTCAATGCTTGAATT
>NC_029789.2:63919309-63926670 GCF_000816755.2 Arachis ipaensis | reverse complement strand
AGAATTTGAGGAGATAACCAGCGAGAAGGGACGCGGTCGCATGGCTCATGCGACCGCGCGAAGGAGCACAAATCGCAGTGACGCGGCCGCATGGCCTGCGCGGCCGCGCGGATTGGAAAGCGCAAGCGACGCGGTAGCGTGGACGACGCGAACACGTGGAGAGGAAAAAGCGCAAGCGACGCGTCCGCATGGACGACACGATCGCGTGACCTGTGCGATCTGCATAATCTGTAGAATCCGCCGGGGGCAATTTTGGACCTTAATTCGGCCCAGTTTTCGGCCCGGAACAACAGACTAGAGTCAGGGAATATGCAGAAACAAAGGAGAGACACTCATTCAGTAGTTTTAGATCTAGTTTTTCACTCTCTTAGGTTTTTCTCTCTAGTTTTTAGGATTTTAATTTTCAATTGGTCTTAGCATTGGAACATTGAGAAGAGTTATTTCCTCATCAAGACTTCATCATTCTAGTTTGTTCTCTTAACTTGGTTTTAATCTTTCATGTTCTTTGTTATGTTCAATTTTGTCATTCAGATACTTTTATGATTAATTAATGCAAGGATTATTTCTTTTTAATTCAATTTCTATTCCAATAATCATGTCTTCTTTTAATTCCCTTTCATATGCTATGGATTCTTTATTTACAATGCGTGAGTAGTTTCCTTACTTGATGGGGAGTTGATTAAAAGGAACTCTTGAGTTGGAAGGATTGAAAGAAAATTTGTAATTAGGTTAAATGTTGGATTGCTATCCTGTCACCGACGCCAATCCCTTTGAACTAAGTGGGTTGCAACTTGTGAACAGATCTGGCATTCCCACTTGTTTGACTTTTCCTTACCTAGTAAGGGATAACCAAACAGAACAACCATTAATTATAAATTAATCTTACAATCACACCATCAATGATAGAGATTCTAACCAATCGATTCCCAGTCAAGGCTTTTATTTATATTATTTAAAATTCCTCAATTTAATTTTCAATTTACCTAGCTCAACTTCTTAGAACATCTGATTAATAAAACAGCACACTTTTCTGCAACTCGTTGGGAGACGACCTGGGACTTAAAACTCCCAGTAATTTTAATTTAAACTTTCTGTGACACATTTCTAAATTGATAGGCAGATTTTCAGTGAGTTAAGAACTATACTTGCAACGTAACCATTTTAATAAATTTTTAATTCACCAGCTTCTGCTTTCCATCAGCTATTCTTGCTCAGAACAAGCTTATGTCTCAGCAAATAAATCTACTTACTCAACAGATGGGTGGAATGCAAGTCTCAGCTATCAACACACAAAATCCACTTCAAGAGGTCTCTTATGACATGATAGGTAATTTTGTACAAAATGAGAATTATGATTATGCTTAATCTTTTTCTGAACAGGTAAATTACATGGGAGTGGTCCTAGCCAATAATGATCCATACTCTAATACATACAATCTTGGGTGGATGGACCAACCTCAGAGATCTCAGAATTTCAATAATAATTCTCATGGCGGTTTCCAATATAACAATCATAATAACCGCCAATTTCAATCTCATCAACAACAACCACCTCAGCAGACAAACTCTCAATCCCAACAAGATTCTAATTGGAAGATGATGAGGAGTTTTATGCAGGAAGAGCCTCCATTAGAAACTTGGAGGTACAAATAGGCCAACTGAGCAAGCAAATACCTGAGAGGTCTGCAAATATAATTCAAAACTTGGAGATTCAGATGGGTCAATTAGCCACAAAAGTTAATGAAATTGATAAGAGGACCATTAATAGCCTTCCTGGTAACACAATTCCAAATCCAAGAGAGGAATGCAAGGCTATCACCTTGATAAGTGGACAAGTGGCAAGTATGGAAGTACAAGTTAATGAGGAGCCAGTTGAAAAAGAAGCTCCAGAGGAGAAGAAGGAAGAAGTAGAGCACATCCCTCCAAAGCTTGCGGACAACCCATTTCCAGACTCTCTTGACACTTATCCTACATTGCCAAAGGCTCCTAAGTACAAGCCTAAAATGCCATATCCTCAGAGACTTCAAAAGGAGACCAAGGACAAGCAGTTTTCAAAGTTCTTGGAAGTCTTCAGAAAGTTGCAAATCAATATTCCTTTTACTAAGGTTTTGGAGCAAATTCCTCTCTATGTCAAATTTATTGTTGTCAAAGAAGAAGCCTTTAAAGGGAGATGAGACAGTGGTCCTGACTAAGGAATGTAGTGCCATAATTCAGAATAACTTGCCAAGGAAGATGCCAGATCCAGGGAGCTTTCAAATTCCATGCACCATTGGGAGCACAACCTTTGAGAAAGCGTTATGTGATCTGGGAGCAAGCATCAATTTAACGCCCTTGTCTTTGATGAAGAAGCTGCAAATCCAAGAGGCACAACCCACAAGGATAGCATTATAGATGGCAGACAAATCTATGAAGCCTGCATACAGATTAGTGGAGAATATCTTGGTCAAAGTGGGTAAGTTCTTCCTCCCAGCATATTTTGTGATTCTTGACACAGGGGAGGATGAGAATGCCTCCATAATTCTAAGAAGACCATTCCTAGCCACTGGAAGAGCTCTGATTGATGTAGAAGTGGGTGAATTAGTGCTTAGAGTGCATGATGAGCAACTAGTCTTTCATGTCTTCAAAGATATACATTTAACAGGTGAAGAAGAGAGGTGCATGCAGACTGAGCTTATTGATCCAAACCTTCAATAACCCTCTGATGACGGACAGCAGAATCTGCAGCTCAAACCTCCTTTGGTGACAATCAATAAAATTCCTCCTGACATCAAACCTAAGTTTGGTGTTGGGAATGCATCATCCACCAAAGAGGAGGTTCCCAAAAAGAAGAAAATACCTAGGGGATGGAGAAACAAAAAGATCCCAACTGAAGGTTTCTCCCCAGGAATGAAGGTGGTGTTGACTAGGAATCCAGTATGGACTTATACAGTAAACAGAATCCTCTCTCTGGAGCATATTGAACTACTTTATGGAGACACAGGAAAGAAGTTCAAGGTGAGGGATGAAGAGCTGAGCCCCTATGATCCTCCTCCTTAGAGGAGTTGACCGTCAAGCTAGTGACGGTAAAGAAGCGCTTGTCGGGAGGCAACCCGATGTTTTCGTATCCTTAGTTTAATTTTCATTGAACTGATTTTATTATTATTTGAATTTCAATGAGTTTTATTGTTTTTCCTTTGTTTTACGTGTATTCTTATCATGCAGCTATTTTAGAATAGGAACCAAACACTTCGAAGAATTAAAAAAAATGAGCACACGACGCGCAAGCGTCACTGACGCGTACGCGTCATATGTGAGTGCGAGAAAAATAAAATTTGAACAGAGAGTTGGGCAAGAGTGGTGCTGGTGGCGTGCCTTGCGCACAAGCGAGCCCACGCGTACGAGTCATTAACGCGTGCGCGTCGTTTTCGCTTTTAGCCACCACGCGTGCGTGTACCTGACGCGTATGCGTGATCCTGAAAATCGGCGTCAATGAGTGTTTGGGTAGAGAGTTGTGCTGGCTTGGGGCTGGAACTGTGCTAGAGGCACAAACTTGATCACACATACGCGTCCCCGACGTGTGCGCGTGCTTTGCATCAATGGCCAGCCACGCATGCGCGTTCATGATGTGCACGCGTCATATGAGAATTTTGGTTCCCAGGCCACGCGAACAGAGAGTTGTGCGTGCACGCGGATGCCTTCGCACAATTCGCATAATCCAAGGGCACGTGTACGCGTGCCAGACGCTTACACGTCACTTTCAAAATTGGGCGACCCACGCATACACGTGCTGTACGCGTACGCGTCGCATGCGCCGCATAACTCCACTAGTACGCCGCCCAGTTTTGATTTTCATTCTCTCTCCCTCCCAAATCCTAGTCCTCTCTTGTTCTTTTATCATTTTATTCTTCTTTCATCATACTATTTGTTTTTGTTTTCAGTTCTTCTTTGCTTGAGGACAAGCAAACTTTTAAGTTTGGTGTTGTCGCTTCGCTGATGGTTTTTCTGTTTAATTTTATAGTGCCAAAGGGAGGCGAATCATCTTCACGGAGAAGCATAGCCTGAAGACTAAAACGGCCACTAGGTTAACTGAGGTGGTTGAATTCCTTTCATTCTATATTCCTTCCCGCTTTTACTATGTTATGTTCCAGTTTTCTACTATTTTGTCACGTTTATTGCATGATCCTTTATTAGATAAATTCTTAGGTTCTAGTTTAGTTCTGTTATTTTCAAAATTTTTGTTAGTTGCTCTAATTCTGAAAGGTGTCTCATGTATTGCCCACTGAGCTTGAAATCAAAAAGAAAGAAGAAAAGGGGATGTAATGCATGAGAAATTGAGTTTATTTTTTTTAGAGTAGTCTCATTTAATCAAATGTGGTGGTGTTCTCTGTGATTCTGAATGCATGACATAAACCGTGCATGTTTGAATTTGAATCAAGGAATGTTGACGTATAAGGAAAAGGAATTTAGAGAAGTATTATGAATTTTCTAAAAATTAGTGACAGTTAATCCTTGAAGCAAAAGAAACAGCAAAAAAAAGAGAGAGGATATAAAAGCAAGGTCCAAGGCTCTGAGCATCAATGACTAGGGAGGTCAGACATGATTAAAAGCTCAAAGAGTTGTTTCCCCTGTCATATGCTTGTGGTGTTCGTGTGTCAAGTAATTCTTGAGACAGAACATTTAGAGTCGAGATCAACTGCAATTAGTAGAGTATGCCAAAGGCTTTAAGCACCACTATTTGGGAATAGCTGAAAGAAAAAAGAATCAGAACTTGAAAAGAGTTTCCTAGTTAAGTGCTTGTGGTGTTCTTGTGTCAATTAACCCTTGAGACAGAACATTTAAAGTCACGGCTAGGCTCAAGGTGCAAAGCACCAGTTAATTGAGAATCAAGGGATATCTGCTGTGTTCAAGGATTTAACTGAGGTATAAAGATCATAAAACTCATAATATGATCCGAATTCTAATTCCGCATGACATTGACATTCCTCTGATTCAAAGGAGAGTGAGATGCCAAAACTGTTCAGAATTGCAATAGATAAATCCCACTTTAAGAAGAGATACAAGCATAACTAAACTCTCACTTCTCATGCAAATTCACATCTTAGTCTTGCACTTAGTTTGGTTGCTTGAGGACAAGCAACAATTCAAGTTTGGTGTTGTGATGCGTGAGCATCTTTCTTATCTTTTCCTAGTGAATTTGCATTAAATTTGTTGAGTTTAATCAAGAATTAATTATCTTTTAGCCACTATGGATGCTACTTTGAGTTTTGTGCAACTCTGTTTATTTTAGGTAGCATTCGGCTGGATTTGATGGAGTTCTGCAGAAGAGGAGATAACCAGCGAGGAGCGACGCGTGCGCATGATTTGGAGATTTGCACGGCGACGCGTGCGCGTACCTGATGCGTACGCGTGACACGCAAAGAAGACCATCGACGCGTACGCGTGACATGCGCCACGTGCAGAAAACGCAGAAAATACTGGGGGCGATTTCTGGGCTATTTTTGACCCAGTTTTTGGCCCAGGAAACACATATTAGAGGCTTCAAAATGGAGGAATCAAGGGAACACTTCTTGTTATTTCCCAAGTTAGGCATGGAGCCTACGAAGCAAGTGGTCCCCATCCATCAATTAAAGACTTGCTGATTGCTATAATTAATTCTGATTTAAACTTTAATTTATATAAATAGAAAAAGATATTATTTTAATTTTAGAAATTAGATTTTAAATTAATTAGGATTAGATATAAAAGAGAAAAGAAACTTCTCTTTTGGGGATTATTCCACCTCAGCCCAATTTACAGTTTACCAGAATCCTAGTTTTCCTCTCTGAACCATAAGCAACTAAACATCCACTGTTAAGGTTAAGAGCTCTGTCTATTTGTATGGATTGATTCTATTATTTTTCTATTTTAATTCATGTATTGATTTATAATTTAAGAATTATTTTTGTTCTTTATCTTATGAATTTTGGTGGAACGGAAGTATGACCCTCTTTCTAATTGAGTTCTTGTATAACTTGGAAAAGCTCTTTACTTGAACAACAGCTTGAAAACAATTTCTCCTAAATTCTAATTATCTAGACTTAATGGGATACGTGATATATAATCCTCTTATATTTTGATAATTAGGATTTTTGTGGCATAATAACTAGAATTAAACTTCACCCTCTAATTGGAATTAATTGACCAAGGAATTGGCAGTTGATGAAAATTAGAGGAGACTAGAAAGGTCTAAGGAATTAGGGTCTAGTCACATATAGTTTGCCATGAATTAAATCTTTCATGATTAAAATAAATTAATAAGAAAAGTCAATCCGGAAAATAGATAACTCTGAAGTCTTAATTGCTTTCTCCATATTTTATTTCCAACTTATTTACTTGCCTGTCTTCTGATATTTTGAAATTACTGTTTAATGCTTTTGAACTCTCAAACACTATTTTCTGCTTGTCTAACTAAGTGAATCACTTAACCATTGTTTCTTAGTCCTTCAATCCTCGTGGGATCGACCCTCACTTACCTGAGGTATTACTTGGTACGACCCGGTGCAATTGCCAGTTAGTTTGTGGTTAGAAATTCCGCACCAGGCGCAGTAGTCAGCAGTGCTCCTTCCTCAGGCGCAAATCATATGACAAAATGCTCAGTGACCAAGGAAGAGGGAATAGTTCCTCAGGCAGTGCTCCGACAACATAACAGTGCTCCTCCCTCAAGCGCAAATCAGCAACTCAATTCCATCTAGATTCACCCACAGAGCAACGTGGTAGAAGGAGTAGGTTCCGAACATTAATTAGGATTAGTGGTAGTAGAAAACAATTAGGAGGGAGTTGGTGTGTGCAGTTATTGTTTTGAATTTGAGAGTTGTAATTTGTTTTATTTTCAAGTCGGGCATGACTAAAATAAAAGAGGTTAAAGATGATGATTGGAGCAATGTAGGAATCTAACATGTCTTTTTAACGGGTCAATTTAAAATTTAATTTTTTATGGATATAACATTAGTTAAATTTTTTCATGGTCAATTTTATCTGCACTCGAATCTTTCATGGTCAGAAATAACTATTTATTCAGAAAAAATCTAGCTCTTGATATTATAAATGGTTCTTTCGAGAAAAGGAAATAAAAAAGAGATAAGAATAAATAAATTGAAAATAGAGAAGTACACTAAATAAATCTTTTGTTAATTTTCAAGTCATGACTTATATAGAAAGACACGTCATTTTTTGTGAGGTGCTAATCAATTCTCACACTAATAGAAAGTTTGGTTTGGTAAAATTTTTTGAAGAAGTGCTTGTACTTTTCAAAAGCATAAACATATCGTTTTACGTTTGGTAAATCAAAAAGCTCATGTATTTGTTCTTGCAACTTTTAAAAACTAGTGGTGCTTTTGAAAATA
>NC_029789.2:63917476-63918326 GCF_000816755.2 Arachis ipaensis | reverse complement strand
ATGCAATTTATTCGAACATTTATACTAGAGTAAATAACCATTTCTGACCATAAAAGATTTGAACACTGACAAAACTGACCATGAAAAATTAAAACTAAAGTTATACTCATATAAGATAAGTTTTGTTCGACAAAAATAACCAATTATTAAATTTTTGTTCATAATTCCGTAAATACCCCTAACTTTTTATCTTCTTTTATCTCTACACCCAATCCCTAACCCTAACAATTTAATCCAGCTCTCTCCTCCTGTGCCTCTACCCTCCAACTTTTTCCGCCGTCACAACCCCATTCCACCACCACCATTCCCTCCATCCTCCTCACCTCCTTTTTTCTTCAACCATCACCAACTCCAACACCACCATCAAAACTCTCGCAAGACTCCACAGTGCCGGAGCTTCCAGCTCCCCTCGATTCCTCCAGCATTCTAGAACTCCCACCCTCATCGAAAAACTCGTCGGAGGCATAGTTCACGTTGGAGAACTCGAACGCGCTGGAGCTACTGAACTCACCCAAGAGCTCACAGACGTTGTTGCTCTGCAAAACTCTGTCCTCGAAGGCGATGACAGAGGTGGGAGACACCGTTCTCTTCGAACCTAACTCGACCTCCTTGGAAACCCTAGCTTCGGAGCCGAGAGTCCGGAGCTCCTTAGAGAATTTAACGGTGGGGTTTTTGGGTGCCACGATTGGTTGCACAACGGGTAAAGAGAGAGTATCGGAGAGAGGTACTTGAGAGACGACGGAAGCTATCGGAATGTCGTCGACGCTGATGGGAACCGCCCGAGGGAGACGAAGGGGAGGCGGCGGGCCGGCATACTCGAGGGCGAAGGAATACTGGTCTCCGTGATGCG
>NC_029789.2:63908734-63917412 GCF_000816755.2 Arachis ipaensis | reverse complement strand
AATAGTTAAAGAGAAAAACCATGAAAGAGAAAAATTTGAGGTTTGGTTAGAGAGAATAATAGGAATACGGGTGGGCCATTGAATAGGGGAATGTGAAAGTGAAAGGACAAAAAGATTCCTAATTTTACAGCGGAAGGAGTGTGAGATAGTGGGAATGAGGGAACACGTATAGCTATGGAGTGGTGGTGGTGTTGGAGGGTAGAGGAAATGGAGTGGTGGCGGTTTTGGAGTGATAGTGGTATTGGAGGCGATAGTGGTGGTGGAAGGAGATTGTGGCGGCCGAGAAGATTGGAGGGTACAGGCAGAGGCGGAGGGAGCCAGATTAAATTGTTAGAGTTAGAGATTGGGTGTAGAGATAAAAGAGATAAAAAGTTAGGGGTATTTATGAAATTATGAACAAAAATTTAATAATTGGTTATTTTTGTCGAACAAAACTTATCTTATATTGGTATAACTTTAGTTTTAATTTTTTATGGTCAGTTTTGTCAGCGTTCAAATCTTTTATGGTTAAAAATAGTTATTTACTCTTTATACTAAATAACTGTCTCCTTGTGCTTCTTGTGAGCTTTAAATTCAACAAAACTTTTATGTTAGAATAATACCCAAGATGCATAATTTTTCCCTTAACTAGTTAACGCACCTAAATTATTGATTAATTTCTAACTAGTTCACATTTTACTTTGCATCAAGCTAACAACAGTGTTCAATTTGAATAACCCGCTCACCAAAACTTTCGAATTTGGTTAAGAATGGTTTTAGATTTTCTGTAAGTAGCATTATCATAAACAGTAACATATCCAAAAATATTTCATCACATACACCAATTTATTCGGGTCATGGAAAGGAGAAAAGTTCAATTCATACATTTATAATAGAAATGTTTGATAAAGAAAAATTAGTCACAGTTCTAAGTTGTCTTGTTTAATATTTATTAATTATTATAATAATTAATAAATATTAAATAAAATAAGTTTTATCTATTTTATTCGTTTCTAAGATGATCGAATTTATAATATCAAGACAAACATCAAATCCTCAACATAACCAAATTGAATAAGGGATTGACCAACCAGGTGTTTTGAGTCACAAATGGCAAATCTATCGGGCTTTGCAATCCTTGAAGTAACCCAATCTTGAGGAGCCAACCCAAAAGAGCAACAAAGGTTTCGCGACGGGGGAGGGTGGATTTGATAGCTGGAACTTTGCTTCTTCCTTTTTATTGTCGCACAAAAATGGCTGTGCAAAACCTGACGGAGTTCGTTGTCCTTGCTCAATGGTGAATTGCAAATCGGAAAGTGGATAAAACCTTCGCAGGAAAAAACAATAAGAGAAATTGAACGCGGATAAAAAAACGTAACTATATTAGAACTTAGAACTTAGAACTTAGAACTTAGAACTTAGAAGAGACTACCGGTCCCCTTAACTAACATCGCGAAGCCAAGTGATTGTATTACGTCCACTTAGTTTCTTAGACCTTCCCTGGTCTCATTCACTTGGATTTTGAATTTGGATATGGATATCGATTCTCTCTCATCTTCAATATGAACTATCTTCACAGAGAGAGTTCTCACTGAGACACGTGGACGCAGCTGCTACTTTCCCCTACCCAATCGGATGACGCTGGTGGCGCTCTTTGCTGCCGCCACCAAGCTCGCCGGAGCTCTGGTTACTCTGACTGTCGCCGCCAATGCCTTCTCATTCTCCCGTTATCGCAACAAGAACCTCCTTCCCTTCCGTTCCCCCATCGACGAGTCCTCCGAAACCCTCGCCGTCTTCGACCTCTCCGGTTAGTATTCACTTCCAAGTCCCAAACACTTCCCTATTCGCAAGTAGCTTTGCTGTTCATTGCAAAACATAATAGCATACTTAATTATAGGCAATTAAAGTGCACTACGCCGTTGCTAATAAGATTGAAGTTATTGAATAATTTATTCGTTGTGATTGATTGATTGCATCTTGCACGGGCTACAATTAGGACTTAGGGATAGATGATGGTTTTGTTTTGTTTTAACGTTGCAGAAGGAGAGAATGGGTTTTTCTTTGGTTTGGCAACAGCACCAGCACATGTTGAGGATAGGCTTGACGATGCTTGGCTACAATTTGCTGTAGAAAAGGCTGACTATGTGGAGCCGAAAGCGTCCAAGCAGCCGGTTGATGCATTGATGGGCTCTGCAGCCGGTGATGGTGGCTCTCAAACAGCTGGAGCGTCTCCACGGCAGGCCGGTAAGCAAGTTAAGAAGGGTAAGAAACCTCTTAAGATTGCTATGGAGGCCATGATTAGAGGTTTTGAGAAGTACATCGAAGTGGAAGGTCAAGAAGAAGAAGAAGAAGAAGAAGTAGAATATCATCATAATGTAACTGCTTGGCATAATGTTCCGCACCCGTAAGCCCTGAGATTTCTTTTTTCTTCACCTGAATTTTAATGTTAAATGAGTAGGCTTGTGGATAAATGGAAGGCAAAAAACGCTAATTTTCAGGGAGGAAAGGTTAAGGTTTTGGTCTGATCCTGATACAGAATTGAAATTAGCCAACGATACTGGTATTAGTGTTTTCCGCATGGGAGTTGATTGGTCAAGAATCATGCCAAAGGAGCCTGTCAATGGCCTCAAAGAATCTGTACGTACAAAATTGGCATTTCATAATGATGTCATTTCTGATCGTTGGTAAAGCGTATATTACTGAGTACTGAATACCTTATGTAATTGAGCCTATGCATATGTTTTTCAACTTATGAAATTTTGTTTTGTCTTTGGACCTTATCAACCAATTCAACTGATGAAGAGATGTTAGTATGTTACTTCTTTAATTTACTGATTTGACTCCCCCTTTTATAGGTCAACTATGCTGCCATTGAGCGATACAAGTGGATTATCAAAAGGGTCCGATCATATGGAATGAAGGTGATGCTCACTCTTTTTCACCACTCACTTCCACCCTGGGCGGGTGAGTATGGAGGTTGGAAACTGGAAAAGACAGTGGATTATTTCATGGAATTTACCAGGTTAATTGTCTTTCAGTAGAATTTGTATCTATGCCATTTTTCTATACCTGCTGCAGACTCTAGTTTCTGGTGACATTGACTGCTGCACTGTGTCAACCTATCTTTTGTTGTAAACTGGGCACATTTGAGGCCTCATGATTGACTTAACAACATTAATAGCATTGGCAATATAGACATTTATTGAACCTGTAATTGAATCCTATCCCTTCTTCATGTAATACTTCTAAAGAGCAGGTAAATTATGGTACAAGAGCCTTCCTCTTGCTTGTGTGACATTGTTCACATCCTTAACTGCTTGCATTCTGATGAGCTTTCACCACATCTTTATCTTCCCATTCCATGCAGGCTTGTTGTAAACAGTGTATCAGGTTTAGTAGACTACTGGGTGACATTCAATGAGCCGCATGTCTTCAGCATGCTAACTTATTGTGCTGGAGCTTGGCCTGGTGGTCATCCTGATATGCTGGAGGCTGCGACTTCTGCCCTTCCGACCGGTGTTTTTCAGCAGGCCATGCATTGGATGTCTATTGCACACTCAAAGGCATATGACTACATCCATGAAATAAGGTATCCCTTTCTTATGGAAGCTTGGGAAAATTATTGTCACTTTACCTGTTGAACTTGGACTCTAAAGAACATTTTTACGTCCTTTTAAATTTTAGATATGTATCCTCTTTTCTTGAAGTTATCTACATTATAATATAGTTATTATTTTCATATGTTATCCATTATCTGGTTGACTCCTTGGTTGCCATTTCTTTTCAGTTTAACTGAATCTTTTCTGCAACCTCGTCTCATTAAGCAGGACCTGCACATTTGAAATTTATTACTCTCCTTTGTTGCTTTTTGAATTGTGTGGTAATTATCTGATTGATATCTTTTTGGAAGTAGCTCATCAAATACAATGGTGGGTGTCGCACACCATGTGTCATTTATGCGACCCTATGGTCTGTTTGATGTTGCTGCTGTTACAATGGCTAATTCATTGACTATATTCCCATATATTGATGGAATATCTGACAACCTGGACTTCATAGGCATTAATTACTATGGTCAGGTTTGTTTTCTTAACCTTGATAACTGCACTGCATGCTATGTATCTGATTATGACGTACATTATTAACATTAGGAAACCGGCATTGATTTCAGGAAGTGGTTTCAGGGCCTGGCCTGAAACTGGTAGAAACTGACGAGTACAGTGAATCTGGTCGTGGGGTATATCCTGATGGCTTGTACCGAATGTTGCTCCAGTTTCATGAAAGATACAAGCATTTAGATGTCCCCTTCATCATTACTGAGAACGGAGTTTCAGATGAGACAGATGTGATCCGGCGACCATATATGTTGGAGCATTTGCTTGCAATTTATGCAGCCATGATCATGGTTTAAATCTCCATTTGCCTAAAATTATTCTTTTTTTCCTTCTATAAATACCAACCACATGTTAGACCTTCTTTTAATTTTTTACAGGGCGTGCCTGTGCTTGGTTACTTGTTCTGGACTATTTCTGACAACTGGGAGTGGGCTGATGGATACGGTCCCAAGTTTGGACTTGTAGCAGTTGACCGCAAAAACAATCTAGCACGGATCCCCCGCCCTTCTTACCATCTATTTTCTAGAGTTAGCACTCCGAATCTGCATTTCTTTCTCCTTGGCACATGCTGTGTCTAATTATTTTTTACAGTTTCACTGAGCTGTTTATTGCAGATTGTGACTACAGGAAAAGTTACACGTGAAGATCGTGATGGAGCGTGGGAAGAACTCCAAAGAGCTGCTAGAGAGATGAAAACAAGGCCATTTTACCGGGCTGTGGACAAACATGGTTTAATGTATGCAGGTAATTATCTAAATTCTTATTTTCAGCTAAAATTTTGTCTCTATGTGCATGCAGAGAAGCTTAATTATCTTCTACCATTGATTTAAAGCATAAAAGTATAAAATCTTGCTGTTCCTGTCTTACAAATTTAGAGTAAGGCTTAACACTATCTCTCACCTTGTTAATGCGGTTGATGCCTTAGTGCCTTACCAGGAACCAACTATGTATGAACGCATTGAAAGTTTGAAACAAATACCATTATTGACTAGGCCTAATTTATTTTAACCACATTTTAAACTTACCCTTAAAAGAAGACTGAGTTTTATGAGATGATATGTGGCAGCCATTGTATTAATGATGTTAGATTGTTAGCAGATGAAATTAAAATGATCAGTGGTTATTAGAATTAGAAGTTATGAACTATGCAACTATTATTGACATGAATGCTTGCTTTAAACCTCACAAGCAGATTGCTTTACAACCTGCTCTGCTTAGTTGCAAAATAGAGGTCCTTGAACCTTAAATAACTTACAAAAAAAGTTGTTTGGCATCGGTGAATTCACTACTAAGTTGGTTAAAAAAAATGTTGGTTAAAGTTCTTCCATGGAAACATGAAGAAAGCTTATGCCCAGAGGGCTATGAACATGGTTAGACTTTTGTTGTGTTGTTTGTGACTTTGTTCAGATAAATATAAACTTTAATTATTGTTGCGTCTTATGACAGGTGGACTTGATGAACCTATACAGCGGCCATATATCAAACGAGATTGGCGGTTTGGTCATTATGAGATGGAAGGTCTCCAGGATCATTTGAGCCGCTTCTCAAGATTCATCATCCGACCCTTCTTCCCAAAGAAGAAAAGGAAACCTCAAAAAGAAAATCCCAATTTAGTTCTTCAGCCTTTTCCAAATTAGCAATTGTTAACATATCCGAATTCTTCAAGTGATTGACACTTTCAATATGTAGTACAAAATAGCAGCTTCATGTCTACAATATGGTACTTCACTTAGTATAATTCTCACTATTGTAAAGCTCAACGAACTTTTTGAGATATGCCAAAGTGAATCTCCTACCAAATTAAGCACTAGACGATACTATGGAAGGGGTATTCTTGTCAAAACTCAACTTGTTCCATGTAGAAGGTTCATTCATTAAGAGCTTAATGAAGATGAGAAAAAGGTGGCTAGCTGGCAACATGCTCTTCTATGATAAAGAAGAGAATGAGAGTATATAATCTGATAACATTTTTCTTAAAGGATTTTATTGTCTTTAAAGCTTACCTTGTATAGAGGACAGTTTAGTCATTTCATTTCATTCCTTTTTATAAACCTTAACTCGAGAAAAAACAAATAACGTCATTAAGAATCTTGCGACAAACACACGAGTTATTTTTGGGTTTAGCTAACATATGCTTTGAGAACATTTTTTTTTTTTACTAAAAATAGGGAGACTTGAATCTACGACTGTTTAAGTGAGTATGGGAAGATGGTGTCATTTGAGTTATAATTCATTAGCTTTGAGAACATATGTTAACTTTACAAATAAAAAAGTTTTCATTGAAAATATAAAAAAAAAATTAATGCTTTTATTTTATATTCATTAAATAAAAATATTTAAAACTTTCTATTAATAATAAGCTTATTATGTGTTGTTAGAACATATGTTAGCTAAATCTTTTATTTTTTTCATGTACACTAGTGGACTAATAATATGTTAGCTAAATCTTTTATTTTTTTCATGTACACTAGTGGACTAATAATGGTAAGGGTAGCAGTATACTGGTTCCACGCTATGATGGATTTCACTAGAAGTTAATTAGAGGAAATTTGTGCTAAATTTTGACAAATCTAGGCTTTGTTTGGTGGACGAAAGAAATAGAAAAAAATAAAATTGAGTAAAAAGAAATAGGAAGAAAAAAATTGAGGTGAAATTTAATTTCTATTGGTATGTTTGGATGAAAAAAAAATAAGATGAAAAGATATTAAAAGATGATTAATTTATAGTATTTTAGTATTTGTTTAGAAGGAAAAAAATAAGTAAAGTTATATAATGATAATTTTACTGAGTAAATCCTCATAGTAGTCCCTGAGATTCGTGTGATTACCCAATGTAGTCCTCAAGATTCCGATTTTCTCATTGTAGTCCTCCAGATAGAGCTCTGAGTACTCATAATGGTCCCTGGGCATATTTCTGGTGATGAGTCATCACCGGAGTGCTTACGTGGCGTTGTTTTGCCATGCTGGTCCCTCCCACTATACCCACATTAGTCCCTCGCAGTTGGTGTTATTGTACAAAACTCCATTCCTGCACGCTTCGCTCTCTCTCTTCCTCGTTTTCTTCATCGCATTTTTCAGGTTCCCAATTCTCTTCCTCTACGCTCTTCAAACCTACATCACTCCAATGCCCAACCCTCCACGTCCCACGGCCTTCGTGTTGCCATTCGCCGCCCTAGCGCCCCCGAAGGCCCTGCTTCCGACATCAGAAAGTAGCCCAAGAATAAGGACAAGCTCTATTTCGACGAGAAGAATGCCCAGATCTTCTGGCTCAGGCTCAACCATTCTCACCTTCAATCCCACCTCTACATCGATCAATACTGCGTTGCGTTCACCGTCTCCTTCGTTACCCTCTCTTCCCTCTTCCTTCACTCTTACTTGGGTTCCAATACCAATTCTGGCTTCTTCATGAGTGGTACTTTTGTTCCAATTCTGTTGTCAAGTTTGAGCCTTTACATGTGGTTCATGATGCTTGCGAGGCTCACTTTTCAAGAGATCCACATCCAAGAGATCCGAGAAGAAGCTCAGTGTTCTTTTTGGTGTTTTCGAGATTTTTATGGGAATTTTGGGTTTGGATCACACCTCTTCGTTGCTTTTAGACGCTGCTAGAATTGCACGTTCCTTTTGGCTTGGAATTGATCAGATTCGTTGCAATTTGTCCGTGATCACTTATGGATAGTTTGGTCGCACCATCCTTTATGCAAACCAACTGTTTGTTATATTTACTGCTTTGATTTGGATTAAGCCTTTAGCTGAGATTTTTGTGGATAGTTTAGGGAATCCTTTCTTTAACCATAGCATATTGTTTCAACTGTACACTTTATGGCTTTTGGTTCAGCTGCATGAAGCCGTTCCTAGGAAAAGGTACAACAGATATGTGAGCTTGCTCAAGCAGCGTTTGGTGAGTTTATTTGATATAGTTTATTTATTATATCACGTTGTTATGTAAAGTTTCATAATTAACAATGCAAGAATTCTTTACATATAATTGATCCTCAAAAACTATGTTGGGTGCTCAAACCAAGTTAATTGAAGATTCATACACATATAACAGTCCTAAAAATATCATTGCATGATTTGAAAAGATTTCAATCTTGCTTTTTCAGGAAAAAGATTAGGGGTGTGGCTTGCTCTCTTTCTAACTGTTTATTTATCAGCAAGAACTGCAACTGTATTGATCCTTATAGGAGGGGAAACCATGAAACAATTCTTCCAAATAGTTTGTGGTCCAACGTGTACCTCAAATCCTTTAACCATAGTGGAGCAGTACCTAGTTTTCACTTCTCTATCCATTGTCCTGTCTCAGCTTTCAAACCGCAATTCAATTGCAGGGCTCTCACTCATAGGTGTTGTGACAGCAATCACTTACTCCACCATGGTTTGAGTTCTATCTGTGAAACAACAAAGGCCACCCTCCATCTCTTATGAACCTTTATCATTGCCATCATCTTTTTCATCTTTGTTTCTTGCCTTGAATGCTCCTGGAATCGTATAGGAATGTTGTTATGTATATCATTATGTAATATATTTAACAATTTCATTAAATAATAATAACAAAATTTAATTATATTTTAATATAACAAGTTAA
>NC_029789.2:63903970-63907324 GCF_000816755.2 Arachis ipaensis | reverse complement strand
AGTGACCTATTTAGATATAAATTTTGTTTTCGTATACTACTCATATCAACTCATAGATTGGAGACAATATCAAGAGGAAGACACAAATTAAGGCTATGCTACACATCCAAGTATATTCATCCAAGTTTTATCCAAGTAGGTCCAACACCAACAAAAATCACTCTCATTAAAAGAGCGTCATTACACGCACTTTATCTTCTTCTCCTCCCCCGCACTTCTTTTTCTTCTTTCAAATATACACGTATGTCATCATCTTCTTCTTTCAAATTCACGTATACCTCCTCCTCCTCCTCCTCCTCCTCCTCCTTCTTCTTCTTCTCCTCCTCTTTCATTATTGTCATCACCAACAACACTAACAATTTGCTAATGGATTATTTTTTCAATCGAATTGAATGGAATGCAATTGCTAAATTGAATTGAATTGAATTGAATGGACGTAAGTGTTTTAAATCTGAATTGAATTGATAATCTCTAAATTATAGACAGATGTGTTTCGAATTTGATTTTATATAATGGATTATGTTTCGTTCATTCAGTGCTATACAATTGTCTCACCATGAGTACGTGTTCGGTTCATTATGCAGAAAGCTGTTTGAATTTGATGTTATATTGGAGTAAGGATTATTAAAGTCCTTGGCCCCACTAGATCTGTGGACCCCACAGGATCTCCTCAGGATCTGTGGACCCCACAGGATCCCCACCTACTTCTTCTCTCCTCTTCACACCTTTTCATAACTCTCTTCCCCAAATACCCCTCACCAATCAACTCAATCGCTCTTTCCCATCACCTCTTCACCACTCACATCCATCCTCTCTTCCCCAAAAACCCCACCTACCTTTAAATTCAAAATAATTTCCCTCCAAAACCCAACCCTAAATGGCCGAACCCTAACCCCTCCCCACTCCTATATAAACCCCTCATTCCTTCTTCATTTTCACACAACACAACCCTCTCTTCTTCCCCTTGGCCGAATCCACCTTCTCCCTCCATCTCCTCCATTTTTCTTCTTCTTCTACTTCCTTCTCTTTTCTTTTGCTCGAGGACGAGCAACCATTTTAAGTTTGGTGTGGTAAAAGCATTGCTTTTTATTTTTTCATAACCATTTATGGCACCTAAGGCCAGAGAAACCTCTAGAAAGAGGAAAGGGAAGGCAATCGCTTCCACCTCTGAGTCATGGGAGATGGAGAAATTCATCTCTAAGGTTCATCAAGTCCACTTCTATGAAGTTGTGGCCAAGAAGAAAGTGATCCCTGAGGTTCCTTTCAAACTCAAAAAGAATGAGTATCCGGAGATCCGACTTGAAATCCAAAGAAGAGGTTGGGAAGTTCTAACCAACCCCATTCAACAAGTCGGGATCTTAATGGTTCAAGAGTTCTATGCAAACGCATGGGTTACCAGGAATCATGATCAAAGTGTGAACCCGAACCCAAAGAATTGGCTCACCATGGTTCGGGGGAAATACTTAGATTTCAGTTCGGAGAATGTAAGGTTGGCGTTCAACCTACCAATGATGGAAGAGAACACACGCCCCTACACTAGAAGAGTCAACTTTAATCAAAGGTTGGACCAAGTCCTCGTGGACATATGTGTGGAAGGAGCTCAATGGAAAATTGACTCAAGGGGCAAGCCGGTTCAACTAAGAAGGCTTGACCTCAAACCAGTGGCTAGAGGATGGTTGGAGTTCATTTAATGCTCAATCATTCCTACTAGCAACCGGTCTGAAGTTACTATAGACCGGGCCATCATGATCCATAGTAGCATGATTGGGGAGGAAGTGGAAGTTCATGAGATTATACCTCAAGAACTCTACAAGGTGGCTGACAAGACCTCCACTTTGGCAAGGTTAGTCTTTCCTCATCCCATTGGTTCTTCAAGAAGAGGAAGACGCCACCCTTACTAAGGTGGACTCATTCCTTAATCTCCTTGTTTATTTATTTTCCTGTTTTTTGATTTTTATGCTTTATGTTTGTTTATGTTTTTGTCTTCATGATCACTAGTATTTAAGTGTCTATGCCTTAAAGTTATGAATGTCCTATGAATCCATCACCTCTCTTGAATGAAAAATATTTTAATTACAAAAGAACAAGAAGTACATGGTTTCGAATTCATCCTTGAAACTAGTTTAATTATTTTAATGTGGTGACAATATTTTTTATTTTCTGAATGAATGCTTGAACAGTGCATATGTCTTTTGAAGTTGTTGTTTAAGAATGTTAAATATGTTGGCTCTTGAAAGAATGATGAACAGGAGAAATGTTATTTGATAATCTGAAAAATCATAAAAATGATTCTTGAAGCAAGAAAAAACAGTGAATACAGAAAGCTTGCGAAAAAAAAATTAGAAAAAAAAGAAAAAGAAAAAAAGCAAGCAGAAAAAGCCAAAAGCTCTTAAAACCAAGAGGCAAGAGCAAAAAGCCAGTAACCCTTAAAACCAAAAGGAAAGGGTAATAAAAAGGATCCAAGGCTTTGAGCATCAGTGGATAGGAGGGCCTAAAGGAATAAAATCCTGGCCTAAGCGGCTAAACCAAGCTGTCCCTAACCATGTGCTTGTGGCGTGAAGGTGTCAAGTGAAAACTTGAGACTGAGCGGTTAAAGTCAAGGTCCAAAGCAAAAGAAGAGTGTGCTTAAGAACCCTGGACACCTCTAATTGGGGACTTTAGCAAAGCTAAGTCACAATCTAAAAAGTTTCACCTAGTTATGTGTCTGTGGCATTTATGTATCCGGTGGTAATATGATGAGCGGATAATTTATACGCTTTTTGGCATTGTTTTTAGTATGTTTTTAGTAGGATCTAGTTACTTTTAGGGATGTTTTCATTAGTTTTTATGTTAAATTCACATTTTTGGACTTTACTATGAGTTTGTGTGTTTTTCTGTGATTTCAGGTATTTTCTGGCTGAAATTGGGGGACTTGAGCAGAAATCAGATTCAGAGGTTGAAAAAGGACTGCTGATGCTGTTGGATTCTGACCTCCCTGCACTCAAAGTGGATTTTCTGGAGATACAGAACTCGAAATGGCGCGCTTCCAATTGCGTTGGAAAGTAGACATCCAGGGCTTTCCAGCAATATATAATAGTCCATACTTTGGCCAAGAATTGACGACGTAAACTGGCATTCAACGCCAGCCTTCTGCCCAAATCTGGCGTCCAGTGCCAGAAAAGGATCCAAAACCAGAGTTGAACGCCCAAACTGGCACAAAAACTGGCGTTCAACTCCACAAATGGCCTCTGCACGTGCAACACTCAGGCTCAGCCCAAACACACACCAAGTGGGCCCCGGAAGTGGATTTATACATCAAATACTTACTCATGTAAACCCTAGTAGCTAGTTTATTATAAATAGGACCTTTTACTA
>NC_029789.2:63901146-63903321 GCF_000816755.2 Arachis ipaensis | reverse complement strand
CAGATGATTAGCCGTGCCGTGACAGGGCATTGGATCATTTTCCCGAGAGATGACCGAAAGTAGCCATTGACAGTGGTGATGTATCACATAAAGCCAGCCATGGAAAGGAGTGAGACTGATTGGATGAAGATAGCAGGAAAGCAGAGGTTCAGAGGAACGAAAAGCATCTCCATTCGCTTATCTGAAATTCCTACCAATGATTTACATAAGTACCTCTATCCCTATTCTATTATTTATTATTCGAAAACTCCATTATCAATCTATATCCGCCTGACTGAGATTTACAAGGTGACCATAGCTTGCTTCATACCAACAATCTCCGTGGGATTCGACCCTTACTCACGTAAGGTATTACTTGGACGACCCAGTGCACTTGCTGGTTAGTGGTACGAGTTGTGAAAAGTGTGATTCAGAATTTGTGCACCAAGTTTTTGGCGCCGTTGCCGGGGATTGTTCGAGTTTGGACAACTGACGGTTGATCTTGTTGCTCAGATTGGGTAACTTTCTTTTCGTTTTCTTTTCAAAAAGTTTTCAAAAATTTTTCAAAAATCTTTCAAAAATTTTTCTTCTGTTTTCGAAAAAAAAAAAATTTACTAAAAATAAAGTTTTCAAAAATAAATTATTCTATGGCTTCAAAATTTTTAAGAATGAATTCTAGTGTTTCATGAAATATGTTGATTCATATTTGGCTGTAAAGCCATACCCAAACTACTTTGGGATTGGTATTCAACTAATCACTCCAGCCCATGTAATTATATGTTGAAGCTTGACTGGCTATTAAGCCATGCCTGACCCTTTGATTGGAGCTTTAACACTAACATGGCAAGATTCCTGGAATTCATATTAAAAATTTTGGAATCCTTATTTTTTAATTTTCACAATAATTTTCGAAAAAAATTAAAAGAAAATACAAAAAATTAGAAAATCATAAAAATCAAAAATATTTTTGTGTTTCTTGTTTGAGTCTTGAGTCATATCATAAGTTTGGTGTCACTTGCATATGCATCTTGCATTTTTTCGAAAATATCATGCATTCATAGTGTTCTTCATGATCTTCAAGTTGTTCTTGGTAAGTCTTCTTGTTTGATCTTGATGATTTTTTATTTTGTTTCTTTTCATGTTTATCATATGCATTCTTGAATTCTTAGTGTCTAAGCATTAAAGAATTCTAAGTTTGGTGTCTTGCATATTTTCCTTGCATTAAAATTTTTTCAAAAATATGTTCTTGATGTTCATCTTGACATTCATAGTGTTCTTGGTGTTCATCTTGACATTCATAGCATTTTTGCATGCATCACATGTTTTGATCTAAAAATTTCATGCATTGCATATTTTTCTAGTTTTTCTCTCTCATCATAAAAATTCAAAAATCAAAAATATATCTTTCCCTTTTTCTCTCATCAAATTCGAAAATTTGAGTTGACTTTTTCAAAAATTTTTAAAATCAAGTTGTTTCTTATGAGTCAAATCAAATTTTCAATTTGAAAATCTTATCTTTTTCAAAATCTTTTTCAAAAATCAAATCTTTTTCAAATTTCTTATTTATTTTCGAAAATTTCAAAAATATTTTTCAAAAATCTTTTTCTTATTTTTATATCAAATTTTCGAAAATAACTAATCAATTAATGTTTTGATTCAAAAATTTGAAGTTTGTCACTTGGTTGTTAAGAAAGATTCAAACTTTAAGTTCTAGAATCATATCTTGTGATTTCTTATGAATCAAGTCATTAATTGTGATTTTAAAAATCAAATCTTTTTCAAAACTAATTTCTATCATATCTTTTCAAAAATATCTTCTTATCTTATCTTTTTCAAAAAGTTGGTTTCAAAATATCTTCTCTAACTTCCTATCTTCTTATCTTTTCAAAATTTGTTTCAACTAACTAACTAACTTTTTGTTTGTTTCTTAACTTTTTCAAAACTACCTAACTAATTCTCTCTTTCTAATTTTCGAAAATATCTCCCCCTTTTTCAAAGATTTCTTTTTAATTAACTAATTATTTTTATTTTTATTTTTATTTCAAAAAAATTTTTTTTCGAAAAATACTAACAAATTTTCAAAAACCAATTTTCAAAAATCACTAACTCCTTTTCAAAATAATTTTCGAAAATTATACCTCCCCCATCCTATTCTATCTATTCAGTCATATCCTAACATCTCATCTCACATCTCTT
>NC_029789.2:63874540-63900997 GCF_000816755.2 Arachis ipaensis | reverse complement strand
GGTGCAAGCTGCTAAAATCTCACTAGAGATGGCAGACAGCTCAAGAAAACAGACATATGGACAAGTAGAGGACGTGTTAGTAAAGGTTGAGGGCCTTTACATCCCTGCTGATTTCATAGTCCTGGATACTGGAAAGGAAGAGGATGAATCCATCATCCTAGGAAGACCTTTCCTGGCCACAGCAAGAGCTGTGATTGATGTTGACAGAGGTGAAATAGTCCTTCAATGGAATGAGAACTCCCTTGTGTTTAAAACTCAAAGATCTCCCTCTGCAACCATGGAGAGGAAGCAGAAAAAGCTTCTCTCAAAGCAGAGTCAACCAGAGCCCCCACAGTCAAACTCTAAGTTTGGTGTTGAGAGGCCACAACCAAACTCTAAGTTTGGTGTTGAACTCCCATATCCAAACTCTAAGTTTGGTGTTGGAGAGTCTCAACAACGCTCTGCACATCTGTGAGGCTCCATGAGAGCTCACTGTCAAGCTATTGACATTAAAGAAGCGCTTGTTGGGAGGCAACCCAATGTTTATCTAATTCTTATTTTTATTGTTTTTCATGTTTTCTTAGGTTCATGATCATGTGGATTCACAAAATAAATATAAAAATTGGAAACGGAATCAAAAACAGAAGAAGAAAAATCACACCCTGGAGGAGCATCTGTCTGGCGTTCAAACGCCAGAACAGAGCATAGTTCTGGCGCTGAACGCCCAGAATGGGAGCATCCTGGCGCTGAACGCCCAGAACAAGCATGGTTCTGGCGTTCAACGCCAGAAATGGCAACAAAGGGGCATTGAACGCCCAAAATGGGCACCAACCTGGCGCTGAACGCCCAGAGTTGTGTGCAAGGGCATTTTACATGCCTAATTTGGTGCAGGGATGTAAATGCCTTGACACCTCAGGATCTGTGGACCCCACAGGATCACCTCAGGATCTGTGAACCCCACAGGATCTCCACCTTACCTCCTCATAATCCTAGTTTTTTTTTCCACATCTTCTTCTTCATCTATTCCTTCTTCTTTTGCTCGAGGGCGAGCAACATTCTAAGTTTGGTGTGGTAAAACAATTATGTAAAGGATCTATAGCTCAGTGGTAGAACATGTGGCTGCAAATCAAGAGATCCCTGAGATACCTCAGGAGATGCACCTCCCTCCACATAATTATTAGAAGCAACTGAGGATAGAAATCCCAAAAAAAAAAAAAAAATCACTAGGAATCAAGCCGCAAAGGCAAGGAAGAGACATAGAAGAGCCCAAGAACATCATTGAAACGCCATCATCACTAAGGTGGATTCATTCCTTGCGCTTACTTTCTCTGTTTTTCGTTTTCTATGTTATGTGCTTATCTATGTTTGTGTCTTCATTACATGATCATTAGTAGTTAGTAACTCTGTCTTAAAGTTATGAATGTCCTATGAATCCATCACCTCTCTTAAAATAAAAACTGTTTTAATTCAAAAGAACAAGAAGTACATGAGTTTTGAATTTATCCTTGAACTTAGTTTAATTATATTGATGTGGTGATAATGCTTCTTGTTTTCTGAATGTATGCTTGAACAGTGCATATGTCGTTTGAAGTTGTTGTTTAAGAATGTTAAATATGTTGGCTCTTGAAAGAATGATGACTAGGAGACATGTTATTTGATAATCTGAAAAATCATAAAAATGATTCTTGAAGCAAGAAAAAGCAGCAAAGAGCAAAGCTTGCAGAAAAAAAAAATATAAATAGGCGAAAAAAAAAACAAAAATAGAAAGAAAAAGCAAGCAGAAAAAGCCAAAAGCTCTTAAAACCAAGAGGCAAGAGCAAAAAGCCAATAACCCTTAAAAGATTGGATGAAGATAGCAGGAAAGCAGAGGTTCAGAGGAACGAAAAGCATCTCCATTCGCTAATCTGAAATTCCTACCAATGATTTACATAAGTACCTCTATCCCTATTCTATTATTTATTATTCGAAAACTCCATTATCAATCTATATCCGCCTGACTGAGATTTACAAGCTGACCATAGCTTGCTTCATACCAACAATCTCCGTGGGATTCGACCCTTACTCACGTAAGGTATTACTTGGACGACCCAGTGCACTTGCTGGTTAGTGGTACGAGTTGTGAAAAGTGTGATTCACAATTTGTGCACCATAATACTGGAAAACAAAGTGCTTAGGGCCACGACCAAGACTCATAAAGTAGCTGTGTTCAAGAATCAACATACTGAACTAGGAGAATCAATAACACTATCTGAATTCTAAGTTCCTATAGATGCCAATCATTTTGAACTTCAATGGATAAAGTGAGATGCCAAAACTATTCAAGAGGCAAAAAGCTACAAGTCCCGCTCATCTGATTGGAGCTATGTTTCATTGATATTTTGGAATTTATAGTATATTCTCTTCTTTTTATCCTATTTGATTTTCAGTTGCTTGGAGACAAGCAACAATTTAAGTTTGGTGTTGTGATGAGCGGATAATTTATACGCTTTTTGGCATTGTTTTTACATAGTTTTCAGTATGATTTAGTTAGTTTTTGGTATATTTTTATTAGTTTTTAATTAAAAATCATATTTCTGGACTTTACTATGAGTTTGTGTGTTTTTCTGTGATTTCAGGTATTTTCTGGCTGAAATTGAGGGACCTGAGCAAAAATCAGATTCAGAGGTTGATGAAGGACTGCAGATGCTGTTGGATTCTGACCTCCCTGCACTCAAAGTGAATTTTCTGGAGCTACAAAACTCCAAATGGTGCGCTCTCAAATGCGTTGGAAAGTAGACATCCAGGGCTTTCCAGCAATATATAATAGTCTATACTTTAAATAAAGATTGATGATGTAAACTGGCGTTCAACGCCAGTTCCATGCTGCATTCTGGAGTCAAACGCCAGAAACAGGTTGCAAAGTGGAGTTCAACGCCAGAAACAGGCTACAAACTGGTGTTCAACTCCAAAAGAAGCCTCTACACGTGTAAAGCTCAATGCTCAGCCCAAGCACACACCAAGTGGGCCCCGAAAGTGGATTTCTGCATCATTTTCTTATTTCTGTAAACTCTAGTAACTGCTTTAGTATAAATAGGACTTTTTACTACTGTATTTACATCTTTTGGATGTTTAGTTCTTAGATCATGGGAGCTAGCCATTCGGCCATGCCTGAACCTTTCACTTATGTATTTTTCAACGGTAGAGTTTCTACACACCATAGATTAAGGTGTGGAGCTCTGCTGTTCCTCAAAGATTAATGCAAAGTACTACTGTTTTTCTATTCAATTCAACTTATTCCGCTTCTAAGATATTCATTCACACTTCAACATGAATGTGATGATCGTGACAAAGTCATCATCATTCCCCTATGAACGCGTGCCTGACAACCACTTCCGTTCTACCTTCGATTGAATGGATATCTCTTGGATATCTATTACAGGGGACCGAGTCCGAGTTATTAGCGTCTTCGTGGTATAAGTTAGAACCCATGGATGGCCATTCCTGAGATCCAGAAAGTCTAAACCTTGTTTGTGGTATTCCGAGTAGGATCTGGGAAGGGATGGCTATGACGAACTTCAAACTCGCGAGTACTGGGCGTAGTGATAGACGCAAAAGGAGGGTGAATCCTATTCCTGTATGATCGAGAACCTCCAGATGATTAGCCATGCAGTGACAGCGCATCGGACCATTTTCACAGAGAGGATGGGAAGTAGCCATTGACAACGGTGATGCCCTATACAAAGCTTGCCATGGAAAGGAGTAGGATTGATTGGATGAAGACAGCAGGAAAGCAGAGATCAGATGAACGAAAGCATCTCTATACGCTTATCTGAAATTCTCACCAATGAATTATATAAGTACCACTATCTTATTTTATATTTTATTTATTTTCATCCACTATAATTTCTTAATACAATTTAATCCGCCTGACTGAGATTTACAAGGTGACCATAGCTTGCTTCAAGCCGACAATCTCCGTGGGATCGACCCTTACTCACGTAAGGTTTATTACTTGGACGACCCAGTGCACTTGCTGGTTAGTTGTACAAAGTTGTGAAACAAATATAAGATCATGAACGTGCGTATTGAGTTTTTAGCGCCGTTACCAAGGAATGGAATGATCACGATTTCGCACACCAACCGCTCTGATACCACTAAATGTAACACCCTAATTACCCTAAGCCTTTCCTCTAGCTGTAAGGCAAAGGTTAATCAGAGATTACGACAGTTCTAAGGCTTATACATATTTATATATAGAAGGAAATAATATATTCTAGAAGCCTGATGAAGGATATATCTCAAAGTAGGATTTCAAAAGCCTAAAAACGTACTAACGAAACTACTCGTTTAAGGCACAAGAAACAGATATAAGGTAACATAGATAAGTATATAATAATCATAAGAAACTAGCCGCGGCTCGCAGAGTTTAAGCCTACTAGCCATATACAGACGACTAAAAATTGAAGTTTTAAAAGAGCTTATTCAAGTTTTATTCTCTCAATTAAAAGCCTCTAGGCAAAGCAAAAATACAAAGTGAGAGACATATACAAAATAACCCCAAATGACTCAAAAGAAGTATCTGGATCCTCCGCTTCTGTCACCAACTAGATAACTCACCGAGGTGATTTGCGACCTGCATCTCAAAAATACAACAGAAATATGGTATGAGAATCGGAGGTTCTCAGTATAGTAACAGCGCCCAGTGATGTAGGATATAAGATCCCAGGACGCCAAAGGCAATCCTAAGCTCCATATCCATCACAAGATTCAATCTTAAAGCATACTAAAGCAGATAAGCATAAATATATCAATCTTAACATAACTAAACCGGGTAATCTACCTTAGGGATTTCTATTCTAACTAAACACCACTGTCCCACAGCCTTCACCAACCTATCCTCCATGCGATCCCATCGCCACCGCCTTCCGAACCTCCTCAATCCCAGCAGAAATCACAATTATATGCAAGGAAAGTAAATCACAAATAGAAGCATATATGGCAAGTAATTCAAATAGCAAATAAGCATGCTGTTATACAAATAGGCAAGCCATTTCAAGTAGCCAAAGCATACAAACAGATAGAAAATGCATATGATAAATGCCTGCCCTACTGGCTGTGATATTACATTGTCGGTTCAACTGCCAACCCGACATATCTCCATGGAGACATCGCCCTTCAGAATTCTCATATGGGAACCCCCGAGATATAGTGCTTAGATCATTGTCCAGGTATCGGCGCCTGCACGCTCTATGGATCTGAAAGGATGCGAGCGGGATACTCTTGCCACCGAACTCGCATCTAAGCGCAAGCTGGAAAAACCACCGCCCTTACGCCACCGCCGCTACCTCGACAGGCGGGATCCAACCGCAGCCCCTGCCGGGAGCATAGCGTCTCATAATCTCAATATAAAACAATAATACAGTGATTTTTCAAAAAATAGTTTCAATACATCAATGATTCCTTATCACACATTCGAATCCTCGACTAATCTCAACCACCACCAATTCACATTTTAGTTTTCGAACATCAATAGTTAATCATTTCTCATTTCATATATCAATCAACCTTCACCTAACATCAGACCATCCTCAGCATGCCAGAAACCTAGGCCTCCATTTTCTAAGTTTTCCAAATAATATCCTTTAAAACCCTTAGATTCTTTCCCATGTTTTAAATAGCCAAAACTAGGCCCAAGAGTCTTAAAAATGGTGTTGGAGAAGCTTGCAACCTTGTTGGGAAGGTGAAATAGTTGAAAACAAAGTATCCATTAACCATGTTTTCCACATATTCATGCATTCTAATTTCAAGTACAGTACATATGCATTGTTTTCAACATTTACTTTGGGACATTTTGTCCCCTTTTTCTTATTTGCTCTTTTTCCTTCTTTTTTTTTCTCAATGCATATGATTAAATTATTGGATGCATGAATCATGTCCTAAACATTTTTTTTACATTTTCAGAAAATTCTAACATACTCAATTCTCAAACCAAATGTTTCCAAATTCACTTTTCCCCACACTTAATTCATGAGCACTTTCACTAGTCTAAGCTAACCAAGGATTCAAATTAAGGACATTATTGTTTTTCACTTAGAGTTAATGATGTGCTAAAGTAAAGAACAAAGGGGTAAAATAGGCTCAAATTGGTTTGCAAAGGATAATGAAAGGTGAGGCCATATGGGTATGTAAGCTTAGTGAAACAAAGGCCTCAATCATGTAAGTGTATGCATACATCAAATAATGGAAATATAGAATTAAGCAAGACAAAGATCACAATATTAGAGAGAAAAACACACACCAAAAATAAAATATTGGTTGGTAAAATGCAACCAATTCAAATAGGCTAAAAAATCTCACAGGTTTTGTGTGTTCGAGCTTTAAACCATGTTCCAGTATAATATCTCTTCAAACAAGTGTAACATTAAATTTTTATTCAAATTAGTGAAATACTCTTAAAAGGTTTCTTGAAAAAGGAAATATTACTTCAACCAAGTGGTAGAGTATGCATAAAATCAAACAAACAAATATGCAATCAAACATGTAAATGTAACAACTAACAAGAAAAATAAAACATTGGTGTTTGAGAAGGAAATACTAACCCATGGAGATCGGTATCGACCTCCCCACACTTAAAGATTGCACCGTCCTCGGTGCATGCTAAGATGTGCAAGTGGACGGGGGTTGTGGTTCCTCAGCTGGGGCTCTTTCTGTTCTTTTCCTTGCTGTTGATTTGGGAGTAGCTTTCTCTTTACCCTTCTTGGTGGCCATCCAGAAAAAGGGAAAAAGAAAGTGACTTTTAAAGCTAAAGGTTAGAACAAGGAAGAGAGCGGGAAAGGTGGTAATCAATGCACAATAAAGAAGAATGACGTTAACACACGCTCATGAGTACATGTGAAAAGTCATCAATGGAAAATAGCTAGTGCATATGATAACAAGTGAATGCAGGGTGTTTATTGGCATGCTGGCAAAGGTATGAGTAGCATAGATCAAGCATTCAATGTCCAAGTTAGATTACCAAGTCTTTCAAACTAACAACATGTTCCAAATAAATTTCTAACACCAATGAAAATAATGCAAATGAATGAAAGTATGCAAATAAAATAAAATAAAAAAAGAAAGATAAGAAGAATGAGAAGGGAAAGAAATAAAGTAAGAAAGAAAGAAGAAAAGATAGAAGAAATTAGGATTAGAAAAGAAAAATAAGATAATTGGCACTAATCTGGATAGGTTGTGCGACGCTGGCGACGCGGTCGCGTGGGTGACGCGGTCGCGTGCTGCGCGATAAGGTTGGGTGACGCGGACGCGTGGGGAATGCGATCGCGTGACTTGATTTGTGCTAGTGGCGCGAGTGCAGCCTCGCGGTCGCACAACTCTTTGTTCAAAACTTAGTATTGCCAAAATCCAGGGTGACGCGGTCGCGTGGTCGACGCGATCGCGCGGGTGGCCTTTTTCTTAAAATGACGCGGCCGCGTGGGGCACGCGGTCGCGTGGTAGGGCTTGGGCTTCTAGCACGAGTCCAGCCCAATTCCAGCTCAACTTTCGGCGATACACCTTGTTACGTCGAAATCCAGGGCCACGCGGTCGCGTGGGTGACGCGGACGCGTGGGGAAGCCACTTTGCAATTGACGCGGCCGCATCAGCGACGCGGTCGCATGGGACGATTTGTGCCCTTAGCACGCCTCCAGCCCTGCTCCTGCGTAACTCTCTGTTCAATTTCTTTTCCTCCTAACGCACTGGTGACCCGGACGCGTCAGCGACACTGCCGCGTCACGTGCGTGCTTTTTTTTTCATAATCTGAAAAAATGCATAATGCAGTGTTAATATGAATGTGATACAAAGCTCCAGGTTCAATATAATAAAATAAAATAAAACTCAAAAACAAATAAAACTAAATAAAAATGAAAAAGGAACGATCATACCATGGTGGGTTGTCTCCCACCTAGCACTTTTAGTTAGAGTCCTTAAGTTGGACATTTGATGAGCTTCCTTTTATGGTGGCTTATGCTTGTATTCATCCAGGAATCTCCACCAATGTTTGTATCTCCAGTAACCTCCGGGGTCCCAAACTAGGCGCAAAAAGCCTTCAAGTAAGTTAAAGCAAGTGAGCAGGCCCCAAGAGTAGTGATTGATAGAATGGATTCCGGGGTCCCAGACCTTGCCTTTGCACCCGTCTTTTGGTTGAGCAATATTGTTCCATCCGGGTGGCAAGCAGTCTGAATTCTCACGTAAGCGGCCAAACAACTTCCTAGACCCATTCAGTTGAGCTTTACACCAACCTTTGCATTTAAACTTAAAGCTTCCAACCATGATGAACCTTGCAGGACAATTCTTACCACTGACCATCTTCCTCTTACTCTTAATGCCACAAAGAGCTCTAAGTTGACCATCCGTCTCTAGTAGCCCATATTCAAGTGGGATTAGAAAGCTAAGGGATATGAAATTTATCCACTTGAATGTTGTGAAGGATGATGGCAACTTAGGGGGAGGTATTTTCAATAAAATTGCAAGCTCCACTCCCTTGTGCTCTTCTCTGATAATTACCACCTCTTTGCAAGCTTCTTCAATTTCAACCTCTTCCTCTTGGCAGCTTTCTTCTAATTCAATCTCCTCTTCATTGCTTTCCAAGGGCATGGGAGGTTGTGCTTTTTCTTCTTGAATCTCCATCTCTTGATCAGCCTCTTTCAAGTCTTTAACTGTGATATGCTTTGGAGGTTGTACACCCTCTTCAGCATCAATTTCAAACGCCTTGGAAGGGGGTTCTATGACTAGACTTTTCCATGGAGGTTCAGCATCTCCTAAGTCTTCAACCACTTATTCTTCTTCAATAATTCCGGCTTCCTCTACTTGTTCCAGGACAAAATCATGCTCCGTACTATTCACTGGAGTTTCTAGTATCTCCTTCATGCTACGCTCTTTTATTGATTCTTCATATGTAGCCATGGGAGCACTTTGAGTGTCCGAGCGTCGGGAACCTAATTGACTTATCGCTTGATTTAATTGATGAAGGGTTGCATGAAATTGATCCTTGAGATGATCCGTTGATTCTTGTTGCGCTTGGCTATCATAAGTAGGATCATAGTGCTCTTGGATTGATGGATATGGAGATGGAAAATATTGAGGTGGTGGTGGGATGGGGAGATCATCCTGTGATTGAAAAAGAAGTGCACTAGAGCTTGAGGGTTGATTGTTGAAGGTATTTGGTGGTCCGATTTGGGCGGCGAAAGCTTGTATAGTAGAGTTTAGATCGGCAAGTGCTTTCTCCATGGAGGTTTGGGGTGGATAGGAGGGTTCATTTGGCTCATAAGGTGGTTGGTATGGTGGATATGGGTTAGGGTCATATGGAGGTGAATGGTGAAAAGGGGCTTGTGAGTTTGGTGGTCCAAAGTTATGTTGAGGAGGGGGTTCATAGGCGTATGATGGTGGTTGTTGATAATCAAAAGAGCGCTCACCATAGCCATTGCCTTGATATGCATCACAGAATGGTTGTTGATAGTACATTGGAGGCGGTTGTTGCCATGAGGGTTGAGTAAATCCTTGTGGCTCCTCCCATCTTTGATTCTTCCAACCTTGATGCCTGTTCTCATTATAGTTTCCATTCCTAACAACAACATTGGAATCAAACTTGAAGCGAGAGGGGTGAGAATTCATAGTAGTAGGAGAAAATAAAAATAAAAACTAACAAAAAGAAAATATTTTGAAAAAGAGATGATTTTTTTAAAAAATTGAATTTTGAAAAATAAGATAAGATAAGATAAAAATATTTTAAAATAAAAATCTGAATTTTTTTTAAATATTTACAATAACCAATAATAAGGCACACGTTTGCAATTCCCCGGCAATGGCGCCAAAAATTGACGGAGCACAGAAGTTGGTGAATTAAAAATTATTAAAATAGTTACATTGTAAGTATAGTTCTTAACTCACCGAAAATATGCCTATCAATTTAGAAATATGTCACAGAGAATTTAAAGTAAAAATTACTGGGAGTTTGAGTCCCAGGTCGTCTCCCAACGAGTTGCAGAAAAGTGTGCTATTTTATTAATCAGATGTTTCCAAAGAAATTGAGTTGAGTAGATGGAAAATTAAATTGGGAAAATTAAATAATATGAGTAAAAGCCTTGAGTGGGAGTTGATTAGTTGGAATCTCTATTATTGATGGAATGATTTCAAGATTAATTGATAATTAATGGTTGTTCTGTTTGGTTATCCTTTACTAGGTAAAGGAAAGTCAAACGAGTTGGAATGCTAGATCTGTTCACGAGTTGCAACCCACTTAGTTCAAAGGGATTGGTGTTAGTGACTAGATAGCAATCCAACAGTTAACCCAATTACAAATTTTCTTTCAATCCTTCCAACTCAAGAGTTCCTTTCAATCAACTCCCCATCAAGTGAGGGAACTACTCGCTCATTGTAAATAATAAATCCATAACACATGAAAGAGAATTAAAAGAAGACATGATTATTGGAAATTAAAATGAATTAAAATAAAAGAAATAACCCTTGTATTAAATAATCATAAAATTATTCAATTGACAAAATTGAGCAAAGCAAAGAACATGGAATAATAAAACCAAGTTAAGAGAACGAACTAGAATGACGAAGTCTTGATGAAGTACTAACTCTTCTCAATGTTCCAATGCTAAGACCAATTGAAAATTAAATCTTAAAAACTAAAGAAAAAACCTAGAGGAGGAGTAAAACTCGATCTAAAACTGAAAACTGTGTAGAATGAATGTTGTCCTTTGTTTCTGCATGTTCTCTGGCTCTAGTCTGCTGTTCTGGGCCGAAAACTGGGTCGAAATAAGGTCCAAAATCGCCCCCAGCGAGTTCTGCAGATTATGCAGATCGCACATGTCACGCGATCGCGTCACCCATGCGGACACGTCATTCGCGCTTTTCCTTGCCACGCGTTCGCGTCGTCCATGCTACCGCGTCGCTTTAGCTTTTCCAATCCGCGCGGCCGCGTGAGCCATGCGGCCGCGTCACTGCGATTTGCTCTCCTTCGCGCGGTCGCGTGAGCCATGCGACCGCGTCACTTCTCGCTTGTTATCTCCTCAAATTCTTGTGTTCCTTCCATTTCTGCCAGCTTCCTTTCCAATTTCCAACTCATTCATGCCCTGTAAAGTCTGAAACACTCAACACACAGATCACGGCATTGAATGGAATAAAGGAGAATTAAAAATACATAATTAAAGTCTCTAGGAAGCAGTTTTCAAACATGTAATAAATTCAGGAAGGAATTATAACTACATGCTAATTTAATGAATAAGTGGGTAAGGATCATGATAAAACCACACAATTAAACACAATATAAACCATAAAATAGTGGTTTATCAGAAACACCACAGACTTGTCCACTAGCTCTAGTGACATCTGTATGGGCTTTACCTCCTCTATGTATAGCCTTTTCATCAGGGAAGAGGGCATTAGATTGATGCTAGCTCCTAAGTCACACATTCCAGGGTCCTCAAGTTTTGGAGGAAGCCCCTTCTGGATTAATGCACTGCATTCTTCAGTAAGCAATATAGTTTCCTTCCCATGCCAACTCCTCTTTTTATTGATAAGCTCTTTCAAGAACTTTGCATATAGAGGCATCTGCTCTAGTGCCTCAGCAAGTGGAATATTAATCTCCAATTTTTTGAAGACTTCAAGGAATTTAGGAAAGTGTTGGTCCTTGGTTTTCTTGTTGAACCTTTGAGGATATGGTAAGGGAGATGTGGAAGTCTTCTCCACTTGCTTCTGTCCTTGAGATGGCCCTTCTATTGCTTCCTTCTCTTTGAGCTTCTCTACAATTTGCTTGCTTGCTGTCACTTCTTTGTTGCTGGCTTCCTCTTTCTCTGTTGGTTTTTTGTTGCTTTCCATAGGCTTCTTGGTTGCCTCTTTGTTACTCACCAAGGTCTTTCTACTCCTTAGCTGTATGGCTTGCACTCTTCTTTAGGATTTGGAATGGTGTCACATGGGAGTGAGCTTGATGGCCTTTCAATCACAGCTTTCTTGGAAAGCTGCCCAATCTGCCTTTCTATGTTCCTTATAGATGCTTCATTATTCTTGTTTGTGAGTTCCTACTGTTTCATCATTTTCTCAATTAACATCTCCAAGTTAGAGATTCTCTGAGAGTCTTGTGAAATTTGTGGTTGGTTGTGAGCTGGTGAGGGTGGATGATAGTTGTTTAGGTTGGTGGTTTGATTATTGGATGGATAATGGTTGGAGTTGGGGTAATTATTTTGCGGTTTTCTATATGAATTCTGGTTATTGTTCTGCTGGTTGTTTCTTGAGTTGTTCTGATTTGAATTTCTTTGCCATGGCTGCTGAGTTTGATGGTGGTTATCTCCCCATCTAAGGTTGGGGTAGTTCTTCCAGGATGGATTGTAAGTGTCACCATAAACTTCACTTGATCCAGAACCTTGGTTGTGCACATATTGAATTTTCTCCTGCTGCTGATCTTCTTGGTTTTCTTCATTCTGCCCCCATGTGGTTGGTGGTTGGCTTGTGACATTCACTGATGTAACTTGTAAGCCATCAATCCTCTTTGCCATTTGTTCAAATTGTTGCTGAAATTGCTGCTGCATCATCTTGTTGTGAGCTAGGATTGTATCCACTCCTTCCTTTTCTAGCACTCCTTTCCTTTGTGATGGTTGTCGTTGTCTTTGATGAGCAAAGAAATATTGATTGTTTGCCACCATATCAATGAGATTCTGGGCTTCCTCTGCAGTCTTCATCAATTGCAAAGAGCCTCATGCTGAGTGATCTAGTGCTTCTTGAGCCTTCAGAGTGAGTCCTTCATAGAAGTTTTGAAGTATGTCCCATTCATTGAACATTTCAGGGGGGCACTTCCTAATCAGACTCTTATATCTCTTCCATGCCTCATATAGAGATTCAGCATCCATTTGTGTGAAGGTTTGGACCTCTGTCTTGAGCCTAATAATCCTTTGGGGAGGGTAGAACTTGGCTAAGAACTTGCTTACTAAGTCCTCCCAGTTGTTGATACTCTCTCTTGAAAATGTCTCCAACCATTGAGCAGCGTTGTCTCTGAGGGTGAATGGAAATGGCAACAGCTTGTAAATGTCAGGATGTACACCATTGGTTTTGACAGTATTACAAATCCTTAGAAAAGTGGATAAGTGTTGGTTTGGATCTTCAAGTGGCCCTCTTCCATAGGAACAATTATTTTGTACCAAAGTGATGAGCTGTGGCTTTGGTTCAAAGTTATTTGCATTGACATTTGGGGTAAGGATGCTACTCCCACAATGCCTTGGGTTAGCAAATGTGTAAGAGGCCAAAACTCTTCTTTGAGGTGGATTGTTGTTGTTGGCCACTCCTTCTTGATTGCCATTAGAAGTGTTCCCTTCCATTTCTTGGTATTCTTCCTCAAGAACTTCTTCACTAATGACGCCTTTTCCTCTTGCTTCTCTTCTTAACCTTCGAAGAGTTCTCTCGTCAGCTTCACAGGAAGTAGGGGTCTCCCTTCCTGCCTTTGTCATACAAACAAAGCACAAGAAACACACAAAACTAGAAAACCAGTAAAACTTCACTCTATTGCTAGAGTGAGGTTTTGGTTAGCTTAAGCAAAAATTCAAACAGTTAGTGTGTTAGTCAAAAATTAAAGAAACAGAAAAGAAAAATACTTGATCTAGACCACCACCTTCCTTAATCATTGTCAATCTAATCAATCCCCGGCAACGGCGCCAAAAACTTGATGTGTGGAAAACGATCCAACACAAAACTCACCGGCAAGTGGACCGGGTCGCATCAAGTAATAATAACTCACATGAGTGAGGTCGATCCCACAGGGATTGAAGGATTGAGCAATTTTAGTTAGGTTGTTGATTTAGTCAAGCGAACAAGTGTTGATTTGAGTGATTTATGATTAACAAAAGCTAAATTGCAGGGAATTTAAAGGGAGAGGGAGAATTGACAGTAAATTCAAGAGCAGGAGAAGTAAAAGAGCTGAATCTTAAAGTGCAAGTAATGTAAATTGCAGAAACTTAGATTGCAAGAAATGTAAATAGCTGAAGCTTAAAATGCAAGAAATGTAAATTGCTTGAATCATAAAAGGGTTGGGAGCTGGGATTTTAGAAAGTAAATAAGAGAATGTAAATGACAACTAACAGAGAAGTAGAAGATGAATTAAAGTGCTGCAGATCTAAACAGAGAAGGAGAATTACTTGAAGAAACCAAACAAAAAGTAAATGTAGCTCAATTGCAATAAATAAAGAAAAGTTGAAGATCTCAGGGGTTGAATGAGACTAGAGAACAAGTCTAGATCTCAATTCTTTCCTTGATCCAACAGAGAAGAATTGCAGAAGAAGTAAAGGATGAAAACAGTAAAGAGAACTTTGGATCCAAATCACAATTCTTTGATTTATGCAGAAAGTAAACAAAGAGAGATCTCAGATCAAGAATGAAACAGAATTCCTTCAATTCTCAATCCAAGATACAAAACAAAGAGTGAAAAAAAGTAGAAGAAAGAACATAGAGAAAGAGAACTCAATTCTCTTCTCAATTCCCAAACCCAAAGCTAAATTCTCCAATTGAGCTCAGAAAGATAAAAAGTGAAAAATGAAAATGTCAAAAAAGTTGTGTAAAATAAAGAAGGTCCTCTCTAAATCAAACTAGCTTCTATTTATACACTTCCTATTTTTGGATTTTAGAATTTGGAATGGGCTTTTTAATTTGGTGAATAATTGAATTAAATTGGAATTTTGGTTGAATTTTGTCCCATGGGTGACACTCCCAGTAGAGTGCTCGGTTGTCACCAAGAGCACATCATTCTCCCTTGCCTTGGCCTTGCAATGTGCGTGACAAGCTCCTTGGACAGCATCAGGGTAGCGCTCAGCTCTCCCCAAGAGCGCAGCATCCATGCTGCTTGTGCTTTGTCTTGTGCGCGCACTAAGCTTCTTGGCCGTGTCAAATTGTTGCGCCAAACAAGGAGGGTAGCGCTCAGTTAATGCCAAGAGCGCAACATCCCTCTCCTTGTTAATGAGGCTCCAGGTTTGAACCCCTTTGAAGCCTTGTTGCAGATTTTCTTTGTGAAGGAGTGTAGCACCCTTTTCTTGCCCTTCATGAAGCTCCCAAGTTCAAATCCTTGCCACACCATTCTAGTTAATTTCTTTTGCAAGCCTTGTAGTGTGAGCTCCCTAGTTCGATTCCTTGTGAGTGCATTTTGGCCAATTTTGGCTTATTTTCCTTTGTGAGTAGCGCCCCATCCTTCCCTTGAGTCATGGGTTCGATCCTTATGGCTTTCACTAGCAAACATTGCACCTTGGATTTATTTTGTGCCAATCCCGATAAAGTTAATGGCATTAACCGAGCATTGAGCTTCTTCCCTTGCTTCCTTGGTGCTCGGTTAACAAGGAGAGCACAGCATCCATGCTTTGCTTCCTTGGCCTTGAGTAGCGCTCCTTTGGAGAGCATTGAGCTCTTGGAAAGAGCGCTATGGCTTTCCCCCTTCAATATGCCACACTTTTCTCTTCCTTAGGCTATGCTTCATAGGCCACGCTTTCTGGTTTTTTTCTTTTCTTCACCTACAAGTAATCAGAACAACCAATCAAAGTATCACCAAATTCATAAGGTTTATAAATCATTTAAAAACCAATTAATTTTAGCTTAAACCTCATGATTTAGTGTCAATTAAAGGATGGTTGATTGATTCAACAAAACCATGCAATTCCACACCAAACCACTTACTTACAATGAAAGAAAGTGCACAAAACCTAATGAAACAAGTAAAAAATGCTTGAAAAGCTAGCATAAGATGACTTGTCATCACATGCGTTACCTCCTTCCATGGCAAGCTGTATGATCCTCTCGGATGAAAACAAATCCATCTGCGCTGTCACCACAGGGCTAATCATCTGTCGGTTCCCGCTAGTGTCGGAATAGGACCATTGTCCTTTTTCACACTGTCACTTGTGCCCCACATTCGCAGGTTTGAAGCTCTTTACAGTCATCCCTTCCCAGATCCTACTCGGAATACCACAGACAAGGTTTAGACTTTCTGGATCCCGGATCCTACTCGGAATACCACAGATAAGGATTAGACTTTCCGGATCCCAGGAATGTTGCCAATGGTTCTAGCCTATACCACGAAGGTTAATCTCAGATTCAGATGCTCTGTTGTCAGGAGAGACAATGTGAATCATTGATTAGAACCCAAGAGAATATACTCCGGCTGTCGTCCAATGACTACGTTGAACATCATGTAGACCGCTTTATGGTTGTCAGGCACGCGATCTTGGCTAAGCGAGTAACGAAGATTGGGTGATTGTCACGGGTCACCCCTAAATCACTAAAAGTAGTTTTTATACTAAACTAGTTACTAGGGTTTACAGAAAATGAGTAACTAAGTGCAGATAGTGCAGAAACCCACTTCCGAGGCCCACTTAGTGTGTGCTTGGGCTGATCATTGAAGGTTTTTCATGCTTGGGCTGTTTTTGGAGTTAAACGCCAGCTTTGGTGCCTGTTTGGGCGTTTAACTCCAATTCTGGTGCTAGTTTGGGCGTTTTACGCCAGAATTCCTTAGGCCGACTTTGAACGCCAGTTTGGGCCATTAAATCTCAAGCAAAGTATGAAGTATTATATATTTCTGGAAAGCCCAGGATGTCTACTTTCCAACGAAATTAAGAGCGCGCCAATTGGGTATCTGTAGCTCCAGAAAATCCATTCCGAATGCAAGGAGGTCGGAATCCAACAGCATCTGCAGTCCTTTTTCAGCCTCTGAATCAGATTTTTTCTCAGGTCCCTCAATTTTAGCCAGAAAATACCTAAAATTACAGAAAAACACACAAAATCATAGTAAAGTCCATAAATGTGAATTTTGCATAATTATTAATAAAAAGATAGTAAAAACTAACTAAAACATACTAAAAACTATGTAAAAACAATGCCAAAAAGGGTATAAATTATCCGCTCATCACAACACCAAACTTAAATTGTTGCTTGTCCCCAAGCAACTAAAAACAAAATAGGATAAAAAAAAGAGAATATACAATGAATTCAAAAATATCAATGAAGATTAGTCTCAATTAGATGAGCGGGGCTAGTAACTTTTTGCTTCTGAACAGTTTTGGCATCTCACTTTATCCTTTGAAGTTCAGAATGATTGGCATCTATAGGAACTCAGAATTCAGATAGTGTTATTGATTCTCCTAGTTTAGTATGTTGATTCTTGAACACAGTTACTTTATGAGTCTTGGCCGTGACTCTAAGCATTTTATTTTTCAGTATTACCACCGGATACATAAATGTCACAGACATATAACTGGGTGAACCTTTTCAGATTATGACTCAACTTTGCTAAAGTCCCCAGTTAGAGGTGTCCAGAGCTCTTAAGCACACTCTTTTTGCTTTGGACCACGATTTTAACCGCTCAGTCTCAAGATTTTCACTTGACACCTTCACGCCACTAGCACATGGTTAGGGACAGCTTGGTTTAGCTGCTTAGGCCATGATTTTATTCATTTGGGCCCTCCTATCCATTAATGCTCAAAGCCTTGGGTCTTTTTTACCCTTGCCTTTTGGTTTAAAGGGTTATTGGCTTTTTGCTCTTGCCTTTTGGTTTAAAGAGCTATTGGCTTTTTCTACTTGCTTTTTCTTTTTCTTTCGTTTTTTCTTTTATTTTCTTTTTTTTTTCCGCAAGATTTTGCTTTTTCACTACTTTTTCTTGCTTCAAGAATCACTTTTATGATTTTTCAGATTATCAATAACATTTCTCCTTTTTCATTATTCTTTCAAGAGCCAATAATTTTAATATTCATAAACAACAATATCAAAAAATGCACTGTTCAATCATTCATTCAGAAAACAAAAAGTATTGCCACCACATCAAAATAATTAGGCCAACTTCAAGATAGAATTCGAAACCATGCACTTCTTGTTCTTTTGCAATTAAAAACATTTTTCATTTAAGAAAGGTGAAGGATTCATAGGACATTCATAACTTTAAGGCATAGACACTAACACTAATGATCATGTGATGAAGATGCAAACAGAGATAAAACATAAAGCATAGGAAACAAAAAACAGAAAATAAAGAACAAGAAAATTAAAGAACGGGTCCACCTTAGTGATGGCGGCTTGTTCTTCCTCTTGAAGATCTTATGGAGTGCTTGAGCTCCGCAATGTCTCTTCCTTGCCTTTGTTGCTCCTCTCTCATGGCCTTTTGATCCTCTCTAATTTCATGGAGGATGATGGAGTGCTCTTGGTGCTCCATTCTTAGTTGCTCCATGTTAGAACTCAAATCTCCTAAAGAAGTGTTGAGTTGCTCCCAATAGTTATGTGGAGGAAAGTGCATCCCTTGAGGCATTTCAGGGATTTCATGATGAGGAACTTTCTCATGCTCTTGTTGAGGTCCATGAGTGGGCTCTCTTGTTTGCTCTATCTTTTTCTTAGTGATGGGCTTGTCTCTTCAATGAGGGTGTCTCCCTCTATGACAATTCCAGCTAAATTGCAGAGGTGACAAATGAGATAAGGGAAGGCTAACCTTGCCAAAGTAGAGGACTTGTCCGCCACCTTGTAGAGTTCTAGGGATATGATCTCATAAACTTCTACTTCCTCTCCAATCATGATACTATGGATCATGATAGCCCAGTCTATAGTAACTTCAGACCGATTACTAGTAGGAATGATAGAGCGTTGGATGAACTCTAGCCATCCCCTAGCCACGGGCTTAAGGTCAAGCCTTCTTAGTTGAACCGACTTGCCTCTTGAGTCTCTCTTCCATTGAGCGCCTTCCACACAAATGTCCAAGAGGACTTGGTCCAACCTTTGATCAAAGTTGACCCTTCTAGTGAAAGGATGAGGATCTCCTTGCATAATTGGAAAGTTAAATGCTATCCTTACATTTTCTGGACTGAAATCCAAGTAATTCCCCCGAACCATTGTGAGCCAATTCTTTGGGTTTGGGTTCACACTTTGATCATGGTTCTTAGTGATCCATGCATTGGCATAGAACTCTTGAACCATTAAGATCCCAACTTGTTGAATGGGGTTGGTGAGGATTTCCCAACATCTTCTTCGAATCTCATGTTAGATTTCCGGATATTCACTCTTTTTGAGCTTGAAAGGGATCTCGGGGATCACCTTTTTCTTGGCCACAACTTCATAGAAGTTGTCTTGATGGACCTTTGAGATAAATTTCTCCATCTCCTATGACTCGGAGGTGGAAGCAATTGCCTTTTCTTTCCTCTTTCTAGAGGTTTCTCTGGTCTTAGGTGCCATTAGTGGTTATGAAAAAATAAAAAGCGGGGCTTTTTTCCACACCAAACTTAAAATGTTTGCTCGTCCTCGAGCAAAAGAAGAAAGAAAGAAGGAGAAGAAGAATAAATGGAGGAGATGGAGGTGCGTGTGGGTACGGCCAAGGTGGGGAGTAGTGTATATGTTGTGTGAAAATAAAGGTAGTGAGGAGGGGTATTTATAGGGTAAGGGAGAGAGGGTAGCCGTGTATGAGGGGTTGGGTTTGGGAGGGAAATGGTTTGAATTTGAATGGTGAGGTAGGTGGGGTTTCATGATGGATGGATGTGAGTAGTAAAGAGAGTATGGAGAAGAGGGTAAGATTTGATAGGTGAAGGGTGTTTGGGGAAGAGGTATTAAGGTGATTGGGCAAGGGTGTATGGGGAAGAGTGTTATGGAAAGGTGTGAAGAGGAGAGAAGAAAAAGAGGGGTAGGTGGTGATCTTGTGGGGTCCACAGATCCTGAGGTGTCAAGAAATTCTGCTCCCTGCACCATTCTGGCGTTTAAACGCCCATTGTGTGCCAAATCTGGCGTTTAACGCCAGCTCTGCTACCTTTCCTAGCGTTAAACGCCAGTCTGCTGCCCCTTTCTAGCGTTTAACGCCAGCCAGACACCCTTTTCTGGCGTTAAACGCCCAGAATGCTGCCTATTCTGGCGTTTAACACCCAGAATGCTGCTAGACTGGGCGTTAAACGCCCATTCTGCTATCCTTACTGGCGTTTAAATGCCAGTAAGCCTGTCCTCCAGGGTGTTCTGTTTTTCATGCTGTTTTTGATTCTGCTTTAATTTTGTAGTTGTTTTTGTGACTTCACATGATCATCAACCTAAAGAAAACATAAAATAACAATGGAAAACAAATATATAAATATGATTAGATAATATTGGGTTGCCTCCCAACAAGTGCTTCTTTAATGTCAATAGCTTGACAGTGAGCTGTTAGAGAGCCTCACAGAGATTCAGAGCTTAGTGTTGGCCTCCCAATACCAAACTTAGAAGTTGAGTGTGGGGGCTCTGTTCGACTCTGTATTGAGAGAAGCTTTTCATGCTTCCTCTCCATGGTTGCAGAAGAAGATCCTTGAGCCTTAAACACAAGGTAGCCCTCATTCAATTAAAGGACTAACTCTCCTCTGTCCACATCAATCACAGCTTTTGCTGTGGCTAGGAAGGGTCTTCCAAGGATGATGGATTCATCTCCATCCTTCCCAGTGTCTAGGATTATGAAGTCTGCATGGATGTATAGGCCTTCAATCTTCACCAATACATCCTCTACAAGCCTATAAGCCTGTTTCCTTGAATTGTCTACCATCTCTAGTGAGATTCTTGCAGCTTACACCTCAAGGATCCCTAGTTTCTCCATTACAGAGAGGGGCATGAGGTTTATACTTGACCCTAGGTCACACAGAGCCTTTTCAAAGGCCATGGTTCCTATGGTACAAGGTATTAAGAACTTTCCAGGATCCTGTTTCTTCTGAGGTAATTTCAGTTGAAGCAGATCATTTAGTCCATTGATGAGCAATGGAGGTTCATCCTCCCAAGTCTTATTACCAAATAGCTTGGCATTTAGCTTTATAATTGCTCCTAGCTACAGAGTAATGATGAGTGGATATTTTATACGCTTTTTGGGGTTAATTTCATGTAGTTTTTAGGATGTTTTAGTTAAGTTTTTAGTATATTTTCATTAGTTTCTAGGAAAATATCATATTTCTGGACTTTACTATGAGTTTGTGTGATTTTCTGTAATTTCAGGTATTTTCTGGCTGAAATTGAGGGAGCTGAGCAAAAATCTGATTCGGGCTGAAAAAGGATTGCTGATGCTGTTGGATTCTGACCTCTCTGCACGCGGAATGGATTTTCTGGAGCTATAGGAGTCCAATTGGCGCGCTTCTAATTGCGTTGGAAAGTCGACATCCAGGGCTTTCCAGCAATATATAATAGTCTATGCTTTGCTCAAGGATAGATGACGTAAACTGGCGTTCAACGCCAGTTCCATGTTGCAGTCTGGCGTCCAGCGCCAGAAACAGGTTACAACCTGGCGTTGAATGCCCAAAACAGCCCAGGCACGTGAGAAGCTTTAATCTCAGCCCCAGCACACATCAAGTGGGCCCCAGAAGTGGATATCTGCACTATCTTTCATAGTTTACTCATTTTTTGTAAACCTAGGTTACTAGTTTAGTATTTAAACAACTTTTAGAGATTTATTTTGTATCTCATGACATTTTTAGATCTGAAATTTGTACCTTTTGGCAGCATGAGTCTCTAAACCACATTGTTGGGAGTGAGGAGCTCTGCAGCGTCTCGATAAATTAATGCAAGTACTTCTATTTTCCATTCAAACATGCGTGTTCCTATCTAAGATATTCATTCGCGCTTAATTATGGAGAAGGTGATGATCCGTGACACTTATCACCTTCCTCAACCCATGAACGTGTGCATGACAACCACCTCCGTTCTATATTAGATTGAATGAGTATCTCTTAGATTCCATAATCAGAATCTTCGTGGTATAAGCTAGAATTGATGGCGTTATTCAGGAGAATCCGGAAAGTCTAAACCTTATCTGTGGTATTCCGAATAGGATTCTGGGATTGGATGATTGTGACGGGCTTCAAACTCGCGAGTGCTGGGCGTAGGGACAGACGCAAAAGGATAGTAAATCCTATTCCAGTATGATCGAGAACCTCTAGATGATTAGCCGTGCTGTGACAGAGCATTTGGACCATTTTCACTGAGGAGATGGGAAGTAGCCATTCACAACGGTGACATCTTACATAGAGCTTGCCATGGAAGGAACTTTGCACTTTTGCATGCATGAGGGAAGAGGAATACAAGAGAAAAGCTGAAATTCAGATGACAAAGCATCTCCAAAACCCCAACATATTCTCCATTACTGCATAATAAGTATTTATTTCATACTCTCTTATTTTTCGTAATTCAATTTGATAAGTGAATTGTTTTCCTGACTAAGAGTTACAAGATAACCATAGATTGCTTCAAGCCAATAATCTCCGTGGGATTCGACCCTTACTCACGTAAGGTATTACTTGGACGACCCAGTGCACTTGCTGGTTAGTTGTGCGGAATTACATAGTGTGAAGTAATTTTCGTGCACCAAGTTTTTGGCGCCATTGCCGGGGATTGTTCGAGTTTGGACAACTGACGGTTTATTTTGTTGCTTTGATTAGGAAAATTTTTTCTTTTTGGTTTAGAGTCTTCTATTATTGTTTTTGGTTGAAATTATTTTTTTTAAATCCTTATTTTCTCTTTTTTTTAAAATTTTTCGAAATTTTTTTTAACTAATAATTGAGTTTTTTTTAGTTATTAAAAATACTTCTTCAAAACAAGTGTTACATTTACTGCCCAATTGGCTAGAGCGTTGGTCTAAGTTCTTGGTAATTGGGTATCTTCTTGTTAAAATCTTTTTTTTTCAAAAATAATTTTTCTTTGATTAAATCTTGTGCCAAACTTTAAGTTTGGTGTTTTCTTGTTAATCTTTCTATAATTTTCGAAAATTTTAGTTTGGTTTGCTAAAAATTTTAAGTTTAATGTTCTACCTTCATGTTCTTGTGGTTCTTGTGATTCTTCAAAGTGTTCTTGAGTTTTCCTTGTGTCTTGATCTTAAAATTTTTAAGTTTGGTGTTCCTTGGTGTTTTCCCTCCAAAATTTTCGAAAACAAGGAGCAATAGATCTAAAAATTTTAAATCTTGTGCTATTTTATTGTTTTTCTCTTTCCTTATTAAATTCAAAAAAAATATCTTTTCTAACTATTTTTAAGCTAATATTTCGAAATTCTTCAAAAAAATTCAGATTTCAATTTCAAAAATTTTATCTTATCATATCTTAGTTGTCAAGTTTTTTTAAAAAAAAATCATATCTTTTTCAAAACTTCCTAACCATTTCTTTCTTTCTCTCTCTCCATTTTTCGAAAATCTTCACCTATTTTTATTTATTTTATTTTAATTTATTTTATTTCCGAAATAAATAAATAAATAAATAAATAAAAATATTTTTTCTCTATTTTACATCATCTCCCTTTCTCCATCATGGATACAATTGGATTTTCTAACAAAACAGTTAGCCGAATTCAAGGAGAGACTACAAGAGACAAGGATGGCTAATATAAATATGGAAGAACAATTAAAGCAAACAAAGCAGTAGCTGTCAAAACAAATAACAGAAGAATGCCAAGCAGTTCAATTAAGAAGTGGGAAAACATTAAATACCCCCCCTCAAGGCAGCAGGAAGCAAAGAAATGAGCAAACTATCCAAATTTCATCTGAGGACAGTAAGAGCTCAGGGAGAAATAATTCTGGCGCTAAAATGCCAGAAATTGGGTGGAAGGCTGGCGCTGAACGCCCAAACCATGCTCAGGACTGGCGTTCAACGCCAGAAACAAGTAAGGAATTGGCGTTGAACGCCCAAAAGAAGCACAGTTCTGGCGTTCAGACGCCAGGAACAAGTGAGGAGTTGGTGTCCAACGTCACTCCAGCTTCTAACCCTGGCATTCAAATGCCAGTGAGGGATCAGACATTCACAAGTGCTAATAACAACCCCTCTAAAAAGGCTTCTCCAACCACCTCTGTAGGAAATAAACCTGCAGCAACTAAGGTTGAAGAATATAAAGCCAAGATACCTTATCCTCAGAAACTCCACCAAGAGGAGCAGGATAAGCAATTTGCTCGCTTTACAGATTATCTCAGGACTCTTGAAATAAAGATTCTGTTTGCAGAAGCACTTGAGCAAATACCTTCTTATGCCAAGTTCATGAAAGAGATCTTGAGTCATAAGAAGGATTAAAGAGAAACTGAAAGAGTTCTCCTCACTGAAGAATGCAGTGCAGTCATTCTGAAAAGCTTTCCTGAAAAGCTTAAAGTTCCTGGGAGCTTTCTGATACCATGCATATTAGAGGGTAATTGCACCAAGACAGCTTTATGTGATCTTGGGGCAAGCATCAACCTAATACCTGCATCCACTATCAGAAAACTTGGTTTAACTGAAGAAGTTAAACCAACCCGGATATGTCTCCAACTTGCTGATGGCTCCATTAAATACCCATAAGGCGTGATTGAGGACATGATTGTCACGGTTGGGCCATTCGCCTTTCCCACTGACTTTGTAGTGCTAGAAATAGAGGAACACAAGAGTGCTACTCTCATTCTAGGAAGACCTTTCCTAGCAACTGGATGAACTCTCATTGATGTCCAAAAGGGGGAAGTCACCCTGAGAGTCAATGAGGATGAGTTTAAGTTGAATGCTGTCAATGCCATGCATCATCCAGACACACCAAAAGACTGCATGAAAGTTGATCTTATTGACTCTTTGGTAGAGGAAATCAACATGGCTGAGAGTCTCGAATCAGAGTTGGAAGATATCTTTAAAGATGTTCAGCCTGATCTTGAGGATTCAGAGGAATTGAAAGAGCCTCTGAAATTTCCTCAGGAAGAGGAAAAACCTCCTAAACCCGAGCTCAAACCATTACCACTATCCTTGAAATATGCATTTCCGGGAGAAGGTGATACTTTTCCAGTGATCATTTTTTTTCAGGCTATTCAGGCTACAACCAAATTGCAGTAGATCTCCAGGATCAAGAGAAAACAGCATTCACATGTCCATCTGGAGTGTTTGCTTACAGAAGGATGCCATTTGGGCTGTGTAATGCACCTGCAGCCTTTCAGAGATGCATGCTCTCTATTTTCTCTGATATGGTGGAAAAATTTCTGGAAGTCTTCATGGATGACTTCTTAGTATATGGAGACTCATTCAGCTCCTGTCTTGATCACCTGACATTGGTTTTGAAAAGATGCCAAGAGATCAACCTGGTTTTAAACTGGGAAAATGTCACTTTATGGTGACTGAAGGGATTGTCCTTCGGCATAAAATTTCAAACAAGGGAATAGAGGTGGATCAAGCTAAAATAGAGGCAATTGAAAAATTACCACCACCTGCCAATGTTAAGGCAATCAGAAGCTTTCTGGGGCATGCAGGATTCTATAGGAGGTTTATAAAGGATTTTTCAAAAATTGAAAAACCTCTAAGCAACCTGCTAGCTGCTGACATGCCATTTGTGTTTGACACAGAATGCCTGCAGGCGTTTGAAACTCTGAAAGCTAAGCTGGTCACAGCACCAGTTATCTCTACACCAGACTGGACATTACCATTCGAATTAATGTGTGATGCCAGTGATCACGCCATTGGTGCAGTACTGGGGCAGAGGCATGACAAGCTTCTGCATGTCATTTATTATGCTAGCCGTGTTTTAAATGATACCCAGAAAAATTACACAATCACAGAAAAGGAATTACTTACAGTGGTCTATGCCATTGACAAGTTTATATCATACTTGGTAGGATCAAAAGTGATTGTGTAAACTGACCATGCTGCTCTTAAATATCTGCTCACAAAGCAGGATTCAAAACCCAAGCTTATAAGATGGGTGTTGCTGCTGCAAGAGTTTGATATAGAAATAAGAGATAGAAAAGGGACAGAGAACCAAGTGGCTGATCATCTGTCCCGGATAGAGCCAATAGAAGGGGCGTCCCCCCCCTCTTTTGAGTTCTCTGAAACCTTTCTGGATGAGCATTTATTCGCCATTCAGGAAACACCATGGTTTGCAGACATAGCAAACTATAAAGCTGCAAGGTTCATACCCAAGGAGTACAGCAGGCAATAAAAGAAAAAATTAATTACTGATGCAAAGTACTACTTGTGGGATGAACCCTATCTCTTTAAGAGATGTGCAGACGGAATAATCCGTAGATGTGTGCCTAGAGAAGAAGCACAGAGGATCTTATGGCATTGCCATGGATCACAATATGGAGGCCATTTCGAAGGTGAGCGAACAGCCATCAAGGTCCTCCAATGTGGCTTCTACTGGCCTACCCTCTATAGAGATTCCCGAGAGTTTGTACGTAACTGTGACAGTTGCCAGAGAGCTGGTAATCTGCCTCATGGTTACGCCATGCCTCAACAAGGGATCTTAGAGATTGAGTTGTTTGATGTATGGGGAATTGACTTCATGCGGCCTTTCCCACCATCATACTCAAACACTTATATTCTGGTGGCAGTCGATTATGTTTCAAAGTGGGTAGAGGCCATTGCCACACCCACTAATGATACTAAAACAGTGCTGAAATTCCTCTAGAAATATATCTTCAGCAGGTTTGGTGTCCCTAGAGTACTAATCAGTGATGGGGGCACTCACTTCTGCAACAAACAGCTTTACTCTGCCATGGTCCGGTATGGGATTAGCCACAAGGTGGCCACTCCATATCA
>NC_029789.2:63872225-63874506 GCF_000816755.2 Arachis ipaensis | reverse complement strand
GGCCTACTGGGCAACCAGATTCCTAAACTTTGATGCCAAATTAGCTGGAGAAAAAAGATTGCTCCAGCTGAATGAACTAGAAGAATTCAGATTCACTGCTTTCGAAAATGCCAAGCTTTATAAAGAGAAATCTAAGAGGTGGCATGACAGAAAGCTGTCATCTAGAATCTTTGAACTAGGACAAAAGGTTCTGTTGTTTAACTCTAGGCTCAGGCTATTCCCAGGGAAACTGAAATCCCGGTGGAGGGGACCATATATGATTACAAGTGTATCACCATATGGTTATGTGGAGCTTCAAGACATTGATTCTGATAAGAAGTTCATTGTTAATGGACAGAGAATCAAGCACTATCTTGAAGGCAATGTTGAGCAAGAGTGCTCAAGGCTGAAGCTAGATTAAAAGCTCAGTAAGGTCCAGCTAAAGACAATAAAGAAGCACTTGCTGGGAGGCAACCCAGCAATTGGCATCACTTTCTCTTGCATTTTGCCCTATTCTTGATTTTATTTGTTTATATAATGTTCATTGTTAATAAGGTAAAGAGTCCATTGCATAAGTTCACAGGGTTACAGAAGGATTCAGCACGCAAAACAGAGAGAAAAAGCTCATTGGCAAGAAAACGCCAGTAAGAGGCACAATTGGGCGTTCAACGCCGAAAAGAAGCATCCACTGGGCGTTGAACGCCAGTAAGGATAGCTATCTGGGCGTTAAACGCCAAAAAGAAGCTCCTTCTGGGCGTTTAACGCCAGATTTACAGCGTCCTGGGCGTTCAGAAAAATGCCCAGTGACAAAGGAGTTCCTGGCGTTCAACACCAGAAAGAACGCCCAGGAGAAGCAGCAATTGGGCGTTAAATGCCCAAAACATGCAGCATTTGGGCGTTTAGCGCTAGGATGTTGGGGAGGAGGTAAATTCGTTTTTACTTCATATTTTTCATTTTAATTTTAATTTTCATGTTTCAATTCATGATTTCTTGCATAAACATGTTACAAACCCTGATTTCTAAGAACCTTAATTTCTAAAAACCCTACTTTAAAAATATCAAATGTATCTTAATCCATAAACACAAATTCTTTTTTCAATCCAATCCAACCCTTTTTCAAATTTTCCAAAACAAATCTATCTCTTTTCCTTCTAAAATCTTTTTCAAATCTCCACATTATCTTTTTTAAAATCCAAATTTATCTTTTTCAAATATCTTTCTTATCTTTTCAATCTTAATTGACATCTTTTCATATCATACTTTTTTAAATCATATCTTCTATCTTATCTTTTTAATATTTTCGAACATCCCACCCCCTCCCTTTTAAAAGCACATTCGGCCTCCCTCCTCTCATCCACCATTCGACACAAGCTCTCCTTCTACCCATCACCTTTCTATATTTTGCTTGAGGACAAGCAAACCTCTAAGTTTGGTATATTTATCTGTGATCACTAAACCATACCCACTAAGATCATGGCTCCTAAAGGAAAACAACCCACTCCAAGAGGCAAGAAGGAGAGTATTCCAAAACCACTTTGGAATCAAGGGAGGTTCTTAACCAAAGAACATTCAGACCATTACTACAAAATAATGGGTCTAAGATCAGTGATCCCAGAAGTAAAGTTCGATCTGAAAGAAGATGAATATCCGGAGATCCAAGAGCAGATTCGAAACAGGAACTAGGAAGTCCTAGCTAATCCTGAATCGAAAGTGGGAAGGAATATGGTTCAGGAGTTCTACGCTAATCTGTGGCAAACAGACAGGCAGAGAATATCTGGAACTGTCCTCTATGACTATCGGACTATGGTTAGAGGAAAGATTGTTCACATCCACCCTGACAAAATCAGGGAGATCTTTAAGCTACCTCAGCTGAAAGATGACCCAGACTCTTTCAATAGGAGAATGATGAGAACAAACAAGGGCCTGGATAAGATTCTAGAGGATATATGCATCCCTGGAGCCAGGTGGACCAGCAGCAGCAAGGGTGTCCCAAATCAACTCAAGAGAGAAGATCTCAAACCAGTCGCCAGAGGATGGCTGGACTTCATTGGGCGTTCTATATTGCCCACTTGCAACCGTTCTGAAGTCACCGTCAAAAGAGCAGTGATGATCCATTGCATTATGTTGGGAAAAGAAGTGGAAGTTCATCAACTGATTCCATCTGAATTCTACATACTTGCAAATAAGAACTCCAAAGATGCCAGGTCGGCTTATCCAAACCTAATCTCTATGCTCTACAAAGATGCTGGAGTAAGGATGGGAATAACAGAGTATATCTCAGTGGAGCAACCAATCACTAAAA
>NC_029789.2:63841310-63872066 GCF_000816755.2 Arachis ipaensis | reverse complement strand
TAAGCTATAATTTATTTTTCTCATCATCATTAAACATGAATAAAATAGAAGATTTTCTTTAGAATAAGGAGGCAATATTTTTCAAGTTTTTAATACAAGAAATTCTAATTAATTACATGTGGTGGCAATGCTTTTTACCTTTTGAATGAATGCCCGAACAGAGCATATGTCTTTGGAATTTGATGTTCTTGAATGTTAAATATGTTGGCTCTTGAAAGAATGATGAACATGAGACATGTTATTGGTAATCTGAAAAATCATAAAAATGATTCTTGAAGCAAGAAAAAGCAGTGAATACAAAGCTTGCAAAAAAAAAAAGCAAGTAGAAAAAGCCAATAGCCCTTAAAACCAAAAGGCAAGGGTAATAAAAAGGATCCAAGGCTTTGAGCATCAGTGGATAGGAGGGCCTGAGGAAACCAAATCCTGGTCTAAGCGGCTAAACCAAGCTGTCCCTAACCATGTGCTTGTGGCATGAAGGTGTCAAGTGAAAACTTGAGACTGAGCGGTTAAAGTCAAGGTCCAAAGCAAAAAGAAGAGTGTGCTTAAGAACCCTGGACACCTCTAATTAGGGACTTTAGCAAAGCTGAGTCACAATCTGAAAAGGTTCACCCAATTATATGTCTGTGGCATTTATGTATCCGGTGGTAATACTGGAAAACAAAGTGCTTAGGGCCACGGCCAAGACTCATAAAAGTAGCTATGTTCAAGAATCATCATACTGAATTAGGAGAATCAATAACACTATCTGAATTCTAAAGTTCCTATAGATGCTAATCATTCTGAGCTTCAATGGATAAAGTGAGATGCCAAAACTGTTCGGAAGCAAAAAGCTACTAGTCCCGCTCATTTAATTAGAATCTGAGCTTCACTCAAAAACTTTGAGATATTATTGCTTCGTGACTTATTTGTATTCTATTTTATTTGTCTAGTTGCTTGGGGACAAGCAACAGTTTAAGTTTGGTGTTGTGATGAGCGGATATTTTATATGCTTTTTGGGGTTAATTTCATGTAGTTTTTAGGATGTTTTAGTTAAGTTTTTAGTATATTTTCATTAGTTTCTAGGAAAAATTCATATTTCTGGACTTTACTATGAGTTTGTGTGCTTTTCTGTAATTTTAGGTATTTTCTGGCTGAAATTGAGGGAGCTGAGCAAAAATCTTATTCGGGCTGAAAAAGGATTGCTGATGTTGTTGGATTCTGACCTCTCTGCATTCGGAATGGATTCTCTGGAGCTACAGGAGTCCAATTGGCGCGCTTCCAACTGCGTTGGAAAGTAGACATCTAGGGCTTTCCAGAAATATATAATAGTCCATACTTTGCTCAAGGATAAATGACGTAAACTGGCGTTCAACGCCAGTTCCACGTTGCAGTCTGGCGTCCAGCGCCAGAAACAGGATACAAGTTGGAGTTCAACGCCAGAAACAGGTTACAACCTGGCGTTGAATGCCCAAAAGCCCAGGCACGTGAGAAGCTTTAGTCTCAGCCCCAGCACACACCAAGTGGGTCCCAGAAGTGGATTTCTGCACTATCTATCATAGTTTACTCATTTTCTGTAAACCTAGGTTACTAGTTTAATATTTAAACAACTTTTAGAGATTTATTTTGTATCTCATGACATTTTTAGATCTGAAATTTGTACCTTTTGGCAGCATGAGTCTCTAAACCCCATTGTTGGGGGTGAAGAGCTCTGCAGCGTCTCAATGAATTAATGCAAGTACTTCTATTTTCCATTCAAACATGCGTGTTCCTATCTAAGATATTCATTCGCACTTAATTATGGAGAAGGTGAGGATCCATGACACTTATCACCTTCCTCAACCCATGAACGTGTGCATGACAACCACCTCCGTTCTATATTAGATTGAATGAGTATCTCTTAGATTCCATAATCAGAATCTTCGTGGTATAAGCTAGAATTGATGGCGTCATTCAGGAGAATCCGGAAAGTCTAAACCTTGTCTGTGGTATTCCGAGTAGGATTCTGGGATTGGATGACTGTGACGGGCTTCAAACTCGCGAGTGCTGGGCGTAGTGACAGACGCAAAAGGATAGTAAATCCTATTCCAGTATGATCAAGAACCTTTAGATGATTAGCCATGCTGTGACAGAGCATTTGGACCATTTTCACTGAGGAGATGGGAAGTAGCCATTGACAACGGTGACACCTTACATAGAGCTTGCCATGGAAGGAACTTTTCACTTTTGCATGCATGAGGGAAGAGGAATACAAGAGAAAAGCTGAAATTCAGAAGACAAAGCATCTCTAAAACCCCAACATATTCTCCATTACTGCATAATAATTATTTATTTCATACTCTCTTATTTTTTGTAATTCAATTTGATAAGTGAATTGTTTTCCTGACTAAGAGTTACAAGATAACCATAGATTGCTTCAAGCCAACAATCTCCATGGGATTCGACCCTTACTCACGTAAGGTATTACTTGGACGACCCAGTGCACTTGCTGGTTAGTTGTGCGGAATTACATAGTGTGAAGTAATTTTCGTGCACCAAGTAACTTGCTCTTCAGCAATATCTTCATCCTCTTCTGAGGAAGAATACTCATCAGAGCTCATGAATGGCAATAGTAAGTTTAGTGGAATCTCTATGGTCTCTGTATGAGCCTCAGATTTCTCTAGTTCCTCATTAGGGAACTCCTTGGAGGCCAGTGGACGTCCATTGAGGTCTTCTTCACTAGAAATCACTGCCTTTTCCTCCTCTCAAGGTTCGGCCATGTTGGACGTGTTTATGGCCTTGCACTCTCTCTTTGGATTCTCTTCTGTATTGCTTGGGAGAGTACTAGGAGGGAGTTCAGTGACTCTTTTACTCAGCTGACCCACTTGTGCCTCCAAATTTCTAATGGAGGACCTTGCTTCAGTCATGAAACTAAGAGTGGTCTTAGATAGATCAGAGACTACAGTTGCTAAGTCAGATTGGCTCTGCTTAGAATTCTCTGTCTGTTGCTGAGAGGATGATGGAAAAGATTTGCTATTGCCAAACCTATTCCTTCCACCATTATTATTATTGAAGCCTTGACTAGGCTTCTATTGATCCTTCCATGAGAGATTAGGATGATTCCTCCATGAAGGATTGTAAGTGTTTCCATAGGATTCTCCCATGTAATTCACTTCTTCCATTCCAGGATTCTCAAGGTCATAAGCTTCTCCTTCAGAGGAGGCTTCTTTAGTACTGCCGGATTCAGCTTGCATTCCAATCAGACTCTGAGAAATCATATTGACTTGCTGAGTCAATATTTTGTTCTGAGCCAATATGGCATTCAGAGTGTCAACCTCTCCTTTCTTCTGAGTCATCCCATTATTCACAGGATTTCTTTCAGAAGTTTACATGAACTGGTTATTTGCAACCATTTCAATGAGTTCCTGGGCTTCTTCAGGCGTCTTCTTCAGATGAAGAGATCCACTAGCAGAGTTGTCCAATGACATCTTGGACAATTCAGACAGGATATCATAGAATATACATATGATGCTCCATTCTGAAAGCATGCTAGAAGGACACCTTCTGATCAATTGCTTGTATCTTTCCCAAGCTTCATAGAGGGATTCACCTTCCTTCTGTCTGAAGGTTTGGACTTTCACTCTAAGCTTACTCAACTTTTGAGGTGGAAAGAATTTTGCCAAGAAAGCATTGACCAGCTTTTCCCAAGAGTTCAGGCTTTCTTTAGGTTGTGAGTCCAACCATGTCCTAGCTTTGTCTCTTACAGCAAAAGAGAAGACCATAAGTCTGTAGACGTCAGCGTCAACCCCATGGGTCTTAACAGTGTCACAGATTTGCGAGAATTCAACTAAAAACTGATGAGGATCTTCCAATGGAAGTCCATGATACTTGCAATTCTGCTGCATTAGAGAAACTAATTGAGGCTTAAGCTCAAAGTTATTTGCTCCAATTGCAGGAATTGAGATGCTCCTTCCACAGAAGTCAGAAGAGGGTGCAATAAAGTTACCAAGCATCTTCCTTGCATCTCTACCATTGTTGTTAGGTTCGGCCATCTCTGCTTCTTTTTCGAAAGTTTCTGTCAGGTTCTCTCCAGAGAGTTGTGCTTTAGCTTCCCTTAGCTTCCTCTTCAGAGTCCTTTCAGGTTCAGGATTAGCTTCAACAAGAATATTTTTATCCTTGTTCCTACTCATATGAAAAAGAAGAGAACAGAAAAAGAAGAGGAATCCTCTATGTCACAGTATAAAGATTCCTTTGTGTGAGTAGAAAAAGAGAAGAATGAGGTAGAAAGAGAATAAGAAAAATTCGAACACAGAGAGAGGGAGGGGGTTCGAATTTTAAGAAGAAGAGAAGTGTTAGTAAATAAATAAAATAAATAGAAAGAGAAGAAAAAGATTTTGAAATTAAGTTTTGAAAAAGATATGATTGAAATTTATTTTGAAAAAGATTTGAAAAGGAAATTAAAAATATTTAATTTTTGAAATTAAGGTTGATTACTTGACTAACAAGAAACTAAAAGATATGATTCTAGAATTTAAAGATTAAATCTTTCTTAATAGGCAAGTAACAACTTGAAATTTTTTTACTCAAAACATTAAATGTTAGCAATTAATTTCGAAAATATGAAATAAAAGTAAGAAAAAGATTTTGAAAACTAATTTTTAAAAATTTTTGAAAATATGTAGAAAAATGAAAAAGATTTCATTTTGGAAAAAGATTTGAAAAGATAAAATTTTTAAATTGAAATTTTGACTTGACTTAATAAGAAACAACTAAATTTTAAAATTTTTTGACTAAGTCAATCCAAAATTTCGAAACTTATGAGAAGAATAAGGGAAAGATATTTTTTTTTTGAATTTTTAATGAGGAGAGAGAAAAACACCAATTTGAAACAAAACATAAAAATTTAGAATCAAAACAACTAATGCATACAAGAACACTTTGAATGTCAAGATGAACACCAAGAACACTTTGAAGATCATGATGAACACCAAGAACATATTTTTGAAAATTTTTTAAGAAAAGAAAAACATGCAAGACACCAAACATAGAAATTTTTAAACTTCAGACACTAAGAATTCAAAAATGCATATGAAAAACAACAACAAACACAAAACAAGAAAATCACAAGATTAAACAAAGACAATCATCAAGAACAACTTGAAGATCATAAAGAACACATGCATGGATTTTCGAAAATTTAAAGAAAATTAAAAAGATGCAATTGACACCAAACTTAGAAATTGACACTAAACTCAAACAAGAAACACAAAATATTTTTGGTTTTTATGATTTTATTATTATTTTTTGAATATAAGAAATAAAAAGCTTAAAAATAAAATAAAATTACCTAATCTGAGCAACAAGATGAACCGTCAGTTGTCCAAACTCGAACAATACTCGGCAACGGCGCCAAAAACTTGGTGCACGGAATCGTGATCACAACACTTTTATTCAAAACTCCGATGCAACTAACCAGCAAGTACACTGGGCCGTCCAAGTAATACCTTATGTGAGTAAGGGTCGATCCCACGGAGATTGTCGGCTTGAAGCAAGCTATGGTCATCTTGTAAATCTCAGTCAGGCAGATTAAATTGGTTATGAGGTTTGGATATTTAAAATATAAATAAAACATAAAATAAGATAGTAATACTTATGTAATTCATTGGTGGGAATTTCAGATAAGTGTATGAAGATGCTTGTTGCTTCTGAACCTTTGGTTTCCTACTGCCTTCTTCCAACCATGCGTTACCTCCTTCCATGGCAAGCTGTATGATCCTCTCGGATGAAAACAAATCCATCTGCGCTGTCACCGCAGGGCTAATCATCTGTCAGTTCCCGCTAGCGTCGGAATAGGACCATTGTCCTTTTGCACATTGTCACTTGTGCCCCACATTCACAGGTTTGAAGCTCTTTACAGTCATCCCTTCCCAGATCCTACTCGGAATACCACAGACAAGGTTTAGACTTTCCGGATCCTGGATCCTACTCGGAATACCACAGACAAGGTTTAGACTTTTTGAATGCCAAGAATGTTGCCAATGGTTCTAGCCTGTACCACGAAGGTTAATCTCAGATTCAGATGCTCTGTTGTCAGGAGAGACGATGTGAATCATTAATTAGAACCTAAGAGAATATACTCCAGCTGTCGTCCAATGACTACGTTGAACATCATGTAGACCGCTTTGTGGTTGTCAGGCACGCGATCTTGGCTAAGCGAGTAACAAAGATTGGGTGATTATCACGGGTCACCCCTTCATTCTGACTTAACTGAATTAAGAACAAGAGTATATATTGGAGAAGAAGTAGGCATGAATTGAATAGAAAAACAGTAGTAATTACATTGATTCATGAAGAACAGCAGAGCTCCACACCTTGATCTATAGGGTGTAGAAACTCCACCGTTGAAAATACATAAGTGAAAATAGGGTAGGCATGGCCAAGTGGCCAGCCTCCTAAACATGAACAATACAAGTTCCAAGTGTCAAAAGATGTAAAATAAATCACTAAAAGTAGTTTTTATACTAAACTAGTTACTAGGGTTTATAGAAAATGAGTAACTAAGTACAGATAGTGCAGAAACCCACTTTTGGGGCCCACTTGGTGTGTGCTTGGGCTGTTCTTGGAGTTAAACGCCAGCTTTGGTGCCAGTTTGGGCGTTTAACTCCAATTCTAGTGCCAGTTCGGGCATTTTACTCCAGAATTCCTTGGGCCGACTTTGAATGTCAGTTTGGGCCATCAAATCTCGGGCAAAGTATGGACTATTATATATTATTGGAAAGCCCAAGATGTCTACTTTTCAACGCAATTAAGAGCGCGCCAATTGGGCTTCTGTAGCTCTAGAAAATTCATTCCGAGTGCAGGGAGGTCCTCCAACACACCAGTAGAACAACACAGACAAACAAAGCAGACAAAGCAAACATGAATAGTATACAGATACGGCAGGTAGCAAATATAGCAGGTAAGCATAATAATCACATAGGCAAACCCAATTAATGCACAATCAAACAATGCATACATATGCATATGATGTATGTCTATCCTACCGGCCGTGAGCTCACGTGTCGGTTATATCACCAGAACCTGACACATCCGGCAACTAACCTAGATATCGTCTCTCTGACATGCCTCCACACTCTTAGGATATAGTGCCCGTCACACTCTCAGGATATAGTGCCCACCACACTCATGGGATATAGTGCCCGTCACGCTCATGGGATATAGTGTCCGTCACACTCATGGGATATAGTGCCCAACACACTCTCGGGATATACTAGTCATGTCGCATGCAGGCGGTTGCATACGCACATTCTGAAGAGTGCGTAAAAATATTAAGTGCTGCAGAATTTCAATTTTGCATACCGAACTTTCAACGAGCATAAAATTTTTGTTTTAAAATATTTTTCATCCGTTTTTTGAACGGTGTAAACTTTACGGACCCAATTTTGATATGAGATAAGTTTGAAAAAGATTAGTGTTCCAGAAGCCGAGTTATGACTCGCTGAAGTTCGGCCAAAAATTAGATTCACAAAATCTTCCAAACCTCTATTTTCACAAAACATAACTCATTAACCATATTCACATAACAATACCCTGCACCAAAACATACCAAGTCACAGCAACACAGCTCCACACTCTACCACCACCAATCATACCTCATTTTTGAATACATATCATTCCAACATTTTTAATCATACCAACACAATCATTAACATTTATATATCCACATTCAATATTTTCATTTATCACCATCAAAATCATCATTCATCAATCATTTCACCACATCAACTACATTTATATCATAAAACCATTGAGCCTATCATGCCTCATCAATTCAACATACATTGCCAGCTAAACTATCAATCAAGCTCCAAAAGTCATAATTCAACTTATCCTAGGTCGTCTAGCCTAAGTTTTCACAAGACATTATATGTTAAATACGAGAAACCAAAATCATACCTTGGCCGATTTCCTCGTATAATGATGAATGGACTTTTGGTGGTATAGAATTCACTAATGAAATCTCGTTGCAATATAACTTCTAAACCAACAAATAATCCTTTCATACAAAAGATTGTTTGTCACAAGTACAAACCCCTAAAATTATAAACCGAAGTATTTAAACCTCTGGTCGTCTCTCAAAGGAATTGCAGGGTAGTGTTCTTGTTATTGGCTATGGACATGTATATTTTGGGATTTTGAATGAGAGATAAGAAAAGTAGATGGTAATGGAAATCAAATAACAAAAGGATCTCGGCAAGGTTTGGTGGTCAAGGATCTCTATCCTTATCACTAACCACAATATGACAATTGCAAGGATTAATCCCACTAAGTCATCCTCTAACAAGTAAAGGAAAGTCAAGTGAGTTATATGAATCCAAATCCATAGGTCCTAGCTATTCACCAATTGAATTAATGAGAGCTAGAGCTAATGGCTACTAACTATCAATCACTTGGACATTAGGAACTCAAGAATTCCTAAGTTACCTTCCCAAGCCAAGAGCATAAAATTCTACTCTAACATCTTCTCAAGCATTTTGACAAACACTTGGAAGGTATAAAAGGAAAGCATAGTAAATTGACAACAAGAATAGAATCTAAAAACACTTTATTGCAAAGAATTAACAACAACAATAAAAAAACGTTATTGACATGAATTACCTCAAATTGAATTGAAAGAAAAATAGAAGGAACAAGAGTAAATCTACAATTAAGTATAGAAACAAAATAGAAGAAATTACAACAAGAGAATAGAAGAACAACATCTAACAACAAAGAATTGAGAGGTAGAAGTAGATGAAAGCATGAATTAAAACCTAGATCTAAGATTATTGACCTAAACCTAATCCTAATTCTAGAGAGAAGTGAGAGCTTCTCTCTCTAAAACTAACTCTAAACTAATCCTAATTTGTGTAATGATGGAAGATACCTCTCCCCTTCAATCCTTGGTCCTTTAAAGCATTTTGGCGCCAAAGTTGGTCGCAAACTGGGGCCCACAGCTCTGAAAATTCGCAGGGCACGTTTTCACTTAAAAATCACGTGCCAGCACCGACGCATACGCGTACAGCACGCATGCGCGTCCCTTGAAGTTTTACGATCCACGCGTGCACGTGCAATGCGCGTGCGCGTGGATGGTTGCATCCAAGTCTTTGGCTTTTTCCATGTGTTCTCCACTTTGCATGCTTTCCTCTTCACTCCTTTGATCCATTCCTAGCATTTTCTACCTGAAATCGCTTAACAAACAAATCAAGGCATCTAGTGGAATCAAAGGTGAATCAAAATCATCAAATTAGAGGTCTAAAAGCATGTTTTCACATTTAAGCACAATTCAAGGGAGAATCACAAAAGCATGCTATTTCATTGAATAAATGTGAGAAAAGGTTAATAAAATGCTCTAAATTCAACACAAGATAAACCCTAAACATGGGGTTTATCAACCTCCCCACACTTAAACCATAGCATGTCCTCATGCTATACCAAGAATAAAGTAAGGGGTACTACATTTATTCAATGCACTAAGCTATATACAACCTATCTAAATGCAACTACCTATATGAATGCAATTGCTTGGTCAAAACAAATCAACTTCCAAGAGAACATATGTAAGCATAATGGCTAAAGCAATAGGAATCAAATCCAACCCACAATTACATTGAATTATCAAAGAGAATTTACAAACTTGCATGAATAAGAATGATTATGGTAAAAACATGTAATTGAGCCATCGAACCCTCACCGGATGTGTATCCGCTCTAGTCACTCAAGTGTTTAGGGGTTGATTCACTCAATTCCCCCCTAATCATGCTTTCCAAGATTTGTTCTTCATCTAACAATCAACAATTATTCAATGCATGCATACAATTATCATGAGGTCTTTCTCAAAGGTTGTAATGGGGCTAGGGTCAAGGTAGGATCATATATGGTTAAGTGAGCTTGAAATTTGAATCTTTGATGAGCTTAAACGTTCCCACCTAACCTATGATGACCTATACAATTAAGTACTAACTTAACTACCCATTTTTCACTTTTTCACATACTCATGCATTTTCTTTCCATTTCACCACACTTATGCATTGATTCTTATTGACTTTACTTTGGGGCATTTTGTCCCCTTTTTATTGCTCTTCTATATTTTTTTTCTTTTCTTGTTTTCTATAATAATTTTTTTTTCTTTCTTTTCTTTTCATATTCACTTTTCTTTTTTTTTCTTTTCTTTTTCTCATTTTTGTTTCTTTCAAGCTATATACAAGAACATCAATGCATAAGGTTTAACATTTGGTAAATACATGAGCATGCACCCAATTCCCAAATATAAAAATACAAAGCACCATATCCCAACCAATGTTCCCAAATCTCCCCAAACATGAATAATAAACACTCTCACTAGCCTAAGCTAATCAAAGATCCAAACAAGGGACTTTTATTGTTTTTCGCTTTAGGCTTGTAATGTGCTAAAATAGAGAACAATTGGGTTGAGCATAGGCTCAAAGTTGGCTAACAACGGAGAGTAAAAGGTAGGCTATTTAGGTAGGTGAGCTTTATGAAACAATGGACTCAATGATGTAAATACATGAATACAAGGAATAATGGACATAAAGAATTAAACAAATCAAGGATCACAATCATAGAAAGAGAACAATTACACACAAGAAGGGAAAATTAGTGGTTATAAGATGTAACCACATCATTAGGCCCAAATCTCACTTGCTTGTGTTCTTAGCTCAAAACATGTTTCACAAAATATAGAATTCAAGCAAGTTCCACAAAAAATTTTCAATCAAGTGGGGTGGTGTCCTATAGATAAGTTCTTTGGAAAATTTTATTGTTTGACTAAGCTTATTCTAAATATAATGTTGTGATTTAGAAATTTTAAAAATTCCTTAGCTTATCCTTTTCTTCAATCAAAATAATTTTTCTTATGCAAAAAGGGTCAACTTAGGTTTCAACAATCCAAATTGTTTTTCTAATCACAACTACAAATTTCTTATGTGACAAGGGTAAACCAAGCTCCAATAATCCAAAATTTTCAAATCACAACCACTAAACTAAAATAACTACATATATATATATACTATCAACTACAAATGCAAATCCAACTAAAAATCTAAAAAGTGTATCTATACTATGGTGCAAAATGCAACAAACTAAAATAAAAGTATTCAAAATAACAAATATATACAATAATTCCAAAAGTGCAGTAAAATAAAGTGCAAAGTACTAAGAATAACACAAAATAAGTGATAAGTGTCCGAAATTGTGTTCACCCAAAATAGCTATCCATCGACGGCGACGACGGTGACCTCCCCACACTTAAAACAAAGCATCGTCCTCGATGCTACTGCTCATAACCATTTGAATCCACCTGACTAAGATTTACAGGATGACCATAGCTTGCTTCAAGCCGACAATCTCCGTGGGATCGACCCTTACTCACGTAAAGTATTACTTGGACGACCCAGTGCACTTGCTGGTTAGTTGTGCGGAGTTGTGAAAAGTGTGATCACAATTTCGTGCACCAGTAACAAATGCCGATTTGCTTATCTGAAGAAGCTTTGGAGTTGTGTCAACCCGCCCATGGAAGAACCACACATTTCCTCATCCGCTTCGGACCACAGTGAAGCAAGCACTCAAGGCTCGGATGATGGAGATAGCGACCTCGATTCCCCTTTGCGTATCACCCAAGGCACGGAGGACCATGCAAACTTTTAAGTGTGGGGAGGTCGGTTACCGACTTTTGTAGGTAACTTTTCTTTCAACACCCATGATTTTGATTTTTCTTTCGTTAGTTAGGATAGATTGCATGGTTAGTTTTTGTATTTGAACCCTCTTTGCAAGTTAGGACTACTCGGTTAGTTAGGGTGATAACTCTTTTCCAAGAAGTCATCTATAGGGCACACTACTAATTTGAAAATTTTTTTTGTGTCAATCTTGCTTGAAGAATTTATTTTGGAATATGGTTTTTGAGCTAAGAACACAAGCTTGTGAGTTTTGAGCCTAATTGTGTGGTTACATCTTATAACCACTTATCTTCCTTCTTGTGTGCATTGTTCTCTTTCTATGATTGTGATTTTGATTTGTTTGATTCTTTATGTCCAATATTCCCTGTATGAATGCATATATATGATTGAGGCCATCATTTCATTTAGCCACTTACCCAAATAGCCTACCTCTCATCAACCATTGTTAGCCAACTTTGAGCCTATGATTAACCCACTTGTTCTTAATTTAGCACATTACAAGCCTAAAAGTGAAAAACAATAAATGTCCTTAATTTGGATCTTTGATTAGCTTAGGCTAGTGAGTGTGTGTATCATTCAAGTGTGGGAAAACTTGGGACATTGGTTGGGAAAATGTGTGTTTTGTATTTTTGTTGAAAATATTGGGAATTGGGTACATACTCATGTGTTAATTAAATGTAAAACCATATGCATTGATGCGTTTGTATATAGTATGTTGTAAAAAGAAAAAGAAAAAAATGAGAAAATAAAAAGAAAAAAATATATACATCAAAAGAAAAAAATTAATAAATAGAAAAAGAAAAAAAAAGGGAAAAACAATAAAAAGGGGACAAAATGCCCCAAAGTAAAGTCCAATAATGATCAATGCATGTGTTGCAGTAAAAAGAAAGAATGCATGATTATGTGAAAGAATGAAGAATGGGTAGTTAGGCTTGTCTTAGATTGTTATAGGTTGTTGTGTAGGATAGGTGGGAAGCTTATGTTGATCAAAGATTCAAATTTCAAGCTCACTTATCCATATATAACCCTACCTTGACCCTAGCCCCATTACAACCTAAGAAAAGACCTCATGATATGTGTATGCATGCATTGAATAAGTGTTGATTGTTAGATGAAAAAAAAATTTTAGAAAGCATGATTAGAGGAGAATTGAGTGAATCAACCCTAAACACTTGAGCGACTAGAGCGCAAACACTTCCGGTGAGGGTTTGATGCTCAACTCCTTGTTCCCGGCTTTCATGAGCGCTCTTCATGCAAGTATATACACACCACTTTGATGTTTGATTTGGTAGAATTATGAATTGTTCTTGACTTTAGCCCTATGTGCTCACATATATATATATATATTCTTCGAAGTTGATCTATGATGACAAGTCATCTTATGCTAATTTCACAAGCATTTTTCATTTGTTTCATTAGGTTTTATGCACTTTCTTGCACAATAAGTACGTGATTAGAGTGGAATTTCATGTTTATCTTGATTCAATCAAACATTATTAATTTTGTACAAAATCATGAGATTTATGCAAGAATTAGGTGATCATTATGAATGATGCAAAACCTTATGATTTTGGTGAGACTTTGATTGCAAGTTTGATTGATTTCAGGTGGAAAAATGAAGAGAAAGAGATGCAGTGCAGAGTAACGTTGTGTTCAAAAAAAGAATGCTACGATCTCTAGCGACGCGCACGCGTACATGACACATACGCGTCGGGCAAGGATTTTTGAAGACCCACGCGTACGCGTGCATGATGCGTACGCGTGGATGTAATTGGCGCTCGTTTGCAAAGAGAGTGCTACATTATCTGAAAGAGCATTTTCGGGCAAATTCAAATTTGGAACTGAAGTTTTGCAACCGACACGCACGCGTACATGATGCGCACGTGTTGATGGAGAATCTGGAAGGAAGCACGCGAACGCGTGGGTGGCGCTGAAGCCTGGAGTTGAGATTTTGACACCCACGCGCACGCGCGAGGGACGCGCACGTGCGAGGGACGTGCGCATTTGGGCAGCGCTCATGGCGCGAACATAGCGCTCGTTTAAAGAACGCTATAAGGGACGTGCACGCATGGATGTTGCGCGCAAGCATGATGGGGGCTGAAGATGGCAGTGATGCGCACGCGTATATGACGCGTACACGTCGATGTGTAAAAATGCAAAAGGGACGCATGTTCGAGGAGCACGCATACGCGTGAGGAGCATTCAACGAGCAAAGATGCGCACGCGCAGTAGACGCGTACGCGTCGGTGAATGAATGCTGCGCTCTCTTTCAGAACGCTACGTTCCCCTGGAAGCTGCAACCAAGTACCTTTTCTCACCCACTGCATCAAAGGCCAAAAAGCCCACTCCAAGTACTTGATGACTGAATTGGAAAGTGTATAAATATAGGAGAATTTGATTTCATTAGGATCTCTTTTACTTCTTCCTTTTTAGAGTTTTAGAATTTGAGATCTGATTTTAGTTTTCTTTCTGTTTTTCTTCTTCTGCAACTTTTTCTTTTCTATTTTGGCACTAGAGCAATGATGAACTGATAATGAAATTTGCTTGATGGTTTAGAATTTCTCTTATAGAAACAAGAATTTCGTTGTAAGCATAGCTCCAAACCAACAAACAATTCCCACATAAAAAATTTGAGTTGTCACAAGTACAAACCCCAATAAGAGTTAACTGAAGTATTTAAACCTCGGGTCGTCTCACAAGGAATTGCAATGAAATGTATGATTATTGGCTATAAAGGAACAAAGGGGTTTTATTTTATATTTTTGCAAGAAAAGTAAATGGCAAGAAAAATTAAATGACAAGAAAACAAAATGACAAGAACTAATAAAATAAAGGAAGAGTACTCTTGGCTAGACATAGGTAATTGAGATCACCATCCTTGTCTACAAACCATATATTGAATATTATGAGAGGCCAGCCTATTAAGTCTACTTCCAAAAGCTTTAAGTATGTAATGTCTACTTCTAAGCTTGAAGTACGTCAAATAGGTTTGATCACATCAACCCATAAGTCCCAACCTATCTAATAATTAGATTAGTAGTGAGTTGGTGTCAATGAGTATCAAATTGATCACCAAGGGTTCTCAAATCACCAATTCTTTGAGACCCAATGACTCAAGGTCACTCAATTCCCTTAGCCTAGACCAAGAGCAAAGAGAACTACTCAAAAAATAGTGTAAACATTTCATCAAACACCTAGAGTGCAAGAAAAGTAAACATCATAAAATGCAAGAATTAAAGGAACCCATAACTAACATAAGCAAGAAATCAACAATAACAATCAAGATCAACATAAAAGAAACATAGAAACATGAAATTGCATTAAAGAAAATCAAAATCCAACAATTGTTCATAAACATAGAAATGGCAAAATAGGAAAATTAACAACAAGAACTAGAAGAAAAAAGATGTAACAACAAGAAATTAAAAGAGAAAACTAAATCAAAACAAGAATTGAAAGATGAATTTAAGAGAATTAAACCTAAACTACCCTAAATTCTAGAGAGAATGGAGAGCTTCTCTCTCTAGAATTCTAACCTAAAACATGATGAAAACTAAACTATGACTACTTGGTTTATTCCCCCCTCAATCCTTGGGTTCAATAGCATCAGAAATGAGTTGGTTTGAGCCCTAAATGAGCTGCAAAATCGCTGGCCACGATTTCACTTTTAGTGAACCATGTGCTCCATCGGTGAGCACGCGTACATGGCGTGTGCGCGCCCCTATACATGATGCAACTATAGCAAATTTTATATCATTTCGAAGCCCCAGATGTCAGATTTTCAATGCAACTGGAACTGCCTCCTTTGGACCTTTGTAGCTCAAGTTATGGTCGATTGAGTGCGAAGAGGTCAAGCTTGACAGCTTTACGGTTCCTTCATTTCTTCATGAGTTCTCCCACTTTGCATGCTTTTCTCCTCATTTTTCCTTCCAATACTTGCCTTATGAACCTAAAATCACTCAACAAACATATCAAGGCATCGAATGGAATTAAAGTGAATTAAAATCACCATTTTTAGGGCCTAAAAAGCATGTTTTCACATTTAAGCACAAATCAAGGGAGAATTGCAAAACCATGCTATTTCATTGAATAAATGTGGGAAAAGGTGATAAAATCTCCCAAATTAAGCATAAGATAAACCACAAAATTGGGGTTTATCAAATCTCCCCACACTTAAACCAAGCATGTCCTCATGCTAAGAATAAAGAAGGACAAGAAAAGGGTATGGACATTTATTCAATGCGAAGAAACTATATGCATCTATCTATATGAATGCAGCTAAATGCAAGATGATTCTACCTACTTGGTTAAAAGCAAATCAATCTCCAAGAACATATATAAGCAAGTAGGGCAAAGGTCATATGGCGACTCACAAACTCTACCAATTCAAATATCAAAATGAAGTTCAAATAGACTTGTAAGAAGAATGCTCATGAAAGCCGGGAACAAGGAATTGAGCATCGAACCCTCACCGGAAGTGTATCCGCTCTAGTCGCTCAAGTGTATAGGGTCGATTCACTCAATCCTCTTTTACTCATGCTTTCTAAGATTTATTTTTCATCTAACAATAAAAAATTATTCAATGCATGCATACATTCATCATGAGGACTTGTTCATAAGTTGTAATGGGGCTAGGGTCAAGGTAGGATGCATATGGTCAAGTGAGCTTGGAATTTGAATCTTTGATTAACCTAAGCTCTCACCAAACACATACAACAACCTATATAATTCTAATACAATGCCTAGCTACCCATGATTCCCACTTTTTCACATACTCATGCATTCTCTTTAATTCACATTCCATATGCATTGATTTGCATTGAACTTTACTTTGGGGCATTTTTGTCCCCTTTTTATTTCTTTTTCTCTTTTTTTTTTCTATTTTTTTTCTTTTATATATATATATATGTTCTTTTTCCTTTTCTTTATCATTTTTTTCTTTTAAGTATATACAAACGTATCAATGCATATGGTTTTACATATAGTGCATGAATATGTACCCAATTCCCAATAATTTTAACAAAAATAAAAATTACACTTTTACCTCAACCAATGTCCCCAGTTTCCCATACCCAAATGATACACACCCTCACTAGCTTAAGCTAATCAAAGATCCAAATTGAGGACATTTATTGTTTTTCACTTAGGGGTAGTGATGTGCTAAAATTAAGAACGAAAGGGATTAAATAGGCTCAAAATTGGCTAACAATGGTTGATGAAAGGTAGGCCATTTGGGTAAGTGAGCTAAATGAAATGATGGCCTCAATAATATAAATGCATTCATACATGGAATAATGGACATAAAGAATCAAACAAATCAAAGATTACAATCATAGAAAGAGAATAATACACACAAGAATGGAGAATAAGTGGTTATAAGATGTAACCACACAATTTGGCTCAAAACTCACATGCTTGGGTTCTTAGATCAAAAATCATGTTCCAAAATAAATTCTTCAAGTAAGTTCACACAAATTTTTTTTTCAAATTGGTAGGGTGCCCTAAAAACAATTTTTCTTGGAAAAGAAATCATCACCCTAACCAAGTAGCCCTAACATAAAAAGAAATGATAGAATATATACAAATTATACTAACATGCAACCTATCATGCAATGCAACAACTAACTAACAAAGAAATTGGTGTTGAAAAAGGAAGTTGTTACCCATAGAGATCGGTCGAACGACCTCCCCACACTTAGAAACTTGCACCGTCCTCGGTGCATGCAAAGAAGAGCAAGGTGGACGGGTTGCTACAATTGATGAGCTCCTTCAAAAGGTTGTGCAGATGGACTTGTTTGTTGCCCCATTTAAGAGCTTTTCCATTCCTTTCCTTCTTGGTGGCCAACCTAAAAGGAAAGAAAAAGAAAGAAATTAAGCCTTCAACAAAGATAGCAAAGCAAATAGAACATAGGCGGGGGCTAATCCCAAATAAGAGTAAGGTTCTCAATTACATGATAGCTACAACATGTGAGTGAGAAAGAAATTCAAGCAAAGGCATATTAACTAATACTTGATGCAAGAGTAAAGTCAAGGCATGAAGAGCACTCAAAAGCATCAAGTTCAAATAAGAAAGAGTTGACACAAACAAGATTAGTGATAAGCATGAGAGCAATTGGTCTTATCCTAACTCAATGATAACGAGGTACAAAAACAAAGAATAAGGAGTTAGGAAGGACTAAAGCACTAATCTTGTGTGTGGAACAATTATCACAATTAATGCCAAACAAGTCACGAAGCACCAAAATAATCCAAGGACTTCTCAACAATTGAGTAAGAGAATAAAACACCATTATTAAAATGAGAAACTTAGAAAATAAAATAAGAACAAACTATAAAAACAAAATTAAAATGCAATGAATGAAAATAAGCAAATGCAATAAAAGAGGATAGAAGAAAATTTTTTTTTTAATTTTAATTTTAATTTTTATTTTTTATTTTTAATTTATTTTTTATTTTTTATTTTTTTATAAAAGAGAAAAAAATTTTCAAGAGAGGAAGAAGAAAAAGAAAAAAAAGTAGAAAGAAAGAAGAAGAAAAGAAGAAAGAAGGAGAAAGGAGAAAGGAGAAAAACAGGGGGCAAATCCGTGCATATGCGCCATGCGTGCTTATGCACGGATGCAGCAGGTACAATCCGCGCGTGCACGCCATGCGTGCTTATGCGCGGATGCAGCATGTACAATCCGCGCGCGCCATGCGTGCTCACGCACGGATGTGGCAGGGACAATCGGCGCGTGCGCGCCATGCGTGCTTACGCGCGGATCGCCTGGCACAAAGTAGGCATAAAGTGGACACAACTCTCGGGTTTTAGTACTAGGAGTTGTGAAACCATACCGGCGCGCGCGCGCACAGCATGCTTGCGCGCCGATGCCCACTCTTTTTTTTTATAGAAACAGGGTAGTCTCCTAATCTACAAGCATTCTAATATAACCAAAATTAAGTTCAACAACAAATCATTTTGGTTTTTGAAAAATTTTCAAACACACTAAAAACAAAACTTATACTACAAGCAAAAGACTACTCAACAACAACTAAGCTACAACTTAAGGCACAAAGCTAAGCAAACAAACCAAGAACCAAAATATTAAGACAAGAGTATGCAAAGAAGAAAACTACCTAACAATGGCAACCCAATTCATCCATTGATTATATTTACAAGAGAATGGAAAGAGTTTACCATGGTGGGGTGTCTCCCACCTAGCACTTTTAGTTTAAGTCCTTAAGTTGGACATTTGGAAGACTTCTTGTTATGATGGCCTATGCTTGTACTCATCTTGAAACCTCCACCAATGCTTAGACTTCAATTAAGCTCCAAAATTCAAAACCAATGGCACCAAGCTTTGATGAAATTCTACACAAGCTAAGGGCTTCCAAAATTGATCTTCATCTATTCCCGGATCCCAAATCTTGTTTCTACACCCGTCTTCAAGTTGATCATCACAATTCCAATTGGGTGAGAAGTGATCCGAATTCTCAAGTAAACACCAAAGCATCTTCCTAGACCTCTTTAGTTGAGAACTATACCAACCATTGCACTTAGACTTTAAGCTTCCAACCATAAGGAACCTTGATTGGCATTTCCACCCACTACTCAATTTCCTTTTATTCTTAACCCCACAAAGAGCTCTAAGTTGCCCATCCGTCTCAAGCAAATCATATTCAAGTGAGAAATTAAAGCTTAGGGATAAGAATTTTACCCACTTGAATGTTGTGTTGGATGGTGACTTAGGAAGGGATGGTCCTAATGATCTTGTAAGTTTCACTCCCTTGTGCTCTTCTTTGATAACTTTCACCTCTTTACAAGCTTCTTCAATGTTCACCTCTTGAAAATGCTCTTCACATTCAATCACTTCCTCACCAACTTCTTTTAGCTCTTCTCCACTCCTCATGTCACAACTTGGAGGTAATATGGAATTCACCTCAGCATCTACCTCAATTTCAATAGGAAAAGATTCCTCAAATACCAAGGGATCATGTGTTGGTGTGGGATCATCTTCAAGAGAACGAGTTGTTATTTGCTCATTTTCTTCCAATTCTTCATCATTCCTTATATGCTTAGGAGTTGCGCATTATCCTCCTCAACATCATCTTCAAGTTCAATGGAAGAAAGTTCAACAACTTCCACAAAAGCATCAACAATATCACTCGGTGTGGAAGTGCTCTCAAGCTTGAAATCCACCTCTTGTTCAACTTCTTCTAACTCTTCAACCACTTCTTCTTCTTCAGCAATCTCTCCCTCCTCCATATGTTACAAGACATACCCCATCTCCTTGTCCTCATGTTGAGATTCTAAAATCTCCTTCATGCTCCTTCCTTCGGTTGATTCCTCACATTCATCCGTGGAGGTGCTTTTCTTGTTGCATGAGTCCCATGAGTCCAAGCTGCCTTTAATTTTGGCAAGGTTAGCCTCGATAGCTTCGTGCCTCTTTTGGGCTTCCTCTTGCTCCTTTTGACGGATGATTGCTTGAAGCCGATCCATTGCTTCCTTGAGACGATCCATTGGCTCTTGTTCCACTTGGCTAGTATAAGTAGGATCATATTGCTCTTGGATGGATGGATATGGGTGTTTTTCCATGGAGGGTTGTGATGAAAAGGGAAATTCATTTTGTGGTTGAGAATTCTCATACATTGGAGGTGGCTCATCTTGGTAATAGTATGGAGGTGGTGGTTTTTGAGGGTATTGGTGGTTGAATTGGGGTGGTTCTTCATATGGTTCATATGGTTTACAAGGTGGTTGGTATGGTGGGTAAAGATTAGGATCATATGGAGGTGTTTGGTAGTATGAGGCTTGTGAGTGTGGTGGTTCAAAATTATGTTGAGGAGGTGGTTCATAGGCATATGGTGGTGGTTGTTGACAATCACAATAAGGGTCACCACATCCATTAGATTGGTATGTTTTAGGATTAGAGTTATACCCATAAGAATCCGAAGGTTGTTGTTGCCAAGAAGGTTGATCAATCCCTTGAGGCTCCTCCCATCTTTGATTGTTCCATCCTTGATGCACATCCTCAGTGAAGCTTTCATTTCCTACAACATAGTTTGAACCAAACTCATAGCTAAAGGGGTGAGAATTCATGATAGCAAATAAAAACAAAAACTAACAAAAATAAGCAACAAAGTTCTAAAGCTAACAAAAACTAACAAATAAGCAAAAGGCAAACATATTCACAATATTCACAATAGCCAATAACATAACATCATTGCAAATCCCCGGCAACGTTGCCATTTTGATAATGAAATTTGCTTGATGGTTTAGAATTTCTATTATAGAAACAAGAATTTCGTTGTAAGCATAGCTCCAAACCAACAAACAATTCCAACTTAAAAAATTTGAGTTGTCACAAGTACAAACCCCAATAAGAATTAACCGAAGTATTTAAACCTCGGGTCGTCTCACAAGAAATTGCAATGAAATGTATGATTATTGGCTATAAAGGAACAAAGGGGTTTGATTTTATATTTTTGCAAGAAAAGTAAATGGCAAGAAAAATTAAATGACAAGAAAACAAAACGACAAGAACTAATAAAATAAAGGAAAAGTACTCTTGGCTAGACATAGGTAATTGAGATCACCATCCTTGTCTACAAACCATATATTGACAATTATGAGATGCCAACCTATTAAGTCTACTTCCAAAAGCTTTATGTACGTAATGTCTACTCCTAAGCTTGAAGTACGTTAAATAGGTTTGATCACATCAACCCATAAGTCCCAACCTATCTACTAATTAGATTAGTAGTGAGTTCGTATCAATGAGTATCAAATTGATCACCAAGGGTTCTCAAATCACCAATTCATTGAGACCCAATGACTCAAGGTCACTCAATTCCCTTAGCCTAGGCCAAGAGCAAAGAGAACTACTCAAAAACTAGTGTAAACATTTCATCAAACACCTAGAGTACAAGAAAAGTAAACATCATAAAATGCAAGAATTAAAGGAACCCATAACTAACATAAGTAAGAAATCAACAATAACAATCAAGATCAACATAAAAGAAACATAGAAACATGAAATTGCATTAAAGAAAATCAAAATCCAACAATTGTTCATAAACATAAAAATGGCAAAATAGGGAAATTAACAACAAGAACTAGAAGAACAAAGGTGTAACAGCAAGAAATTAAAAGAGAAAACTAAATCAAAACAAGAATTGAAAGATGAATTTAAGAGAATTAAACCTAAACTACCCTAAATTCTAGAGAGAAGGGAGAGCTTCTCTCTCTAGAATTCTAACCTAAAACATGATGAAAACTAAACTATGACTACTTAGTTTATTCCCCCCTCAATCCTTGGATTTAATAGCATCAGAAATAAGTTGGATTGGGCCCAAAATGAGCTGCAAAATCGCTGGCCACGATTTCACTTTTAGTGAACCATGTGCTCCATCGGCGTGCACGCGTACATGGCATGTGCGCGCCCCTATACGCGATGCAACTATAGCAAATTTTATACTATTTCGAAGTCCCGTATGTCAAGTTTTCAACACAACTGGAACCGCCTCATTTGGACCTCTGTAGCTCAAGCTATGGTTGATTGAGTACGAAGAGGTCAAACTTGACAGCTTTACAGTTCCTTCATTTCTTCATGAGTTCTCCCACTTTACATGCTTTTCTCCTCACTTCTTCCATTCAATACTTGCCTTATGAACCTGAAATCACTCAACAAACATATCAAGGCATCAAATGGAATTAAAGTGAATTAAAATCACCATTTTTAGGGCCTAAAAAGCATGTTTTCACATTTAAGCACAAATCAAGGGAGAATTGCAAAACCATGCTATTTCATTGAATAAATGTGAGAAAAGGTGATAAAATCCCCCAAATTAAGCATAAGATAAACCACAAAATTGGAGTTTATCATGAACTAAACCCCAATTTCATTAGGGGGAGGAGCTCTATTGTAATCCCAATGAATCAACGAAATTCTTCTTCTTCTCTATTCATTTGTGTAGCAATTGGGTATCTTCTGTTTTAATTATGGATTATTCACTCCGGAAGGGGGTTTAATTCAGTGAATGCTTCTGTGAGCCTCAGAAGGGGAATCACTTGCATTAGAATTGGAGCTTTATCCTTCATTACTCTCTTGATCAACAATATTCGGGAGGAATTGAGATCCTGAGAGTTAGTGTGGCATATGGATAAGAGAATTGCACTTAACCTCTTCTCATGACAATTAGATCAAGGAATTGGCAAGATTGATTGTGATTAGAGAGATTGGATTGCCAAGGAATTGGGATCCAATCAATTTCAATCCGCCATAGATCTACCAAATGATTGAGAAAGAAGTTGAGATCCAACTGATTCATGAAGGATTACAGTATCTCCAAACCCTGATGAATCACTTTCTTTGAATTTCTTCAATTTAGAGTTCTCTGATTTACTGCAATCTGCATTCTCCATTTCTGTTTTGATTCTCAGCACCCAAATCCCTTTATTCTTCATGCAATTTAAGTTTCCTGGCTATTTAGATTCTGCAATTTAAATTTCTTTCACTTTAAGTTCCAGTTATTTACCTTTCTTGCAATTTAAGTTTCAGCTCTTTTAATTTTTTGCACTTTAAGTTTCAGCCATTTAAGCTTCCTGCAATTTATTTTTCTGTCAATTTCCATTCTGCACTCTAGTTTACATGTAATTTATTTTTTGTTAATCAAATTTTACTCAAATCATCAAATATTCGCTTAACTAAATTCATCATCAAACTAAAGTTGCTCAATCCATCAATCCCTGTGGGATCGACCTCACTTCTGTGAGTTTTACTACCTGATGCGACCCGGTACACTTGCCGGTGAGTTTGTGTGGAATCGTTTTTCCCTCAACAAGTTTTTGGCGCCGTTGCTGGGATTGATATAGATTGAAAATGATTAAGTACGTGATAATCTAGATTAAGCATTTTTCTTTGTTTTTGTTAAGTATACTAACTGTTTGAGATTTTGTCTAAGCTAACCTTAATCTCACTCTAGCAATAGAGTACTTTATTTTTAGTTTCTGGTTTGTTTGTGTTGTATGCCAGGATGAAGAAGAGGTGAATCCACCTCCTTTGATTTTGAGCCAGAGAGAACATTTTTGAGATTGAGAAGAGAAGCAAGAGGGAATGGTGTTATTGGAGAAGAAGAATCAGAAGAGGAAGACCAAGAGATGGAGGGAAATCTCCCGAATCCACCAGAGGAAGTGGCCAACAACAATGGCCCACCTCAAAGGAGAGTTCTAGCTTCTTACAGCTTCCCCAATCCAAGAAACTGTGGGAGCAGTATACTCACTCCCAATGTTCATCCAAATAACTTTGACGATGGCCAATTTGCATGGGTTAGGAATTCGATTATCAAAATGGAATTGGCATTGTAAGTATAGTCCTAACCCTACAAATTGACCATCAATCAAATAATAAAGTCAATACAAAATAACCGAGAGTATTTAGCTCCCGGGTCATCTTCCCTACGAGTTGTAATGAAATGTACAATTATTGGCTATGAGAGAGAGAGCATGGGGATTGTGAATGCAAGCAAGAGGTCAAGTAATGTAAATAGCAAGAAAGTAAATGGGCATGCAAGGAATTAAAGTCAAAGCAATTAAAGGCAATGAAAAATGGAAATTAAATACTAAAAAGGACTCTTGGCAAGAAGTGGGTAATCTAGGTTTCCTATCCTAGTTGTGGACCACAAACATGGCCATGTGTGGAATTAATCCAAACCAATCAATCCTCCTTGAGAATTAGTCAAAGGGTGTAATTGGTCTCAATCTATAAGTCCTAGTCAACTCACTAATTACTTAGTGAAAGACTAGCGTCAATGGAAACCAAACCAATTAACTATTCTCACACAATGCGAAATAGACATCCACAACTCAATTCCACCCAAACACCCAATTTCTCAACCAAGAGTGTGAAAACTAAACATGCAAGCAATTAAATATCAAAGCAATTAGATGCAAGGAAAGGAAACTTCAAATGCAAGAAAATATCTTGGCAAGTAATTGAGAGCTAAGGCTACCTATCCTAGCCATTGACCACAAACATATGATGATTATGAAGAGTTAATCCTACTTAGTCAACCTTACATCGAAGATAAGTCAAATAGGCATAGTTAATTTCAATCCCTAAGTCCTATGTCAACACTAAGGGGTCACATAGAGTCAAGGGAGACCAAATCAACTAACTACTCTAATATATCAAACAAGAATGGAATCAATGACTCAAGGATCACCAAAGTCAACAATTCCAAGCCAAGAGTTAAGAAAAACTAAGTGAAAACTAAGCCAATCATTTTATCAAACACTTGGTGTGCATGAGAATAAAATAATATTAAATTGTAATAAAATAAATTCTACAACTACCAAAGCAAAAAAGTGACAATGACAACTAAAGAAAGCAATAAATGACATGGAAACATGAAATTGCATTAATTGAAAATCAAAATGACAAGAGTGTTTGATGAGCGGATAATTTATACGCTTTTTAGCATTGTTTTTACATAGTTTTCAGTATGATTTAGTTAGTTTTCAGTATATTTTTATTAGTTTTTAAATAAAAATCATATTTCTGGACTTTACTATGAGTTTGTGTGTTTTTCTGTGATTTCAGGTATTTTCTGTTGGATTCTGACCTCCCTGCACTCAAAGTAGATTTTCTGGAGCTACAGAAGTCCAAATGGCGCGCTCTCAATTGCGTTAGAAATTATACATCCAGAGCTTTCCAGCAATATATAATAGTCCATACTTTGCCCGAGTTTAGATGACACAAACTGGCGTTCAATGCCAGCTTCCTCCCCTATTCTGGAGTTAAACGCCAGAAACAGGTTACAAACTGGCGTTCAACTCCAAGAAAGACATCTCCACGTGAAAGCTTCAATGCTCAGCCCAAGCACACACCAAGTGGGTCCCAGAAGTGGATTTCTGCATCATTTACTCATTTCTGTAAACCCTAGTAACTAGTTTAGTATAAATAGGACTTTTTACTATTGTATTTACATTTTTTAGTTACATCTTTTGGATTATCTTTTGATCCTTTGATCATGTTCAGGGGGCTGGCCATTCGGCCATGCCTGGACCTTGTTCTTATGTATTTTCAACGGTAGAGTTTCTACACACCATAGATTAAGGTGTGGAACTCTGCTGTTCCTCATGAATTAATACAAAGTACTATTGTTTTTCTATTCAATTCAAGCGTATTCCTATTCTAAGATATTCATTCGTACCTCAATATGAATGTGATGATCGTGACAATCATCATCATTCCCAACCTATGAACGCGTGTCTGACAACCACTTCCGTTCTACCTTAGATTGAATGAGTATCTCTGGGATTCCTTAATCAGAGTCTTCGTGGTATAAGTTAGAATCCATGGATGGCCATTCTTGAGATCCGAAAAGTCTGAACCTTGTCTGTGGTATTTCGAGTAGGATCTGGGAAGGGATGGCTGCGACGAGCTTCAAACTCGCGAGTGCTGGGCGTAGTAACAGACGCAAAAGGATCAATGGATCCTATTCCAGCATGATCGAGAACTGACATATGATTAGCCATGCAGTGACAGTGTATTGGACCATTTTCACTAAGAGGACAGGATGTAGCCATTGAAAACGGTGATGCCTAACATACAGCTTGCCATGGAAAGGAGTATGAAGGATTGGATGACAGCAATAGGAAAGCAGAGATTCAGAAGGAACTAAGCATCTCCATACGCTTATCTGAAACTCTCACCAATAAATTACATAAGTATCTCTATCTTTAATTTACGTTCTATTTATATTTTTATTATCAATTCACCATAACCATTTGAATCCGCCTGACTGAGATTTAAAGGTGACTATAGCTTGCTTTAGGCCGACAATCTCCGTGGGATCGACCCTTACTCACGTAAGGTTTATTACTTGGACGACCCAGTGCACTTGCTGGTTAGTTGTGCGAAGTTGTGACAAAGTGTGATTCACGTTTGAGAGCACCAAGTCTTTGGTGGCATTGTTGATGATCGCAATTTTGTGCACCAAGTTTTTGGCGCCGTTGCAGGAGATTGTTCGTGTTTGGACAATTGACGGCTCATCTTGTTGCTCAGATTAGGTAATTTTATTTTAATTTTAATCTTTTTGTTTTTATTATTCTTATTTTCGAAAAAAAATTATTTTCAAAAATAAATTATTCTATGTTCTTCAGAATTTTTAAGAAGAAATTCTAGTGTTTCATGAGATATGTTGAATCCTGGCTGGCTGTTAAGCCATGTCTAATCTTTTGGACCGAGGTTTCACTTATCCTTAAGAGAAGAGCTTCTTTATCTTCCTCAGCAATTTAGCTGTTGTATGTAATGATTTGCTAAAGCTTGGCTGGCCATTGGCCATGTGTAGTGTTTTGGACCGGAGCTTTCACTGAAAGCTTGGCTGGCTAGTAAGCCATGTCTAATTCCTGGACTGGAGCTTTAGACTAACATTGCATGATTCCTGGAATTCTCATTAGAAATTTTGAAATCCTTATTTTTCTTTTTCTAAATGATTTTTGAAAAATACCAAAAAAAATTTGTAATAAAATCATAAAATCAAAAAAATAATTTGATGTTTCTTGTTTAAATCTTGTGTCAGTTTTTAAGTTTGGTGTCTTGCATGTTTTTCTTTTCTTAAAAATTTTCAAAAAAATATGTTCTTGATGTTCATCTTGACATTCAAAGTGTTCTTGGTGTTCATCTTGACATTCAAAGTGTTCTTGCATGCATTAGTTGTTTTGATTCATAATTTCTATGTTTTGTGTCAATTTTGTGTTTTTCTCTTTCATCATTAAAAATTCAAAAATAAAAAAAAATATCCTTCCCTTTTTCTCTCATAAATTTTCAAAAATTTGAGTTGACTTTTTCAAAACTTTTTAAAATTTAGTTGTTTCTTATAAGTCAAATCAAATTTTCAATTTAAAAATTCTATCCTTTTCAAATCTTTTCAAAAAAATTCAAATCTTTCTCATTTTTCTTTTATGATTTTCGAAAATTTCAAAATGATTTTCAAAAATCTTTTTCTTATTTTTGTTTCATATTTTCGAAATTAATGCTGACAATTAATGTGATTGACTCAAAATTTTTAAGTTTGTTACTTGCCTAGTAAGAAAGGTTCAATCTTTAAACTCTAGAATCATATTTTTTTAGTTTCTTGTTAGTTAAGTAATCAACTTTGATTTCAAAAATCAAATCTTTTTAAATTTCTTTTTCAATCTGTTTATTTATTCATCTACTAACACCCCTCTTTCACCCAAGAATTCGAACTCATTCCTCTCCCTTGTGTTTGGATTCTTATCTTTTCCTTCCTCCATTATTCTCTTCTCATACTTACATAAGGAATCTCTATACTGTGACATAGAGGATTCCATATTTTTTGTTCTCTTCTTTTTCATATGAGCAGGAACAAGGATAAGAACATTCTTGTTGAAGCTGATCCTGAACCTAAAAGGACTCTGAAGAGGAAGCTAAGGGAAGCTAAAGCACAACTCTCTGGAGAAAATCTGACAGAAATTTTCGAAAAAGAAGGAGACATGGCCGAAAACAATGCAAGGAAGATGCTTGGTGATGTTACTGCACCAAATTCCAATTTACATGGAAGAAGCATCTCAATCCCTGCCATTGGAGCAAATAATTTTGAGCTAAAGCCTCAATTAGTTTCTCTGATGCAACAGAACTGCAAGTTTCATGGACTTCCCTCAGAAGATCCGTTTCAGTTTTTAACTGAATTCTTGCAGATCTGTGATACTGTTAAGACCAATGGGGTTGACACCGAGGTCTACAGGCTTATGCTTTTCCCATTTGTTGTAAGAGACAGGGCTAGAATATGGTTGGACTCTCAACCTAAAGATAGCCTGAACTCTTGGGATAAGCTGGTCATGGCTTTCTTAGCTAAGTTCTTTCCTCCTCAAAAGCTTAGCAAGCTTAGAGTGGATGTTCAATCCCTCTATGAAGCTTGGGAGAGATACAAGGGACTGACCAAAAAGTGTCCTTCTGACATGCTTTCAGAATAGACCATCCTGGATATATTCTATGATGGTCTGTCTGAATTATCTAAGATGTCATTGGACCATTCTGTAGGTGGATCCATTCACCTAAACAAAATGCCTGCAGAAGCTCAAGAACTCATTGACATGGTTGCAAATAACCAGTTCATGTACACTTCTAAAAGGAATCCTGTGAATAATGGGACACCTCAAAGGAAGGGAGTTATTGAAATTGATACTCTGAATGCCATATTGGCTCAGAATAAAATATTGACTCAGCAAGTCAATATGATCTCTCAGAGTCTAAATGGATTGAAGGAATCATCCAACAGTACTAAAGAGGCCTCTTCTGAAGAAGAAGCTTATGATCTTGAGAACCCTGCAATAGCAGAGGTGAATTACATGGGTGAACCCTATGGAAACACCTATAATCCCTCATGGAGAAATCATCCAAATTTCTCATGGAAGGATCAACAAAAGCCTCAACAGGGCTTTAATAATGGTGGAAGAAACAGGTTTAGCAATAGCAAGCCTTTTCCATCATCCACTCAGCAACAGACAGAGAATTCTGAGCAGAATCCATCTAGCTTAGCAAATATAGTCTCTGATCTATCTAAGGCCACTCTGAGTTTCATGAATGAAACAAGGTCCTCCATTAGAAATTTGGAGGCACAAGTGGGCCAGCTGAGTAAAAGAGTCACTGAAACCCCTCCTAGTACTCTCCCAAGCAATATAGAAGAGAATCCAAAAAGAGATTGCAAGGCCATTACCTTACTTAGTGTGGCTGAACCCAAAGAGGAGGAGGAGGACGTGAATCCTAGTGAGGAAGACCTCTTGGGATGCTCAGTGACCAATAAGGAGTTTCCCTCTGAGGAACCAAAGGAATCTAAGGCTTATCTAGAGACCATAGAGATTCCATTGAACCTCCTTCTGCCCTTCATGAGCTCTGATGAGTATTCTTCCTCTGAAGAGGATGAAGACATTACTAAAGAGCAAGTTGCTAAGTATCTTGGTGCAATCATGAAGCTGAATGCCAAATTATTTGGTAATGAGACTTGGAAAGATGAACCTCCCTTGCTCACCAATGAACTGAATACATTGGATAGGCAGAAATTACCTTAAAAGAAATAGGATCCTGGCAAATTCTTAATACCCTGTACAATAGGCACCATGACCTTTGAGAAGGCTCTGTGTGACCTGGGGTCAGGAATAAACTTAATGCCACTCTCTGTAATGGAGAAACTTGGGATCTTTGAGGTGCAAACTGCCAAAATCTCATTAGAGATGGCAGACAACTCAAGAAAACAGGCTTATGGACAAGTAGAGGACGTGTTAGTAAAGGTTAAAGGCCTTTACATCCCTACTGATTTCATAATCTTAGACACTGGGAAGGATGAGGATGAATCCATCATCCTTGGAAGACCCTTCCTAGCCACAGCAAGAGCTGTGATTGATGTGGACAGAGGAGAGTTAGTCCTTCAACTGAATGAGAACAACCTTGTGTTTAAAACTCAAGGATCTCCTTTTGTAACCATGGAGAGGAAGCATGAAAAGTTTCTTTCACTGCAGAGTCAACCAAAGCCCCCATAGTCAAACTCTAAGTTTGGTGTTGAACCCCCACATTCAAACTTTAAGTTTGGTGTTGGGAGGTTCCAACAATGCTCTGAACATCTGTGAGGCTCCATGAGAGCTCACTGTCAAGCTATTGACATTAAAGAAGCGCTTGTTGGTAGTCAACCCAATGTTATCTAATTATATTTATTTATTTTCTATTGTTATTTTATGTTTTCTTTAGGTTAATGATCATGTGAAGTCATAAAAACTACTGAAAAATAAAAAAACAGAATGAAAAATAGAATGAAAAATAGCACACCCTGGAGGAAGAGCAGTCTGGCGTTAAACGCCAGAAACAAGCATCTGTCTGGCGTTTAACGCCAGAAACAAGCATCTGCCTGGCGTTAAACGCCAGAAACAGGCTATATTTGGGCATTTAACGCCAGAAACAAGCAGCAGTCTGGCGTTAAACACCAGGATTGCACAGCAAGGGCGTTTTACACGCCTAATTGGAGCAGGGATGTTAAGTCCTTGACCCCACTTGATCTGTGGATCCCACAGGATCCC